>NC_132844.1:65459362-65771148 GCF_048164855.1 Canis lupus baileyi | reverse complement strand
GCCTGCTTCCACCAGTAGAGGATAAGCACCCCTAGAGTAGGGAAACTTTATGTCTCATTCAGCACTGTATCCTTAATGCCTAAAACAGTGCCTAACACATAGTAGGTGCTCAGAAAGTATCTGCTGAATGAATAAATGAATGAATAAGATAAATGAATCAAAAAGCGATACATTAAATGGTTTATCCATATAATAGAGAGGTCAGCAACCATTAAAAATAAATGGATAATAATAATAGTGAATGTTTATTGAGCTTGCACTGTATGCCACATACTATGCTTAGATTGACTTCATGGATTATATAATTTAACCCTCATAGTAAACTTATGACATAGGTAGATACTATTATGCATACTCAGGACTTTTCTCACTGAAGTGTACTAAAACCTAACCCAAATTAGCTTAGGAAAAAAAAAACCAGGAATTTATTGGTCCATATTACTAAAAAGTCCAGACAGTAGTTATGGCTTCAGACTTTTTGGATTCAAGGACTCAAAATAATGCTTTGATGACTTAGTCTTTCTCTTTCCATCTCTTGTCTTTCTTCTATGTTGGCTTGATTTCCAGCCTGCCTCCACATGGTCACATGGTGAGTCCCTCAGTAGTTTTGGACATATATGTTCCTAAGGACACTTGATCTCAGAAGGTGAGGCTAGTGAGTTAGCTCACAGAGAGCCCTGGTGTCCCCAAAGCCAATATGAATTTCTGTGGCCAGAAGGATGGGGGGTCCCTAACTAAATCTTTTATGCAGATATCTCTGAGAAGGCTTGAGAACAGAAGTAGGACCACCAAAGAGAAGCTGGGCAGATGAAAAGCATAGCTCACTACAGATGCCTCCTGTAACAGCTGAAGAAACTGAGGCACAAGCAGGCTAAGTAACTTCCCTAGAGTCTCAGAACTGGTAGGTGGAAAAAAAAAAAAAAAAAAAAAAAAAAGAACTGGTAGGTGGTAGAAACAGGCATCTTGACTTTGGAGCCCATGATTTTAGTGTGATGGGTTAATAGTATGTGCCAACTTGATTGGGCCATGGGAGTGCCCAGGTATGGAGTTAAACATTTTAGGTGTGTCTGGGAGGTTTTTTCTGGATGAAATTAACATTTGAATCCGTGGATTGAGTAAAGCAGATTTCCCTCCCAATGTGGGCTGGCCCTATTCAACTTGTTAAAGGCCTGAGTAGATCAAAAGGCTGAGCAAGAACTTACTCTCTGCCTGATGGTCTTTAGTGGAACATCAATCTTCTTTTCAGACTCATACTGGAATTTCTACCATTGGCTCTCCTGGTTTTTAAGCCTCCAGACTGCAGATCTAGGGACTTCTCAGCCTCCATATTTGCATGGACCAATTCCTTACAATGAATTTCATATATATATATATATATATATATATATATATATATATATATATATACACACACACATACACACATATATATGTATAAATATGTGTGTGTCCGTGTATGTGTATATATATATATATGCATACATATAATGTAAATAAAGAAATTAAAATAAGCCTCATATATATGGTTATGCAGCTATGCAGCTGATCCTTGAAAAATGGGGGGGGGGGTGTGGAGATTAGGAACACTGACCTCTCCCTATAGTCAAAAATTTGCATTTAACTTTTGACTTCCCCAAAACTTAACTACTCATAGCTTACTATTGACTTACCAATAACATAAACAGTCAATTAACACGTATTTTGTATATCATATGCTGTATCCTTAAAATAAAGTAAGCTGGAGAAAAGAAAATGCTGTTATGAAAATCATAAGGAAGAGAAAATACATTTATAGTACTGTACTGCATAAAAAAAAATCCTCATATAAATGGACCTGAATAGTTAAAACCTGTGTCATTCAGGGTCAACCATACTTTATAAAATACATATATATACATATGCTGTATACATATATACATATATGTATACATATACATACACACACACACACACACACATATATATATATATAGTTTCATATATATCTTTTTTTTTAAATGTAGGCTCCATGCCCAGTACGCAGGGCTTGAATTATGGACCCTGAGCTTAAGACCTGAGCCAAGATCAAGACCTGAGCTGAGACCAAGAGCTGAACACTTAACCAACTGAGCCACCCAGGTGCCCCTGCTTTCATATATATCTTAATAGAATATACATATATATCCTATATATCTCCAGAGAACCCTAATAATTTAGCTACAGACAATACTGCAAAGCCAAATGCATGGATGTGGAAGATGTCCATGACATATTTCTAAGTTAAAAATCAGCAGAATATGGGAACCCTGGGTGGCGCAGCGGTTTACCGCCTGCCTTTGGCCCAGGGCGCGATCCTGGAGACCTGGGATCGAGTCCCACGTCGGGCTCCCGGTGCATGGAGCCTGCTTCTCCCTCTGCCTGTGTCTCTGCCTCTCTTTCTCTCTCTGTGTGACTATCACGAATAAATAAAAATTAAAAAAAAATCAGCAGAATGTACTCTGTGTTACGTGACCCATTTATATAAGAGTATACAAATGAAAAGCCTGGAAGGCTATATAACAAACTGCTAACAAAGAGTCTCTCTAGGGAGTGGTATTAGGGAGGACTTTTGCTTTCTCATTATTTCAAATTTTTTTTTTCCCCACAAAGGTCAAGTATTTCTGGGAAAAACAGTATTTCCATTCTTGAAAAGAAATTTAAAAGTCAGTAAAATCAAATTTCACACCAAGATGGGTGTGAGCAGCAGGGAAATCAGCAATTGCTTCACGAACATGGGAACATGAGACGTGAAATGGCAGCATTCTCTCCTCCCCTCCCCTCTCCTCTCCATTGCACTCTTCATTTTATTTAATTTATTTTTAGTTTCCTGAGAAGGTCTGGAGATGGTATGCTTGGTTGCTCTTCTTTTCCCTTGGCTCTGAGAGTTTATCCATGCCAAGTGGACCGTAAGTGACTAAAAGAATCAACTGCACATCAGAAAACTGGAGGGCCAGAAGTAACCTTAGGGGGGTCTAGTTCAGTGACTTAAAAAAATTCTTTTTTTTTTTTTTTTTTCCCCTTTGGAAAAGCAAGTGCAGAAAGAGAGCAGAAACCAGAATTCTTGCTCTCTGAGAACGTGGTTTGAAAGACACTCATCTAATCTAATCCTATCATTTTCAGAAAGATTTCAGATTTTCTGCTCTTGGCCAGCTATATCATACATTCCTAAGTCTATACAGGTGACTTGGATTGCATCTTTTCTGGACTTTAAGAGGCTGAACAATTCCTGAATTAGGTAAACAGGACATGTTGTGACTGGGCAAAGTCACCGCTTTCTTTGCAGGTGAGAGATGCCCCATTTTCTCTTTCCTAGCAGCCCAAGGCCCTTTTTCTTTTTTAGGGTTACTAAACCTGGCTCCCATTCTCCCCAGGGGTCCAGAGTGTTGTATGATTCTCTGTCCCCAGGAGAGGGAACATAAGGAACATAAGAAAGAGGAACTGAGGAAAATAACTTAATGGCAAGGCAAGGAGGCTTTGTTAAACTCATAGAATTAGGGTTGGGATTAGGTCTGGAATTTAGGATTACCTTTTACAGATAATGTTAGGATTAGGATGAAGATGGAGGCTAGGGTTTAGATTGGACATTGGGGCTAATACCAAGGTAGAATGAATGATGATGATGGAAGGTTTGAACTGGGAGTTAAAGCTGTTGGGTAAGAATTAGAGTGTGAGTTGGAGGACCATCTGTGCTTTCTCTCAGGTCTCCACAAGTGTCTCCTTTTGGCCATCTCTTGCAGTGCTAAGGTATTTGGACTCAGTAGTACCAAGAAAGCAGCCCTTGTGAGCCCCTGCCCGTGAGTACCATAGCTCTTTCCCACACAACCTCACTTGCTCCTTCAAGAGCTCTGCCTGCTGAAGCATTAATGTTATCCTTTATTAGACCCTACTGAGCACATAGATGGCTCCTTTCAGGCCAATGGTGATTGCAAAGTACCCCCAAGAGTCACATCACAGGTTCATCTGGAATGTAATCGACGCTAGGAAATAGTCAAGACAATTATAACAAAAGCACTTCTGTCAATTACCCTATACTTTGGTACCCTACTTTGATGATGCCCTGAAATGTTATGTCTTCTCTGAGCTTTCAGCCAACTAAGTGGGCATGTTCAGGAACTGGTTCAAGGACTCTTCTGATAGAAACCTTGGGAACTAAGAGTGAAAAGTTAGCCAAGGAAGTAAGAGGAAGTAAATGAACACTGGTTCTCATTTATACAACTCAGTGTGAGGAGAAGGTTCACAGTGAGTTTCAATGTCTTCTAGGGAAGGTGAGAGTGATCAGACAATCTCCCGGGATAGTCCGAATAGGGTGCCAATTCACATATGGGGTTCACGTTGATTTTTTTTTTAATTCACCAAATATTTATTAATGTCTACCAAATGTGTCCTGGGCGTTGTATGCAGTGAGCAAACCAGACATGATCTTTGGAGAGAAAACACACACATAAATATTTAATTATAAATCATGATAGGTTCTGCAAAGAAGAATAAAATGGGGCAACATAATTTTGGGGCTGGGGATCAAGCAAGCTTATTTGAGGGAATGCCGTTTGATTTTTAGGCCTGAAATACTTTAAGTAGGAGTTAATTTGATGGAAAATTTTTGAACATGTCCACTGTTCTTTATACTTTTTGATTTCAGGCTGCAATTTACTCTTTTTTTTTTGGTGTGTGGTAGACACCTTTTAGAATCTTTGCCAAGAACACAACTGACCTTCTTTGTGAACCAAAGGCTACAAGAATGAGCCTCTGGCAGTCATGTTTGCATTATAAAACAAAGAGACTTGACTGGCCCAAAGCAACTTTATCAAGAATAGACAACCTGACATAAATTTGACCAGTAAGGTTCTTCCCCCTGGTTATTGGGACTCATAGATAACTGATTAATTTCTGCTGGTTCTTGAAGTGAAGCCAGGGAAGCTTGAACAGTCACGTTCCACTGTGTTCCCCGAAAAGCAGTGAAAACACATCTGTAGAGTGACACAGAGATGGGAGAACATGTGACCAGAAAGAAAAAGAGATAATGAGAAACTAGGCTACTTGGCTTCTGTATTTTATTTATTTTATTTTTATTTATGATAGTCACACACACACACACACAGAGAGAGAGAGAGAGAGAGAGACAGAGACAGAAGCAGGCTCCATGCACCGGGAGCCCAACGTGGGATTCGATCCCGGGTCTCCAGGATCACACCCTGGGCCAAAGGCAGGCACTAAACCTCTGCACCACCCAGGGATCCTAGCTTCTGTATTTTATATCCCTCTTCCAGTCCTTCATGAGATCTATTTGCTCTCTGTGTCCTTGGGTTCTTTAAGATTATTTCCTTCAATAAATTACTAATTAATGATTTTTTGCATGAAGTTTCAGTGGTTTCTGTTCTTTGCAGATGAAAGAGGTTTGACTAAGAAGGACTTCTTATCAGATTAGCTCTTCCATTTAGCAAACATAGGCTGAGTTGGCTTCCATCCCACAGAGACTTGTGGATCCCACAGGCACACACATAATGCACAAACATAATAGTATATATAGAAATAAAATACCATTTGGTAATAAAATTAATCTAGGTAATAGCCTCCGAAGGTCTTGTATCCCCACTGGGTTGAGGGTACTCAGCAGCTATTTCTAAGAGCCAAACCTTTTGGAGCTAGGTTTTGTGATATCTTATCTTATATCTTTATATACATAAACATGTATATTTCTTGGTCCTATAACAGAGATTATGTGGGTAGAGGAAGGTAGGACCAATTTTGCCTTGTCAGAGGTACGGAAGGTACTGAAGAGAAAACAGGCCTGAAGGGGCAGTAGGAGTGTGCTGGGCAAGAGAGGGAAAGAGCAGTGGGGCAGAGGAGAATATGGGGCACAAGGCCTTAGAAAACCTTGTGCACATATTGAGTACTCGGAAAATGCTTGTTAAAATAACTGGCAGACAGACAGGTAGGCAAGCAGTTTGGAATTTGACAAACAATCACAGTTTATACTGCATCTTCCTTTTGGTTTTCGGATTTTCTTTTCCATATATAAAAGATCATCAAGATGCCAATAGAGAAAGAGTCCCACTTAATCTTCATCTGTTAAACTCAAAGGCTGTAAGTCTTTCATGACTGTAGCAATTTTATGTCAGCTTAAGTGAAGATTTAAGGGCTGTGTGAGCCCAGTGGAAGCTAGGTGTGTTGTACGGTCTCATCCATTCTATGGATTCTTGACAAAAATATTTATTGAAGGCTTGTGAAAAATCACAAAGTTGAAACTCAGTATTACGAAAACCAGCACTCTCATTTTGGGGTGTGCTGGCTGTAAGGACTTGACTTCTGCAATCAAGTAGCAGCATCTCTAAGAGGATGCTAAGCTGTGATCTTTGCTCTTTAGAGGCCAAAGGAGGTGACACACACGTTAACAAGTCCACAGATCATGCACAAACATAACTGTAGCTATAGAAATAAAATAGCAACATTTGGTAATAACATTGATCTAGGTAATACCCCCTCTGAGGTCTCATATTCCCGCCGAGTTGGGCGTATACAGCAGCTTTTTCTAAGAGCCAGGAAAGCTTCCTGCAAGCAGCTGGCACCTGGACTTTCGCCCACAAGGGTCTCAGCTGTGGGTCGCTTCTCCAGGAGATCATGGTACAAGTTTCCCCCGCGTTGAGATTGGTCATTCACAATCTCCTTCTGCTCACGAACGGCTGGAGCTCAGCACGGGTTCAAGATCAAAGACACAGAGTGCTAAACGCTTATTTTTTAGTGGCTCGAACTTCTTTTGGTTACATCAGTTTTCATCACGGATTCGGCCACAGCGCTCCCCCCAGAAACCAAACCCGTCCGCTCTAGAAAAAGAGGCTTTCGGGCGCCCGGGGGGCTCGGCGGTTGAGCATCTGCCTTCGGCTCAGGGCGTGATCCCGGGGTCCTGGGATCGAGTCCCGCATCGGGTTCCCTGCGTGGAGCCTGCTGCTCCCTCTGCCTGGGTCTCTGCCTCTCAGTGTGTCTCATGAATAAACAAATGAACCTTTAAAAAAAAAAAAAAAAAAGAGGCTTTCCCTGCCAAGGCACAGGTTGTGGACTTGCGTCTCCGAGGCTGCGGGCACCGACGAGAGAGGAGGGGCGCGGAACGTGACGGAGACGCTGCCCTCCCGCCCTTCCTGGGGCGGGGGAGGAGGGGGGGAGGGGGGGAGGGGGGAGGGGGGAGGGGAGGAGGGGGGAGGGGAGGAGGGGGGAGGGGAGGAGGGGAGGAGGGGAGGGGAGGAGGGGAGGAGGGGAGGAGGGGAGGAGGGGGGGAGGGACGTTTCCCAGAAGTTCCTTCCAGCCAAGAGGAGACCAGTCGTCTGGGTGGAACTGAAGAGTGGGTCGGGTGCCGGGCCACTGGGAAGAGAGAGACTCCTAGGGGACTGGCAGTTAGCGGAGAAGAGGCCCCGCAGCAGCCAGTTCCGGGCCCTCCCTGCAGGCGAGGACCCCCACGGCCCTGCAAAACGCGAGGGCCACTTCCGGGTTTGGAAGCGCTCCCTCCTGGCCCCTCCCACACCCGGTTACGGGGTCTCCGGGCGCATGCGCAGCACTCGTCCGCCGCTCCGGGACCGGCCCGACTTACCCTAAACAACTAATCTGCTCCTCCCCCTCCCGCTTGGGCCGTACCATTCGTGTTTGGGGGGGAGGCAACGCGCCTCAGAGTAGTCAGAAGCCTGCTCCCCTTCTTCCGACGGGGAGAAGGTAAGTTTGCCTCAGATTTTAAAAGTCCCGAGAATACGGGAGCCTCAGAGGCCCGTCGCCGAGTGATAGCCCGACGCGCTCGGCTCAGCGCAGAGCCCAGTAGCCTTCCTTTGAGGAGCGGAACAAAGTGGCACGCCCGGATCCCAGCTGATCAGCTGCTGGGCTTTGGCGGCGGCTCCCCCGGGCGAGACCATTGTGACTCCTTGGGAGGGGTGCGTGAGGAGGGGAGGGGGCGGAGCGGCCATTGTCCGGTCAGCGCAGCCTCCGGGGGAGGGGAGAGTGACGGAGCGAGCGGGTCCCAGGGCTTCCCAGCGGCCGCTGCTACGCCAGAGCCGGCGGGGGCCTCAGGTGCGTCCCGGCGCCGCCGCACGGGACACCGCTCTGGCTGCGAGCGGCGGTGGGAGCCGCCGAGGGCGCCGGGTCTCCCCTCGTCCCCCGCACGCCCCTCCTCCTCGGCTCCCCTCCCTCTGCTCTCCGCGCCTCCCCCGGCCCCCCCGTCTCTGCAGGCCGAGTGGTGCGGCCCGCCTCCAGCTGACCGGCCTGGAATCCCGGCTCGGAGCCCCGGACTCGCGCCCGCCCGCGCGCCCGCTCCCTCCCCCTCCCCCCGCCCCGAGCCCCCCGCCGCCGCCGCCGCCGCCGCCTCCGCCGCCGCCTCCTTCGAGCGGGGCCCGGGCCCAGCCGCCGCCGCCGCCGCCGCCGCCGCCGAGCTCCGCCGCCGCCGAGCACCATGGGAGACGCCGGGAGCGAGCGCAGCAAAGCGCCCAGCCTGCCGCCTCGCTGTCCCTGCGGCTTCTGGGGGTAAGTGTCCGGCCGGGTGGGGGCGGGGGCGGGGGCGGGGGCCGGGGGCGCGAGCGCGGGCGCGGGGCTGCCGGCCAGGCCTCGGGGCGGCGGGAGGCCGGAACCCTGGGGGCTGGGCCCGAGCCGGGCCTGCTGGGAGGGGGCAGGGGCCGCGTCTCGGGGAGGGGCGCTGGGTGGGGAGCCGGAGGTGGGCAGAGGAGGCCCTGCCCGGGGTGCACTGCCACCCTCCGGGACCCTCCTACCTGGGGTTTGGGGCCGCCGGGGCCGCCCGGGCCGCCCGGGCCGCGGGGGAGGGGGGCAGGGCAGCAGGAAGGGATGAGGGGGCGGTGTTGGCACCTCCGGGTGGAGCTGGGGTGCCCCTCTCCCTTGGCATGTGGAGGCGGCCAGCCCTCCCCCCCGCCTTGGTAGGAGTTGGTGCCCAGGCACCAGGAGGGTATTTCCTCTGACTTTTTCACCTCCTCCCCCTCCCGGTCCCCCAGAGACTTGCATCATCACTTCCTAAATTATATCCCAGTGCCCTATTTGCTTTTAGGAAGCTGTTCACACGTCACCCATTAAAAAAAAAAAAAAAAAAAAAAAAAAAAATCCAGCCCGGAACCCAGGCTGGGGTAAAGTTACAAGATTGTGGAGGTCTCACCTTTATTTCAAACACGTTTCAGAAGATTTGTAAAATTTCCTTGTCAAAACCCCCCCCCCAAAAAAACAAAAAATAAAACTCAAGGCAGCCTGGCTTGGGAACGTGAGAGCCAGTTTGCTCAATTGGCTCAGATTCCTCTCTCTCCCTCCTTTTTTTTTTTTTTCTTTTTTCTTTTTTTTTTTTTTTGATGATAAAAATATTCACATTGGCCAGCCTGCATTATTACTTAGCCATCTTGTGTTAGAGTGAAAGAATATGAGGTGGGAAATCAACTTTTCCACCACCTATAGTTATATTTTAAATTCTCCTCGTAGGGCTTGAGTTTCATGAATTACCACCCCTTTTACCTAACAGGTGCCTCCATCTTACCTTACAATTCTAATTGTATCATAAGGAAACCAGAGACTTTAAAGGAATTTTGTGATTGAGCCCCCTTTTTAAAAAATTTTTCCAAAGACCTAGTATATTTCAAGGTACATATAGGCAGTAAGGAAATGATTATTTCTGAGAACATCTTGGGAAAATGTATTGAACTATTTTATTTTTGCTACTTCTCAGATGTTAAGAATGGCCCAGGTACAGATTAAGTCTGATTTTGGGGAGTGCAGAGAAAGATTAGAAAGTGGATCTTAATGTAGTTTTCTGTGGAATTTGCCCGATTCAAGGTGGTGACAAAGAAATAGATGGTCATTTTCTCATCTTTCTGCCTTTTCTTTCTCAAGAATTCCTGGTGGAAAGATGTTAGTCAAAAATAAGTTATGGTATTACCAAAGTTCTGAAGATGTGAAAATATTTTAGGTTTTATAGCCTTCCTAATAAGTGGACTGTCTGCTAAGCACTTTCAGGGACAGTCTCATTCCCACAGAATTTTAGATCCATTATCTCTTTATGGATGAGGAAGTTGAGGCTTAAGAGGGTGGATAGCTTGCCCCTTGCTTACTGGGAGCTTAGGGTGGAGCTGGTGAGCTCTTCAGAGTGCTTAGTACCATCACGTTTATGACATCAATCTGCTGCTCTGGAAAAATCTGGAGTCACAAGCCTCTGATTGTAACTCATAAGAAGACATGTGGCTCAAAGAAAGTAGCTGCCAGTGGCAACTAATGCCCAGGATGTATCAGAGGCTTGTTTCCTGGCAACGTGTGTATGTCCTTGGGACTATTATTGTGCGTGGAACCCTTATTGAAAGACTTAGAGCAAGATGTAGAAACTAAGGAAACGGAATAGCCTTTTACTTTTAGCTAGCAGAGTTCTGAATGATGCCAAGAAAGTTTGATACGTGCAGGGAGGCATAGTTAAATCCATACCATACTCGACCCATAAGCAATCAGGCCTGCTTCTTTGATGGTCTCAGGCCCTTTTTATGAACTGCAGTTTGCCAAATAGGAGTTGTGAGCACAAAACTAATATTTTTATGTTGAGAAGTGTTCTTCTTTTTTTTAATGTGTAACGCTTTAACCTTTTCAAAAGCAGTTTGTGGGTAGCTGTGTAATTTGCATTTTATACCAAAGTGTCACGATATTGCTGCCTAGTTTTATCATAACTGGCTTTGAGCATGTGTGTTCCTTAGTGTATGGGTCACTTCCATACTATGTTCATTAAGTAAACTTGAATATATTCAATAGATAATTGAGTGCCTGTGATATAATGGTGGACAAGGGGGCACTGGCCCCATCTGGGGACAGAGGGCAAGAGGGCATATGGAAGTAAAGTGACAGAATAATGTGTGTTAGCATTGGTACAGGGTACTCTGGGAGGAGCACTTAGCCTAGTTGACGTGGAGGTAGAGGAAAGTAGCCTGGAGGAAGTGACACTAGCCTACACCTGCCGGAAGGATAGGAGAGAATGGAAATAGAAGAGTTTCTTCCAGGCGGAGGGAAGAGCATGGGTGAAGGCCTGGAAAAGACAAAGAGCACTCTACATTTCAGGAACCAAAAATTCATTGGGGTGGATTGGTAGATTGTGAGGGGGGATCGGCTAGAGATGGTGAGAGCAATTGGTAATGGAGGGCTCTGTAGGTAAGGCCTAGGTCTTTGGACTTTTATCTTGAGTTCTTTTACTAAGAACTATGGAAGAACCTTGAGCAGATAGTGATGGGACTTTCTTTAATGTAGAAGATCGGATAGTGTTGAGAGTGGGTATGATTGTATCAGTGTGATGTTTTTTATGTTCATGTGGTGTTGCCAGAGGTACAGAAGTCTTGTCTGGAAGAGTAACCCAAAATAGGGATGATTATGTGTAGTAGCCAGGGAGAATGGAAAGACCTAGGTAGATGTGAAAGCAATTCAGGAGCTATCTTTTGCCTTTTCCTTTGATGAAAATGAAGGTGAGTGTGTTACCTGAAAACTTTAGTCAGCATTGCAGTCTGTGGAAGCCGTAGGTCTCTAAAATCAGCTAGCCACGGCCCACACCCAGATCTTTGCAGAGGAGCCTCTCGGCAGAATGTTCTGGCATTATAGTAGACTAAAGGCAGTTCCTTAGGATTGCTCTTCTCTCTAAGGACTTGGGCTGCTGGACTTGCTGCCTGGCATTGTCCAGTCAGGACACCAGGGGCTTGGTTAAATAGAACTGTGAGGTCTTGCTTGTTGGAATGCAATTAGAAAGTGGAATGACAGGAGCATACAGTGCAAATGTGAGAGTGCTTGAACAAGTAAAGTTTCTACTTCTCCTCTCTCCTCCTCTTGGTTTATATTGTATAATTGTGTGCAGGTCATTAAGTTACTATTTTATAGAGACCATCTCTCCACTGGGAAATGTTGCTACCTTGGAAATTGTTGAAGATTTACCTCTTTATAAAAGTTGGAAGGTGTTTGCATGGTGTATACAATGTTTTTATAGTTAATGATCATAAACAGTTTTTTTTTTTTTTTTTCCCTCAGATATGTACTTACAACTTTTAGTGAAATGGGAGCATTTTCTTGGCTCATTTTTAGGCATTCTGTAATCATGGGAAAAACATATTAGTTTGTAATAGTCAACTCTGGAGTAAAATAGTATTTAAGTTGCAATGTATTCATACACAAAAGCCCTTTTAAACTACACAGATATTATTAGTTGAAGTTACATTTTACATTATTTAGACATTTAAAATGTACTGATACATGTAAATTCACAGGTATTTTCAAAAGTTGTTGAAAGAGCAGACAATATTCCAAAAAAGAGAGAAAGAAGACTAAGACACTAATATGCTGAATATATTGCGGGATAAATAAAAAAGGATAATTAGGGGAAAGATGGATTTCTTAAAAAATCTATATTAAGTATAAAAATCCAATCACTGATATTTAGCTCTTATAATTGGAGACAGTCTCTATTGTAATATATGGAAACTTTGGAAACTACTATTTCTTTATTTTTTAAAAAATATTTTATCTTTATTTATTCATGAGAGACACAGAGAGAGACACAGAAACATAGGCAGAGGGAGAAGCAGGCTTCCTGCAGGGAGCCCGAAATGGGACTCGATCTTGGGACCCCCTGGATCACGACCTGAGCTAAATACAGATGCTCAACCACTGAGCCATCCAGGTGCTCCTGGAAACTACTATTTCTTTCATAAATTATTTTATTTTTTATTTTTTTTAAGATTTTATTTATTTATTCTTAAGAGAGAGAGAGAGAGAGAGAGAGAGAGGCAGAGACACAGGCAGAGGAAGAAGCAGGCTCCATGCAGGGACCCGATATGGGACTTGATCCTGGGACTCCAGGATCACACCCTGGGCTGAAGGCAGGCACTAAACTGCTGAGCCATCCAGGATCCCACTTTCATAAATAATTTTAAAGTATAGTTGACATAAATGTTTAGTCTCATATTTAGGGCATAATGGAGTATTTAAATATGGAATTTATTTGGTAAACTATTCATTGTTTTTGATAAAAAATAAGCTCTTGTGTCATAAATATATGGATACAGTTTTTTAGAGATATAGATAATATCAAAGGTATTTTATCTTTGGTCTATTCTGTTGAAGCATTTTATTCACTAACTATATCTGCTAGATAAAAATAAATAAATTTTTAAAAATGGGGCTAGGCAGAGATCAAGAGTAATGTCACTAACTGTATTCCATTCCTAAAGATGTTACTAGTAGAAAGTTGATTGAAAATATAAGATGATTTGTTTTATTCCATTTTACTTTTGGGAATCACAAAGTATTGACTAGTTAACTTAAATAGAATCACTATATATTTTTTTCCTCCCTCTGAGCCCAGGCCTTTGGAATTGATGTAGAACTCTGTTTCTGTCACTTTGTGAGTTATCTGGCTAGTGTGCTTGGCTCCGAACAGTGTGTGGCCCTGGATTCTTCGGTCTCAGGCTCCCAATTAGAACATGTTGCCACACTTTAACCAACTTAACCTGGGCTTTCAAGTTCAAGTGAACACAGCATGAATTACTAGTTAATCAGTAGAATGTTTATTCCAGTGATGTCACTAATTATCCCTTGATTATAAAGTCCCCTTAAACAGTCCCTTAAAAACAGAACCGCTCATTTGTGCAGTTTTACTTTGCGTCTTTGAGTATTGTGCACACCTGAAGATGTGACATGATGTAATAAAGTGTTCACCGTCTGTATGTTTATCTACTTGCCCCATTTTCCTGATTACATTTGGGTATTCAGAAAACATAAAATTTGTCCCATTGATGTGATGGAACACAGGGAGATAATTTTTAAAAAAAGATTTTATTTATTTGAGAGAGAGCATATGAGCACAAACAGTTTTTGGGGGTGAGGAGGCAGAGGGAGAAGCAGACCCCCTCTCCCCCACACTGAGCAGGGAGCAGGATGCAGGGCTCAATCCTAGGACTCTGGGATCATGACTTGAGCCAAAGGCAGATACTTAACTACTGAGCCACCTAGGCCCCATTTTCTTTCTTTTCTTCTTTCTTTCTTTCTTTCTTTCTTTCTTTCTTTCTTTCTTTCTTTCTTTCTTTCTTTCTTTCTCTTTCTTTCTTTCTTTCTTTCTTTCTTTCTTTCTTTCTTTCTTTCTTTCTTTCTTTCTTCTTTTCCTCCCTCCCTCCCTCCCTCCCTCCCTCCCTCCCTCCCTTCCTTCCTTCCTTCCTTCCTTCCTTCCTTCCTTCCTTCCTTCCTTCCTTCTTTTCCTTCTTTTCCTTCTTTTTTTTCCTTCTTTCTTCCTAAGAAATCATGGTCTTTGTTTTATACTGGTTTGAGGCGATAGCTTTTTAGCGTCAGATCCAGTTAACTAACATACAGGACATATAACTCTTGGTATTATTCTTTTCTCCCATTCACCCTGCTTCTGCCTAAAAAGGAGAACTCAGTACTGAAAAGTTTTGACTAAAAATCTCTTCTTAATCCTTAATGGTATTAAACTTAACGTTAGTTTTCATCGACTAACCTTTCCTAGACACAGAAATCAGAGGGCTGTCTTTTTTTTTTTTTTTTTTTTTAGATTTATTTATTTAGAGAGAACACAAGAGCTTGAGCATGAGCATGAGTGGGAGGGGCAGAGGAAGAGGGAGAAAGAATTTCAAGCAGACTCTGCCCTGTGCATGGAGGTGGAGCCCGGCACAGGGCCCTATCTCATGACCCTGAGATCCCAACCTGAGCTGAAAACAAGAGTTAACTTGCTTAACTGACTGCACCACTCAGGTGCCCTGGACTAAGAATCTTTTGAAATGAGTAAAGTTATTAAAAAAACAAAACAAAACAACCCAGCATGTTAGATATTATTTACCAAGAACAGAGTACTAAGACTGTGAGAACTAATATAATTTGGATTTTTATTAGATCATAAAAGGGTTGTGTGTGTGCAAATTGATTCAGAGTTTCAGAATCCTATAATCATAAATAAAGATTGAGGTTAAACATTCTTTTTTTCTTTTTGAAGGAAGGTAAAGCTTGGTATCTCAACAAAGCCATGCATAGGAGGTGACTGGTCACAACCCAATACTTGTATAATTTTAATGAAACTCTTGAAAAATTGTCTAGATTGAAGCTTGTTGGGTGTTGTGGGACTTGTGTCATAGCGGTTTGTAAAACACTCCAGCTGGGTGGGTGACACTAATATCACTCAGTTCTGTAGAGACTCTGACATCCAGACTGATCATGTTCTGGACTCGGTTTCTGTATAACAGGATTAGGTTGGTGAATGAGATATTTTAGAAGAAGAAATTTACTGTGTGTGTTAAATGCAGTAGAGACGTTAGCAACTTTGTTTTAAAAACCAAAATCCAAGAACATATTCTAGAATTGTGCTTGGCCGTATGGTAGCCACTAGCTACGTATAGCAATTTAAATTCATACTAATTAAAATAAAAAATTCATTTCTTCAGTTATGCTATCTACATGTTAAGTACTACTAGCTCAGTAGTTAACCTTTTAAGGAACACAGGTATAGAATAGTTTCTCCTCCCAGAAGGTTCTTCTGGACAGTGTTGACAGAAGAACACTGTTGAAGAACCTGTTGACCTGATAGACAACCAGGATTTTCAAGGCAATTTTTTTTGTTGTTGAGATCTAATTGACATTCAAGCTTATTTTCTTTTTTTTTTTTTTAATTTATTTATTTATGATAGTCACACAGAGAGAGAGAGAGAGAGAGAGAGAGATTATGATAGTCACACAGAGAGAGAGAGAGAGAGAGAGAGAGAGAGAGGCGGAGACATAGGCAGAGGGAGAAGCAGGCTCCATGCACCAGAAGCCCGATGTGGGATTCGATCCCGGGTCTCCAGGATCACACACTGGGCCAAAGGCAGGCGCTAAACCGCTGCGCCACCCAGGGATCCCTCAAGCCTATTTTCTTATGAGTTCTGCAGACCCCTGTTTTCTTGTCTTTTGAAAATGAGAGACTTGTTTAATTTAGCTCTAAGTTTCTCTCCAGCTCTAACATTTTATTTCCATTGGGGGAAGCAATGCTGTTGTTAGTTCAGATTACTGGAACGTGTTCCTTTGATCAGTTTTGAGAATTAAGGTGTCACTACCAGTTAGTCCATAGTTTGTTTCCATATATTATTTTTCATCTTACCTTTTTTTTTTTTTTTTTTAAAGATTTTATTTATTCTTAGAGCGAGAGAGAGAGGCAGAGACACAGGCAGAGGGAGAAGCAGGCACCATGCAGGGAGCCTGATGTGGGACTTGATCCCAGGTCTCCAGGATCACACCGTGGGCTGCAGGCGGCGCTAAACTGCTGCGCCACCGGGACTGCCCAGTGAGAAACTTTTTGAAAGATATTCACCGTTGGACTATGACTTTTGTGGAGGAATAATATTTGTTTTTTACAAATGTAAGTCTCATATGGCAGCTTTTGGCACATGATTGGGGATATGTGCATTGGATTTTCCAATAAATTCAAGTTCCCGTGTACAGAAGAAAGTGGAATGTATTGGAATATCCAGCAGCAGTGGACAGAACAACTGTGATGCACCAGGCTGAGGGAATGGTACAAGTTGAATGAAAATGCCGTGTCATCCTTGAGACCAGGGTGCAGAGCTACAAACAGTGCTGGACATCTGAAGTTGTGGCTGCAGCTGTTGACCAGAGGAAGAAAGAATGCAGTAGGAAGGTGCAGTACTAGATTATTGCATCTATTCATTCAGCATACCAGATGTCTAGTATCATAGGCAGGTGTGATTAGGGCAGAAGAGTGTCCTGGGAGAGGTTATTGATGCAGCTTCCTATCACCATGGCTGTGGGTGGTTGGTAGGAATGGGAGCAGACCACACCATACCATTTTGTGTTTTTAATTTGTAGACAGGCTCTATTTAGACTCCCTGCTGCCTCAGTAATGACCTGGCAAAGAGTGAGGTTGGTGATGTACTTGGGACCTTTTGGGGAGTGCCTTTTCTCATTTCTTTTTGCTAAAGTGGAATGGTATGGAGTAACAGCTGTCTTGTCATGTCTTGGACTCTTAACAGACTGGTAAGTTGAAGTGCATTTATATAAATCACACTCTCAGCCACACTTCCTGGAAGGAGAAGTATTCTGACCATTCAAAAATATCACAAATACTCTTCCCACAGTCAGGTTCTTGTGCCAGACATTTGATTTTCTCTTGTGTGTGTATGTTGGTAGAATTTCTGAACACAGAATGAGGTTTCTGTAGTTTATGGTAGCTGGAAGAATGGGGGCAAGAATTTGGAGAACATAGATTGGGTGGAGGGCTTTGCTGAGCATGTCTGTGCTTTCAAAGTCTGCCTATTTCAGGTCATTGTTTTTCAGTTTTCAACCCTTTCTAGAGTACCTTATATAAATACATGTGGTGGCAAGTTATGGCCTGAAACATGTTTTTTAAATGTAACGAATGAGATACAAAGTAGATTAAACAATACAGTCATTTTTTAGACTGGCCAGAAATATATTAACCAGCAAAAGATAATAAAAAATAAGCTGGAGATGGGAAAAGGTGTGATATATTTCAGTGTAAATTGTTTCTAGATTTACGATTTCTAGGTTTTTGTGCTTGGGGAGACTTGGATGGTTGGTATTACTTGTTTTCTTCAGTTGCCACTGAAATCCAGAAAACCAGGTTTTTCAAGTGTTTGTGTTTGCCTATGAAACTTTGTACGTGTATGTAAAATCTTCACAGTATATGACTTTACATGGTTTTATGTAGTTTGCTTTTCCTTTTCTCTTTTAATATAACAAAGCTGTGCTATTCACTTTTAAAAATAAAGGAGTGTTCTTGATGTTGATCTTAGAAATGTTTGCTTAGGGGAACTTTTGTTGATTGGGGTACATGCTTATGTAATCTTTGAGGCTTGTATTCCTTGTTTCTGTGGATAAGTCACTGTTAATTAGCTCTCTATGTCATCCATGTCACCTTCTCCCTATCCCCCCCACTCCACTGCCAGTGAGAGGTGCTCAAACCATGCATTTTATTTGTAAGGCTAATCTTTTTTTTCAGTGCATATTGGGTAGGATCTAATTAAGGCATGGTTGCTGTGACATAAATGATACAATCTTGAGTAAAGGTATGGAGATTGCATGGTATATATGTGAATCTCTTGGATTCATGGATTAATTTAGAAAATGATAGGCACAGTAAAACGTGTTCTGTGGAAGTGTGTGTCCACATTTTCTTACTCTTGATTTTAAACTGGATAGTGACTACGTATTCTAATCTCTTAGTTGAAAGCCCTTAGATTTATATGAATAGTTTTCATTACTTACATTGTATGTTGTTTTTTTTTTTTTTTAAATTTTTTTTATTTATTTATTTTATGATAGTCACACAGAGAAAGAGAGAGAGAGCAGAGACACAGGCAGAGGGAGAAGCAGGCTCCATGCACCGGGAGCCCGATGTGGGATTCGATCCCAGGTCTCCAGGATCGCGCCCTGGGTCAAAGGCAGGTGCCAAACCGCTGCGCCACCCAGGGATCCCCATTGTATGTTGTTTTGATTGGAGCTAGAAACTAGGAAGAATGGACTGTGTTGGTTTTGTGTTTATTTTATTTTTTAATTTTTTTTATTTTTTAAATTTTTATTTATTTATGATAGTCACAGAGAGAGAGAGAGAGGCAGAGACATAGGCAGAGGGAGGAGCAGGCTCCATGCAGGGAGCCCGATGTGGGACTCGATCCTGGGTCTCCAGGATCACGCCCCAGGCCAAAGGCAGGCACCAAACCACTGCGCCACCCAGGGATCCCTGGTTTTGTGTTTAAATTTGGGGTGCAAAAAGTCACCAGACAGATCTGTATCACACTAGATTTGGGGGTGAGTTGGAAGAGGAAGGACACAGAAGGTGGTCAAGGGGAAGATGAGTGAGGGGGATGAAGAAAGGGAAATGTGGATGGAAGTGGAGTGGTGGTAGTTAGGAGTGAAGATGCATTGCGGTCACTAGTTTCTAGTCAAAATATGAGAGGTGGCTGCATCTGTAAAGAAACTAATGTGAACAGGTGGGGGCTGGGATTAAAGAAAACATGCTGTCTTCTCTTGAAGTGCAGGGCGTGAGTCCCCTAGGTTCTTGCAGGGTAGTGCAAAAGATCATAGGATACGAGCTGTGGTGCACATTATAAGCTAAAGTTTAGTGGAAATGTAGCAGCTCTCAGCAAATTGGTGTTCTATCTGTTAGAACCCCTTGGGCTCTTTCTAAGCTCAGAGACACCTTTTCAGCCAGTTGAAGGATGGTGCTTCATGGTGTCTTTTTGCAGCGGGCCTCAGAGACTCCATCTACTTTCTTTCCTTTATTGCTATTGCTACATTCTGTGAGATGAATTTTTCTTCTCCCTTCGCAATCCCTGAGTCCGATAGAGAGTTCAGCAAAGTTTCACCCATCTTTACTTGCTGTTCACTAGCTTTACTTGCTGTTCTTGGAAAAACAACTCTCATAAGCCCTTCTCTTTTGAAAGATTTTGCAACTAATACTTACTGGGAGGTTACGTTAAATGTTAAAGAATTTAATAATAGTGCTGCCTGGGGAATAAGACCTTTCTTGTTTGCTGAGTGGCTAATGAAAGGTCCCCTCTCATCCAATCCAGAGTCTTCCAGTGAAATGCTAATCTCTTCTCTCCAGAAAACCAACTGAGTTTGGTGGCTAGGCATGGGCTTTGGAATCAGAATCCTGAATTTAAAACCTGATTTTAGGTAGTTTACCTCCCTGTCTCTTTATCTTAAAAAAAAAAAAAATAAAATAAAAAAAAATCTTAGGGTTGCTTTGAAGTTTAGTGAGCTCTAATGCCTGTCAAGTTGTTGGCACAGTGCCTGACCATGGTAAATTACATTTATTAAAGGCTAACTTCTCAGCCTTGAATGAAGGAACATTGGTGGTAGATTAATAGATGCAGAACTATCTTAACTGGGCAATTTGCATTAATGGCAGTCTACATATCAGTTCCATATAGTAAGTTGATGAGGTTTCTGACTAGTCTTTGGCTAGTTTGCCTTTTTCCAAGGCTTGTCTCTTGTTAGTAAGCATTTGTTGAGGACTCTGTTGTGGTCTTGAGCTCTGTTAGACATGATATATACCCTGCTCTGGCTTTTGCCCTAAGAAAGCTCATAGTCTAGAAGGGGAGGCATATCAATAAACTGGCTAAACACCATGAGGAAAGTGCTTTGGGGGATCATCACAGAGTGATGTGAGCACTAACAGGGCATCTCACTGAGACTGGGAGTGGAGGATGGCCAGGAGGGCTTCTATGAGGAGATGGTGCTTAAGCTAGGTATAAAAAGCAGGGGGAACAGCTTGTGCAAAGGCAGAGAGGAGTGAGAAAGCATAATGAATTTAGGGGATTGCAGATACAGCTCAGTATGTTAGCTGTAGTATATGGCAAGAGGCAAGATGAAACTGAGGGGATGAGGAGGGGCCAGTTATGAACATACTTGATTGCCATGCTGTTGAGTTGATTTTTATCCTGGTTGCATTGGGACCATTTAAGGATTTTAAGGATGGATGACAGATGATATTTATGTTTCAAAAAATAACTGGCAGCAATGTGGAGGAGAATTGGAGGTTATAAGCATGGAAACAGAGTCTAGCTAGATCATTTAAAACCTTTTTTTGGGGCAGCCCCAGTGGTGTAGCGGTTTAGCGCCGCCTGCAGCCCAGGGTGTGATCCTGGAGACCCGGGATCGAGTCCCACATCGGGCTCCTTGCAGGGAGCCTGCTTCTCCCTTTGCCTGTGTCTCTGCCTCTTTCTCTCTCTCTCTGTGTCTCTCATGAATAAGTAAATAAAATCTTTAAAAAAAACAAAAACAAAAAACCTTTTTTGGGCCATGGATCCCTTTGACAATTTGATGAAGACCATAGACCTCTCTCAGGATAATGCATAAAATAAAAATGCTTAGGATTATGAAGGAAACCACTTAGATCTTAATGCATTTGTAGTATAGACTGTAGGTTTTTTGGACCCAAGGTAGAGCAACTCTGAGTAAATCCTCTAGTAGGAAAGCTAAGAATGAATATAAGCTGAAATATGGGTATTTTGGTCTATTCAGGCTGTTAAAATACCACAGACTTGGGTGGCTTATAAACAGCAAAAATTTATTTTTCATAGTTCTGATGGCTGGAAATCCAAGATCAAGGCACTGACAGATTGTGATTCTGATGAGTCTGATGTGAGTCTTTCTCATTGATAATGCTATGTTCTCATCATAACCTCATGTGGTGGAAGGGATAAGGGATCTCTCCAGCCTGTTTTATAAGGGCACTAATCCCATTCATTAGGGCAGTGCTCTCCCATGGTCTAATCACCTCCAAAAGGCCTCAACTCCAAACAGCATCACACTGGGCCTTAGGATTCAATGTGTGAATTTTGGGGGGACACAAACATTTCAAATGATAGCACTGGGTCAGTGAGGTCTGAAGAGGGGGCTTGAATATAAGAGCAGAGATGGATTGAATGGGGAGGTGGGAAGGTGGAATGGGGAAGAGAGGCAGTAAGATTTCTGACCTGTGCAACTGGGTGAAAGATGGTGTCAGTTGTATATATGGTGGGTATAGAAGTTCTACTTAGAAGCTGGCTAGGTTTTGAAAAGTTGTTTGTGAATGCATGTATTCCTAAATCAAAAGTAAAATTATAGATACAATGATTAATGTAATTTGTCAGTGATGCGCAGAGTTTTGTCTTCTAGAAAAACGTTTATACTTTGGAATTTCTTATGTTGAAGTGGTTCTGTCTGAAAGATGAGGGACTTGTGGGAAAGAGAAGATTAGTTTTAGACAGATTGAACATGTTTTTTGGTGAATTAGATGGCATGTCAATGTACTTTTATTGTACCTTTTTAAAATGTAAACTTCTTTTTTTAAAGATTTTTTATTTATTTATTCATAGAGACAGAGAGAGAGAGGCAGAGACACAGGCAGAGGGAGAAGCAGGCATCATACAGAGACCCTGATGTGGGACTCGATCCAGGGTCTCCAGGATCACGCCCTGGGCTGCAGGTGGTGCTAAATCGCTGCGCCACGGGGCTGCCCAAAATGTAAACTTTTTAATTGAAGTATAATACAGAGTGAAAATGTATACATCTTAAGTATTGAGTGAAATGAATTTTCACAAAATGAAAATTTATCATCATAGTATCATGCAGAATGGTTTCACTGTCCTAAAAATTCTCCATGCTATGCCTATTCATATCCCCACCCCCACACAATCACTGATATTTTTACTGTCTCCATAGTTTTGCCTTCTCCAGAATGTCGTATGGTTGGAATTCTACAGTATGTAGCCTTTTCAGATTGGCTTTTTTCACTTAGTAATATGCATTTAAGTTTACTCCATGACTTTTCATGACCTGATAATAGCTCACTTCTGTTTAGCACCAAATGATACTCCATTATTTGGATGTTCCACAGTTTATTCATTCACCTACTTAAGGACGTCTTGGTTGCTTCCAAATTTTAGCAATTATGAATAAGGCTGCCCTAAACACTCATGTTCAGGTTTTTGTGTGGACATAGTTTTCAGCTTGGTAATAACCAAGGAATGTGATTGGATTATGATAAGACTGTGTTTAGTTTTGTAAGAAACTACCATACTATTTTCCAAAGTGATTATACATTTTGCATTTCCACTAGCAGCAATGAATGTTTGTTTCTCCATGGGCTTACCAGCATTTGGTGGTGTCAATGTTTTGAATTTTGGCCATTCTAATAGATATGTAGCGATATCTCATTTTAATGTGAAATTCCTTTTTTTTTTTTTTTTATAAATTTTTATTTATTTATGATAGTCACACAGAGAGAGAGAGGGAGAAGCAGGCTCCATGCACCGGGAGCCCGATGTGGGATTCGATCCTGGGTCTTCAGGATCGTGCCCCGGGCCAAAGGCAGGCGCCAAACCGCTGCGCCACCCAGGGATCCCTAATGTGAAATTCCTTAATGAAAAATGATGTTGAGCATCTTTTCAGATGATTATTTGTCATCTGTACATCTTCTTTGGTGAAGTGTCTAGGTCTTTTGCCTATTGTGTGTGATTTCTCATTGTGTTTTAAGAGTTCTTTGTGTAATTGGGTAATGATCTGATTATCTGATATGTCTTTTGGAAAAATATTCTGCCAGTCTTTGACTTGTATTACCATTTTCTTATTTTGATGACTTTTTATGTATAACTTGATGATTCTTTTCACATGTATATAAATACATAACCACCACCTACCCATGTTGACAGATAATACATTTCCAATATCCCAGCAGGAGTCTCCTTGTTCCCTACCCCAGGTAATACCCCCAACCTTTTATGACTTTTATCAACATAGATTGGTTTTGCCTGCTTTTGAATTTTGCATGGGAATTATACAGTATTTCTCTTTTATATGTGACTTTTACTCTTCAGTGTTATAAGATTTGTCTACATTTGTATAGAGAGGTAATGATTTTTCATTGGTTTGTGGTATTCTATTATGATAGCATAATTCATCCATTCTACTTTTTGGTACATTTGGTGCTTTTTGGTTTGGGGATATTATGAATACTATGGCTATGAACATTTTTGCGTGTTTCTTTTAGTGGACCTAAGCACTCTTTTCTCTTTGGTATATACCCAGCAGTAGAATTGTTGGGTTATAAAGTGTATGTATATATGTTTAGATTTAGTAGTTTTCTAGAGTGGGTTTATCAACTTACACTCCCGCTCAATATATGAGTTCTGGTTATTCTGTGTCTTTGTCACTACTTAATATTGACTGTCTTTCATTTTAGTTGTGTGTGCTTTGCGGTTTTAATTTGCATTTCCTTGATGACTAATGAAGTTGAGCAATTTTCTTTGTTGGCAGTTTGGCTAAACTTTGTTGTGAAGTTTTTGTTCAAACATTTTGCTTATTTTTCTTTTGGGTTGTCTTTTTAAAACATTCATTTGTAGAGAAGTTCTTTATATATTCTGGATACAAGTCCTTTTTCAGATAGCATTTAAATTTTCCTATACAGTTTTACAGTATTTTTTAATTTTTTCTTTTTTTAAATTACAAAAGGAAAGCATTCATATGATAGAAAATTCAAACAACACAGTGAAAGAGATATATCCCTTCTATACCATACCCAGAGTTCAATCTAGTGAGAATCATATCTAAGTTTCTTGAGTATCCTTCCAGAAGTTTTCTGTGCATATGCTGCATTTATACTTTTTTCTAACACAGGTATAGCATACTACAGCCTATTTTGTACTTTGCTTTTTTTTAAACTGTATTTTACAGTTCTTTTCAATAACTTGAAAAGATACTTATACATTTCTGCGTTTTTATTTTGTTATATTTAATTCATTTAAATTACATATAGTATATTATTAGTTTCAAAGGTAGAATTTAGTGATTCATCAGTTGTATATAACACCCAGTGCTCATTCTGAGTGCCCTCCTTAATGCTCATCACCCAGTTATGCCATTCCTTCCATGCGCCCCCCCCCCCCCCTTGCAACCCTCAGTTTTTTCCTATGGTTAAGAGTCTCTCATGATTTGTCTCTCTGTTTTTGTCTTATTTTTCCTTCCTTCCCCTGTGTTCATCTGCTTTGTTTCTTGAATTACACATAGGAGTGAAATCATATGATACTTGTCTTTCTCTGACTGACTTCTTTCACTTAGCATAATACCTTCTAGTTCTATCCATGTTGTTGTGAATGGCAAGATTTCATTCTTTTTGATGGATGAATAATATTTCAGTGTGTGTGTATGTACATCACATCTTTATCCATTCATCTGTTTTTTTTTAAAGAATTATATATTTATTTATGATAGAGAGAGAGAGGGAGGAGGAGAGAGAGAGAGAGAGGGTGGGGGGAGACACAGGAGGAGGGAGAAGTAGGCTCCATGCCTGGAGCCTGACGTGGGACTCGATCCCGGGACTCCAGGATCGTGCCCTGGGCCAAAGGCAGGCGCTAAACCGCTGAGCCACCCAGGGATCCCCCTCCATTCATCTGTTGATGGACATCTGGCATCTGGGTTCTTTCCATATTTTGGCTATTGTGGACATGGTTGCTATAAACATTGGGGTGAATGTGTCCCTACGGGTCACTGTGTTTGTATCCTTTGGATAAATACTGAATAGTGCAATTGCTGGATTGTAGTGTAGCTCTATTTTTGACTTTTTGAGGAACCTCCTTACTTTCTTCAAGAGTAGCTGCACTCTACCTTCCTTTAAATGACAGCACAGTATTCCAGTAGGTGCATATACTAAATTTAATTTAATCAGGTTTTCTAGTTACTTCTTGATGGTGGTGGTTTGTTTTATTACTGTTCTACAAAAATGGTGTCAGGTATATTGAATTGTAGGGCCATGGACCATCTGATGGTGGAGTAACTTAGATATCTGTATGTTAGAAGGAAGGGTGAGCCACAGTTGTACCATTTACGGTGACATGGATGCATAGATCAAAGCTGAAGCCAGTGGAGCAGGTAGGATTACACAGAAAGTACTGTTAGGCCATTGGTTCCCTCTGGAGTAGAGGTGGGATGTAAGAATCACTTTGGTAACCTTTTCTGAAAAACACATTAATGCTGCTTCCCCCAGTTTCAATTTAGTGTGTCCACGGTGGGATCTGGGCAATTTATTCTTGCCTTTTTTTCTTCCATCCCTTGGCCAACTACCTCTGTGTGTAACTTCCTTTTGAGATCCAGTTGTATTTGTGAGAAGATAGCTGAAGATGGAATCCTATTAAACACAAATAGAATAAGAGGAGTTTAAGATGGAGATGGATGGACAGAGATAGGAGAAATCAGGTGTGGGTAGGGTCATCAAAACCAAGAGGGGATAGTTTACTGAGGAAGTGGCAGTAGGGTCATGCTGAAGGAGTGGTCAAGTAGGATGATTGGGATTTCTCTGCCACTTAAAAGTACTAGAAAAATTTAAATAATGCTTTTTTAGACATGTACATCTCAGCAATGTTCTGGCTCAGTGTGGTACCAAAATACCTTTTGTGAAAAATCACCATAATTACATTTCATGACTACTGAAAATTAACTTCTGTTAATGATCCAAGAATCTGATAATCAGGCATTAGGAAACTTTTCTTGACTCTATAATTTTAGTTTCTGTTGATTCTTTTCCAGTAATAAATTAAGATTTTATATTAGATTTAAAAACAAACTTGAACTACCAGTTTAGATTTGAAGAGCTATTTTGTTCTTATACTCTGTAGGTTCTGGTGGACAGGATTGTACTCACTTCATCTGTCTTGGTATTTTGCTGAATTTTATAGATTTAATCCTTTTGTGTAAGCTGTTATTCAGTTTGGACTTTTCAGCCCCATAAGTATTCAGATATCTTTTCCAGAGTTTTTCAATTGAGGGTGATGTATTTTTGAAATATGTCTATTTCTCTGAAAATATACTAAATAT
The DNA here is from genome assembly GCF_048164855.1 of Canis lupus baileyi. NCBI lineage: Eukaryota > Metazoa > Chordata > Mammalia > Carnivora > Canidae > Canis > Canis lupus. The sequence continues at coordinate 65,744,778 of NC_132844.1, read as the reverse complement.
TCTTCCTATTTTCCTCACTCACTCTTTTTTTCAAGGGGGTGTAGTTTAGGATAGAGTAAAAAGGAACCAATCATTTGGGAGGTGATGAAATTTATTTATTTAGTAGGTGCTATGCCCAATGTGGGGCTTGAACTCACAACCCTGAGATCAAAAGTCCCATACTCTAGTGACTGAGCTAGCCAGGCACTCCTGAAATAATAAGTAAGTAAGTAAGTAAATAAATAAATCATTTCTTCCTCCCCTCTCTTTCCTTCCCCTCTTTTTCCCTCCCTCCCCCCTCCCTTCCTCTCTCCTTCTCCCTCCTTTCTTTCTGATTTTATTTATTTATTTGAGAGAAAGTGCACACACTCCAGAGAGAGGGTATGAATTGAATAGGGGCTAGGGAAGGGGCAGAAAAAGGAGAGGCAGACTCGCTGTGGAGCAGGGAGACCAATGTAATGGGGCTCTATCCCAGGACCCTGGGATAAGTGACCTGAGCCAAAGGCAAATGTGTAACAGACTGAGCCACTCAGGTGCCCCTGAAATTTATTTCTTAAAAATTAAGCTAATATATATTTAGAAAAAAATTGATGAGATATGAAGTGAGATGGAGGGGTAAGCTTCCTGGCTGATATTGATTTATACTATTTCATTCATAATTATGGGTTGTAGGTGTAAGTATGACACAAGAAGAAAGGACCTATTAGTCCCCACATAGTATGATTGGAGAGGTAAGGTCAGATTGCATTTTTCCTATGTTAATGAACATAATATTTTGCTGCATGTTATTTTCTACAAACAGGCTTAGTTTAACTATATGATTACTAGATTATGACTTAAGGAATTTTAAGCATTTGAATATTTAAACTGATGAAAAGTAGTTGGATCATTTGAATTTATAGATGAGTTTTTATTAAAGTACAGTCATGTATATCATGTTAATGGTAAATAGGTTTTTGTTAAATATGTGTTAATGATAAATAAACATTTTAAACTTGTTTAAAATATATTACTACAGTTCAGTAGTCTTAAGTGTACTGAAAACTTGCTGTTGATTCATTTTAAAATATGCCAGGTCAGGAGGGTGAGGGTGATGTTTTTTTGACTCCTTGGTGCTTATAGCACGGAAATAGAAAGGAGGGCCCGGGGCTGCAATGTGGGAAGGGCTGAATCTGCAAACAAGGACCACTTGCTGTATTTTAATCCAAAAAGATTAGAAAGTTGGTGCTTGGGCTCCTGGCTCAGAATTAGATCATCTTTGAAGTGCTAGTGCTGATACTTGTTTTAGCTGAAACCTCGGAATTGAAAATAATGGGATATGGTCTAAAGTACAACATGATTGAATGGAGAAAGTCCTCATCAGTTTTTTTTCTTTTTAAAAAATTGGGACACAGTTCACACACCATTAAGTTCATTCCTTTAAAATGTACAATTTAGTGATTTTTAGTATACTCAAAAAGTTGTGCAACTGTCACTACCATCTATACTTGATCTTAGCCAATCCCAGGCCTCTAGGATCATGCCCTGGACTAAAGGTAGATGCTCAACCACCAAGCCACCCAGGCATCCTGTGTCCATTTCCTTCTACTTATAATGTTTTCAAGGTTCACCTATGTTGTGGCATGTACTAGTGTTTAATTTCTTTTTATGGCTGAATAATATTCCGTTGTATGGATATATCATATTTTGTTCATCTCTTCATTAGTCGATGCATATCTGGGTTGTTTCCATTTGTTGGCTATTAGGAATAACACTGAATACTTGTATACAAATTTTTGTTTGAATACAGGTTTTTGGTCCTCTTGGATACATACCTAGGAAGGAGGTTGCTGGGTCACATGGTAACTCCTTGTTTAACTTTTTGAGTAACTGCACCATTATAATTTCTGCCAGGAATATGTGAGAGTTCCAGTCTCTCTGCATCCTTGCCTAGCACTTGTTATTGCTCATCTTTTTTTTTTTTTTAAAGATTTTATTTATTTATTCATAACAGACACACAGAGAGAGAGAGAGAGAGAGAGAGAGGCAGAGACACAGGCAGAGAGAGAAGCAGGCTCCATACAGGGAACCCGATGTGGGACTTGATCCTGGGTCTCCAGAATCACGCCCTGGGCTCAAGGCGGTGCTAAACCACTGAGCCACCAGGGCTACCCTCATCTTTTTGATTATAGCCATCCTAGTGGGTGTGAAGTAGTATTTCATGCTGCGTTTGATTTGCATTTGCTAATGATTAATAATGATCATTTTTTCGTGTATCTATTGGTCATTTGTGTATGTTTTTCGGAGGAATGGCTATTCAGATCCTTCGTCCACGATTAAGTTGGGTTATATGACTCGCACTAGGCAATGCCATTCCAGTGCATTACTAAATGACATCCATAGTTCCTAGCTCCTCTTAGGAAAACACAATTTGTGGCCTTCTGTTAAATACTTTGCAATTAAGCCTTGCTAGTGTTCTGAGCTTTCCAGTAATCATGGCTTACTGCTCTTTCAGGGATTTCTTAGTCGCCACAATCATACAGTGATAATGTTTAAGCAATTATTTTGGGGCTCTGTTTTTATTAAATACTAACAGTGGTTGCAATTTGGGAAAGAGGTTAGCTGAGGTTTGGTATCATCTTTGTAACATTTGCAAATTATACTATTTCCTGTTTGTGACCTAAAGATAAGTGTTTTCTATAAAATACAAACCAATGTGCCTAAAGAAACTTAATTATGGGAAGGTAATTCAGAATTTAAATGTCACTGAATACCTAGAGTAAATGTTTAGATATATAAGTATCCTATTAACCTTAATAAAGTGAGGAAGTATCAAAGAAAAAAAATAAGTTGGGATATATGTGTCCTTTTGAGTTGTAAAAGTTTTTTGTATATATATGTTCTGGATATCTAATCCCTTATTAGATACATGATTTGCAAATATTGTTTCCCATTCTGTAGATTTTTTTCTTGTTTTTTGGGATAGTGTCCTTTGAAGTACAAAAGTTTTTAATTTTTATGAAGTCCAGTTTACTTATTTTTTAAAGATTTTATTTATTTATTTATTCATGAGAGAGAGAGAGAGAGGCAGAGGGGCAGAGACACAGAGGGAGAAGCAGGCTCCATGCAGGGAGCCCGATGTGGGACTCGATCCCAGGACTCCAGGATCACGCCCTGAGCTGAAGGCAGGCACTAAACCGCTTAGCCACTCAGGGATCCCCTGAAGTCCAGGTTATATGTTTGTGTTGGTTGCTTGTGTTTTTTGGTGTCATAGCTAAGAAATTGTTGCCTAATTCAAGATCATGAAGATTTATACCTGTTTTTTCCCAAATGGCCTTAGTAGTTTTAGCTCTTCTTTTTTTTTTTTTTAATTTTTTTATTTATTTATGATAGTCACAGAGAGAGAGAGAGAGGCAGAGACATAGGCAGAAGGAGAAGCAGGCTCCATGCAGGCTCCATGCACAAGGAGCCTGACGTGGGACTCGATCCCGGGTCTCCAGGATCGCGCCCTGGGCCAAAGGCAGGCGCTAAACCGCTGCGCCACGATCCCTAGCTAGGGATCCTTAGCTCTTCTCTTAATGATTAAATTGTTGATTCATTTTGGGGTCATTGTATATGGTGTGAGATGGGGTTTCAATTCATATTTTTGCATGTGGATATTTAGTTGTCCCCACACCGTTTGTTGAAAAAAACTATTCTTTCCCTCAATGAATTATTTAGACACCCTTGTTGGAAATCAGTTAAGTATAAGTTTATTTCGGGATTCCCAAGTTTTATTCTGTTGATCTGTAATGCCTATCTTTATGCCAGACATAATGAGTATTTACTTTGTAGTAAGTCTTAAAATCAGGAAGTGTGAGTCCTCCAAGTTTGTTCTTCTTTATCAAGGTTGTTTTGGCTATTTTGTGTCCTTTTCATTTCAATATGACTTTTATTTTTTAATTTTTAAATTTTTTTTCAATATGACTTCTAGGGTCAGCTTGTCACTTTTTGCAAATAACCCAGCTAGGAATTTGATATGGGATTGCATTGTATCTGTAGGTTAATTATGGAGTGTTGCCATGTTTAACAATATTTAGTCCTATCCCTGAACATTGGGATATCTTTCCATTTATGTCTTCAATTTTTTCAACAGTGTGTTATAGCTTTCCTGTACAAGTCTTGTACTTAACGTTTATAACCATTTTGTTTTGATGCTACTTTATTTGTAATTCTTTTTTTTAAAGATTTATTTATTTATGAGAGAGCATGAGTGAGCATATATGTGTACATGCAAAAGGGATGGGTAGAGGGAGAGGGACATACAGATACATCCTAGCCTGAATTCATCACCTGAGCCCATACCAAAAGTCATATCCTCAACTGATTGCCACCCAGGTGCTGCCTCAAGTGTAATTATTTTCCTATATTTATTTTCAAATTGGTTATCCATAGTGTATAGAGATACAGTTGATTTTTGTGTATCGATCTTATATCCTGCAACCTTGCTGAACTTAACTAAAGCTCCAGTGGTTTTTTAGTGAATTAGAGTTTTTCTACATACAAGATCATATCATATGTAAATAGTGATAGTTTTACTTCTTTTCTAATCTAGATGCTTTTTATTTTTTATTCTTCTTGCTTGTGATTGTTTAATTGGATCCTGGAACCTCCAAATGAATAGAAATGACAAAAGCAGACATCCTTGTCTTGTTTGAGATCTTAGGTGGAAAGCTTTCTGTCTTTAACCATTACATTAAGTAATGAAGTTAACTGTAGTAACAATGTTAGTTTTTGTAAATATTTTTATCAGGTTGAAGAAATTTATTTTTACTCTTAGTTTGTTGAGCTTTTTGTTTAGTTTTCATGAAGGGGTGGAGTTGGTCAAATGCTTTTTCTGTGTTGAGATTGTCATGTGGTTTTTGTGCTTTAATCTATCAATGTATGATCTATTACTTGGATTTTTCAGATGCTAAACCAACTTTGCATTCCTGGGATAAATGCCTCTTGGTTTTAGTGTATAATGCTTTTTGTTTGTTGCTGGATTTGGTTTGCTAGAATTTTATTTTATTTTATTTATTATTTTTTAAAGATTTTATTTATTCATTCATAGAGATGCAGAGAGAGAGAGAGAGGCAGAGACACAGGCAGAGGGAGAAGCAGGCTGCATGCAGAGACGCCGACGTGGGACTCGATCCAGGGTCTCCAGGATCATGCCCTGGGCTGCAGTCGGCGTCAAACTGCTGCGCCACCGGGGCTGCCCTGCTAGAATTTTATTAAGGATTTTTGTGTCTATTTTGGTTTCTAGTTTTCTTTTGTGATGTCTTTGGTTTTGGTGTCAGGGTGATGCTGACCTCCTAGATTGAGCTTAGGATGTGTTCCTTCCTCTTGCATTTTGGGGAAAGAGTTTGTGAAGAATTGGTGTTAATTCTTTAAATATTTGATAATATTTATCAGTGAAACCATTTATATCTGGGCTTTTTTGGGTGGGGGGAGTTTTTCAATTACCAACTTTCTGTTTCTCGAATATTTTTCTATATATCATTGCTTTCTGCTTAAGTCTTCCTTCTGTTTGCTTTAGGTTTAGTTTGCTTTTTTTCTCATATGTTAAGGTATATTGATTTGAGGTTTTTATTCTTCTTAATATAGGCATTTTACATGTATAAATTTTCCTCTAAGCACTGGTTTAACTGGATCCTACAAGTGGTTTCTTCTTTGCTTGCCCTCCTCCCCCCCCTTTTTTTGGTATTAGCTCAAATATGAGTTAATACTGGAGGCATTAATAATTGTTACTATTTACCAGATGCCACTCATTTGATTTGTGTTATTTTCCTAATCCTCCTAGGAGTTGTGTGGTTGGCAAAACAGTGGTTTCCTCTTTTACATATAAGAAAACTGAGGCTTAGTGTTTTACACAAGTCAGTGGTGTGTATTCCTCTTCATGCTGCACTTTTATTCTAAACTACTTGGAAATGGTGGGGATTCCTTTAAATAGAAGATTAAATATATTTTCATAACATCCAGGCAGTAGTGTGGGGGGCTGATCCTCATTTAATACTTGGAGTGTTCTTCTGTTCACTCATGGGATGCCATACTTTTCCATTTAAACATTTGAGATTTAGATGCTCCCCACTCCCAAATGTTACAAGGACTTTGGTTGTGCTTGGCTTTGAAATGTGTTTTGTGGGAGTCCTACAGAATCAAGAAACTGCTTTAGATGATACTTCATTTTTAGAATCTGATGTGAAAGATAACTTGTATTCACATAAAGTTTAGCAAATTGTTAAATCTTGTCTGAGGTGGGCCATTGCTATGTTGAAGAGCAAGTGTTTTAAATAGTTTCATGTTTTTAATTTTTCTGTATACTTGAATTGCTTGTGGAAAAAAGAAGAGCCTCTGTTGACCCATTGAAGAATTGGCCAAAGGATTAGCGTGCACTTCATACTTCTTAACAAATCCCTGTTATAGGGTCATACAAAGGATACATTTTTGTTAAAGTTATGCTGAGTCTGTTGAGTAGCTGTAGGGATTGAGGAGAAATGTATTTTCCAAACTGCAATGAGGTTTTGATGTAAAGCCTTAGGTGTTGCTAATGATCTTCATGGGAATCTATCTGATATGGGCAAGATAATAAACTTGATGGTAACTGCTTCAGCAGGGGTTTTTAAATTGCTTAGTAGTGTTACAAACCTTGAGTTTGTAAGAGGAATTTAGCAGTACTCTCACAAGTATGCCACTAAGACATTATATTATGCTTAACAGTGTCTGTGTCCTTTATATTCTTTTTTTTTTTTTTAAAGATCTTTTTTATTCATGATAGACACAGAGAAAGAGAGAGTCAGAGACACAGGCAGAGGGAGAAGCAGGCACCATGCAAGGAGCCCGACATGGGACTTGATCCCAGGTCTCCAGGATCATACCCCAGGTCGAAGGCAGACACTAAACCGCTGAGCACCTGGGCTGCCCTATATTCTTTGTGTAATGGAATATGGATGAGACAAAAAGTCCTGGGTAAATTGGGAGTTGTAGTTCTTGACTCACACAGATGTCCATATAAGTGAATACTAATCATTGTGGCTGAAGTGTTTATACTGGAAAGTTCTTATTTTATTTTATTTTATTTTATTTTATTTTATTTTATTATTTTATTTTATTTTTTATGATAGTCACAGAGAGAGAGAGGCAGAGACACAGGCAGAGGGAGAAGCAGGGAGCACCGGGAGCCCGATGTGGGATTCGATCCCAGGTCTCCAGGATCGCGCCCTGGGCCAAAGGCAGGCGCCAAACTGCTGCGCCACCCAGGGATCCCTATACTGGAAAGTTCTATTAAGTGATGTTATAACTCTGTGTTAGAAATCTTCTTAAATAATTTTTCCCTGATTTGTCCAGTAACACAGGTAGTTTCAAGAAGTCATTAGTAACGGCATGGAATCCTAATATATTACATTTGGGAGTTCATTTTCTTTCTTTTTTTAATTTAAATTTTACTTAGTTAACATAACAGTGTAATATTGATTACGTTTGAGAGTTCATTTTCTTTTCTTTCTTTTTTTAATTCAAATTTTACTTAGTTAACATACAGTGTAATATTGATTACATTTGGGAGTTCATTTCTTTTTTTTTAATTTAAATTTTACTTAGTTAACACACAGTGTAATATTGATTTCTGGAGTAGAATTCAGTGATTGATCACTTACATACAATACCCAGCGCCCATCAAACAAGTGCCCTTTTTAATACCCATTACCAATTCAGCCCCTACCCACCTCCCTCTATCAACCCTCAGTTTGTCTCTATCCTTAAGGGTCTCTTTTTTTTTTTTTTTTTTTAAATTTTTTTTTATTTATTTATGATAGTCACACAGAGAGAGAGAGAGAGAGAGAGAGAGGCAGAGACACAGGCAGAGGGAGAAGCAGGCTCCATGCACCGGGAGCCCGACGTGGGATTCGATCCTGGGTCTCCAGGATCGCGCCCTGGGCCAAAGGCAGGCGCCAAACCACTGCGCCACCCAGGGATCCCTCCTTGAGGGTCTCTTATGATTTGTTCCCTCCTCCCCCCCGCACCCATTCACATATGTTCATTGTTTTCTTTCTTAAATTCTACATGTGAGGGAGATCATATAATATTTGTTCTACTCTAATTTATTTCACTTAGCATAATATACTCTGGCTCCATCCATGTCGTTGCAAATGGCAAGATTTCATTCTTTTTGTTGGTTGAGTAATATTCCACTGTATACATATACAAAGTCTTCTTTATCAATTCATCAGTTGGGCATTTGTGCTCTCTCCATAGTTTGGCGGTTGTTGTTAATAGGACTTTATTTTTAGAATGCTTTCTTTCTTTCTTTCTTTCTTTCTTTCTTTCTTTCTTTCTTTCTTTCTTTCTTTCTTTCTTTCTTTTTTAAAAGGTCTTATTTATTTATTTATTCATGAGAGAGAGAGAGAGAGAGAGAAACAGGCAGGCAAAGACACAGGCAGAAGGAGAAGGAGGCTCCATGCAGGGAGCCTGACGTGGGACTCAATTTCGAGTCTCCAGGATCAGGCCCTGGGCTGAAGGCGGTGCTAACTGCTGAGCCACCTGGCTGCCCTAAAATGCTTTTATGTATGTTATCTCATTTAACCTAACAAACCTGTTATGGGCAGGACAGATGTTATTTGAATTTTATAGATGATAAAACAAGCTGGTTGCTTCAGACATGGCTGCCTTCACAGAGTTGGTGTTATTTTTTTTCTCAGATAAATAAATCCTTTATTATATAAACTGTGTACCACATTATAATCTAGTGATCCAGAAAGTTAAGGACCTGAATCAATGATCTTAGAGTTGGTGTTATTTTTTGCAACATTGCTGTACAGTGTATGGTCCTTTGCTTCCAAAGCAGAAACTCTTACTGAAGGATCCCTCAGAATTTGGGGGAGATGATTATGTCAACCAAACTCAGATTAGTTGTTTAGAAAAACCAGAGATAAAAGGAAGATTAATATTATAATACAGCACAGAACCAATGGATTAAAAACTTTTTAGGTTATACTTTGTGACTATAAGGCTTTATAGCATTTGCCTCATTGCATAGTGTCCCTTTGCAATTTTAAGATACTTGAGAAACCATCAGTTAGAAGATTGTTGGGTGATAGAAGAATCAGCACACAGGGAATTGGGTGATCTTAAGTAAATATTTTATTTCAGTAATGAAAGAGTAATGGTAGTCCCTATTCTAAAGAGGAGACTCCAGATGAGTCTTAATTCTTTGAGTAATAGTTTAGTAGAAAGAGACTGTGTTTTCCCTCATATCTAATTTTTTTTCTCCTATCTCCTTACATTTTGTGATTTTCATTTGTTATGAAAAACAGAAAACTTGAGTTGTGCAGATTGCATATCCATTACCTTCACCTATATTCTGTAACATTTTGCTTTATTACTTTCTATCCCTGTATTAATCCATCTTATTTTTTTATTTTCCAAGTGAATTGTGGACATCAGTACATTTTATTTTCAAACGCTTCGATAAGCATATTATTAACTAGTGTTTAATTTTTTAAAAAATTTTGAAGCACACTGTGCATACAGTGGAAAATATAAATCTTAAGTATACTAATATGAATTTTTAAAAAAAGATTTTATTTATTTATTCATGAGAGACACAGAGAGTAGAGACACACATATACACACACACACACACACACACACACAGGCAGAGGGAGAAGCACACTCCATGCAGGGAGTGTGACGTGGGACTTGATCATGGGTTTCCAAGATCACGCCCTGGGCTGAAGGTGGTGCTTAAACCGCTAGCCACCCGGGCTTCCCACTAATATGAATTTTGACAAGTGAATATACCTGTGTAACCTAAGCCTGTCAGGATATATACTATATTGTAACTATACTATACCATATTATATGTTGCTTAGACTTTAGAAAGTTCCCTCATGTCCCTTCCTAGTCAGTCTGTCCCCCCCATCTCTTTTTCCTTCCCCAGGCAACCACTGTTCTAATTTTTTCCCCATTGTGGATTAGTTTTGCTTGTTTTTCAAGTCATGTAAATGGAATCATATGGTATGTACTACTTTTGCTAAGTGTAAACACTCAGTGTAGTGTTTGTGATATTTGTCAGTGTTGTATGTAGCAGTAGTTTGTTCTTTTTATTATTGCGTACCTTTAAATAGTATTCCATTGTGTGATTATACCACTGTCTTGTCTATTCTGTATATAGACACTCTAATTTGCCTTTCAAATAATGTAATTCAAAAATCAATTACCTGGACATCATGGAAATAGATGGGAAAAGATTTTAAGTTTCTTAGATAACTTTATATTTCAGCCTTGCTTTTTCTAGTTCCTTTGATTTGATTTTAGGTATGATTTTGGAGATGCCTCATGAGCACTGCAGTTCCAAACCACCTCATCCATTATGTATTGATTTCTACTAGGAGATCACTGTGCCCTATTAAGGTGATTTTTTTTTCTTTTAAAGCTAAATTGTGCCTTTTCTTACTTGTGATCCAGTTTCATAAAATTGTGCCCTTCTACCTGAAGCTGAAGGCAGTACTGAGAACTAATATGAGAGATTTGTTTTGGGAACTATGTGACCCACTGTATTCCTGTTCAGAGACCAGTATTAGCTTCATGACTTGACGTTTGAGCTTATTTTTGCAATTAATCAGCATTTTCCTTGTTAAAAACCTTTATTGTTCCCCACTGTCAGTGGTAAATGAGACTTCTTTTACTGTTCTTTTCTGGATCAGACATCCTCTGTTCCTTTAACATTTCCAAACCTCTGATGATTTTTCTACCATCAGTGTTTCACCCCCTCCCCCAAAAGTGATTGGAACATATACTAAAAATTAAAAGATATCTAACTAATACTTAATATAATATGATTATTTCTTAACTTTGCATGTATTATGCTGCTTTAAAAGTAATTCCCTCTTCTCCTCCTGCTCTACAAGGTACTCTTTATTATTTATGTATTCAGCATGTGACACAAAGGGTGATTCTTTGGTTATTTTTCACTAATCTGTTTCATGTGTTATTTCTAAACTTACTAATCTGTACTTCTATTTTTCTATACCTAGTTTTTATAGAACTCCTATTTATCATTTCATTTCATTTTGTATCTTGATTTGTATATCTGTATTTTCCTGTGAGGGATGGAAGCTAAATTGGAGTATTGGGATTTAGTAAAGAGAAAAACTTGAATCTGAGATCATAGGACTCTAGTAAATAATATTTTAGAATAAACATTAGCAGTTAAACTTGATGAACGTTTCTGCCCTTTTAGGAAATCTGTTCATAAACTGAGAGATGGGAAGGACTCTGGAAGTGCTTGTAGATAACATTGAGTTCTCAATACAAAATTAAACAAAACCCTGTAATATTTTCAGAATCTTGTAGTTTTCCGTGTGGTTTTTCCTTTCCACTTTGGTACTTAATGTTGATTACCAGAAGCAGAACAGAGTATTCTGAATTTCATCTTTTCCTTATCTGTCTCATAATGGAATTTTTTAGGAGGAAGAATTCGTCTAAAGAGAAGAGGCTAGAGATACGGTTAATTTATGAAAATGTAAAGATATTCAAGGGAGAAATTATTGTCTTTCTTTTCTGTCCTGCATCTTTGTGGACACAGTTGGACACTGTGCTAACCCTGGGAGTGCTATACTATGCAGGTGTGAGGCTAGTGGGATGAAAAAGAGATACAAGGTAGAGTGAAGGGTAGGCTGAACTCATTGTTAAAAATAGGTGCCCAAATAGGGACTGACCCCGTCCTTCATTCTCTGAAAGCATGGCTAAGAATGGCATTTGCTGTCATGCTTAATGTATCAAAAAGACATTTAAAAGTTTTTAGGGATACAGTGGTTTGCTTTTTTCCCCAAAAGAAATATCTTTTTTAAAATTTAAAAAGTATTACATGCTTATTTCCAGCAGTTCACAATTGTACAAAGCATAAAGTTCCCCTCCTCCACAATTACTACTTTCCAGAGATGACTTCTTCTTGATAGGTAACCTCCAGACCAGAGGGTTTTCTTTGGTGTAAAGAATAAATGCATCACTTTGGTATACTCAGGGGGTTTTATTTTATAACCTTTTCTTATGGAACCTGACATTTTTTGGCAGTTTGCATCTCTTAGGAGGCATTAAGGACACTGGTCTTCTTTTTTATGCTCTGATAATTGTCAATGTATTCTATCCCCCAAATTGCTTAAAGTCTTGAAAGCTGGTACTGTGATCTGCTGGCTGTTCTAGTTACCTGTTGCTTCTTAAGGAACCACTCCAAAACTTGGAGTCTTAAAAAACAGTTTCGTATCATTTCTGACAGTTAGTTGACAGGCTCAGCTGGAAACATGGCATAGCACATGTCGTGTTCTGTGGGTCAGAGCAGTTACAGAACCTGTCCAGATTGAAGGGGAGAGGAGAAGCAGTTTCAGGGCATCTTTAATCTTCCCCTGGTGCAGTGGGAGTCTTGGGAGGGAAGGGTAACTGAATTACAGAACACCTTTCTTATCTTCTTCTGGATTAAAATTCATCATGCCCAGGCAGAGTTCCAAGGTAAACATATTTTGTTTTAAAGGTTTTTAATGATGTAGGCAAGAAAATAAACTCTAGAAGAATAACAGGTTTCCTAGTCCTTCTCCTCCCATGGAAGGAGAACTAGCTTGTTACATTGTTTTTTCATACCCAGAACTGTGATAACTTGCAGATTTAAGAAATTGGTATTTGAAGTAGGTTGATGAATTGCACGAGTCATCAGGAGAGCCGTGTATGTCAGTCTCCACTCCATGAGAGGCTTGCTAGGCCAGACTTGTCCCTTCCCCAGTAACTCAGTTCCCTCTAAACATACCCTTTTAGATAAAGTCCATAAAGTGCTTTGGGAAAAGATGAAATAGGTTGAAACCATTTGGATAGATGCAGCATGGTTCATGATTTTCTTAATTCTTTAGCTTAAAATTATTTACTAGCTTCTCTTTTAAGATGCTTAACTTTCAGAGGTTTAAAAGAGTAAGTTTTTGTTTTGTTTTGTTTTCCTGGTTAGATTTTAAAAGTGAAACTTTCCTTTTAGGAATTTGTTTTAGAACTTGAACTCTCCTGCAATCTGTGGTATGTGGAGTGTTCTCTCACCTTTTGCAATTTCTCTGATAGTATGCCTCCCATTACATACTCAGACCCTTATTAAATAAATTACCTGTGAAACTTTTGTACTTCCACAGGACATTCATGTTGGTTGTCAGTTGTTTCTTTTACAGCACCGACTTCACTTGTACATGTCTTAGTTTTCTTTTTTTTTTTTTTAAAAGATTTTATTTATTTATTCATAGATACAGAGAGAGAGAGAGGCAGAGACACAGGCAGAGGGAGAAGCAGGCATCATACAGAGAGCCTGACGTGGGACTCGATCCAGGGTCTCCAGGATCACGCCCTGGGTTGCATGCAGGCGGCGCTAAACCGCTGCGCCACCGGGGCTGCCCATGTCTTAGTTTTCTGTAAGCTGAGTGCTTGCCCATCTCTGTCATCTTCATTTCCTCCACAGTGCCTCACCTTATGCTTTGCTTCAATTTGGTGGAATATACTCCTAGGTGCCCTAGGTGCACTATATTCCACCTGTCAGGTATGAAAAAGTGGAAAATGATAATATGAAGAAGGCTTATCAAGCACTTAATAATGGCAGCTGCTATTTCTTTAGCGCTGTACAGTGTATACACTCTTTCACCTGAGCATGCTGGGGGTACACTACTGACTACCATTGGAGGGTCGCACTTATTTCCTTTCCTGAACAGATGAGTTAAGAGTCTGGAACTTGCTTAAATATCTAGAAAGAGGTAGAGCTGTAGTTCAAATCTAGTATGTAAGTGTCTGAGGCAATCCTGAAATTTATATTTGTGATTTTTTATTCAGGTAAGTTCTGCTTTCAGAAGCAACAGTATCTGAAGATACAAAATACATGGAAAGATGGTAATTGGATTCTTGATTTTACTATAAGAATTTCTTTACTATTTCTGGTGATAAAATTTGAAGCACCTTGATTTATATTCATTGGCAATATATTGGATATGAAAATTCCTTTTTATATTTTTAAAAATATTTTGAAGCTTAAAAATAGCTTGTGTAGCCTCTTGTGCAAGTTAACAAGTGCTAATAAAATCTCACTGGTTAGCTTTATACTAGACAGTATTTTGTTAGAGTACTGTAGACACAAAATGATTTGAGTGACTATTTTCTCAATTTTCTGTAGTGTAATACATAATTAGTACCATTCTGGATGCATAGGGAGAGAAGTTAATCTATTACACCCAAAGGATGCCTTAGGGAATAGATAAGCCTGTAAACTTCTGCCCAGAACAAGATCTAGCCAAAGTACTTAAGATTTTTTTTTTTTTTAATAAGAACGGTTTTACGTTTTTAAATTGTTGAAAAAAGAGTATTTGTGGGAAAATTATATGAAATTCAAATTTCAGGGACGCCTGGGTGGCTCAGTGATTGAGCATCTACCTTTGACCCAGGGTGTGATCCTGGAGACCCAGGATCGAGTCCCACGTCAGGCTCCCTGCGTGGAGCCTGCTTTTCCCTCTGCCTGTGTCTCTACCTCTCTCTCTCTCTCTCTCTCTCTCTCTCTCTCTCTCTCTGTGTCTCATGAATAAGTAAATAAAATCTTAAAAAAAAATTCAAATTTCAGTGTCCTTAAATAGTTTCATTTGCAAACACAGCCACTCTCATTCATTTACTTAACTGTTGAGACAGCTGCTTTGGAGCTCCAGTGGCAGGATCCAGTAGTTTGTGACAGAGACCACATGGTCTGAAAAGCCTGAAATATTTACAGAAAAGATTTGCCATCTTCTGCCTTAGGGCTTTAGTATTTAATTCTCTCCTGTGGAACCTTGATTGAGAAAGGCTAAGACTTCCCAGGAGATACTTGTTAGACCACCGCAGTATTCGTTGTATTTGAGGGGACTGTGTATCACAACGGTTTGAGAATTTGATCCTTTCTTTGCTCTGGAATGATGTTCTTTGTCACTTGGCTTTGACAGTTGAAGCCTGAAATGGGCACCCAGGTTTTATTTTGTTCTAACGTGCTGAGTTTGACTAATCCATTGTATTTGACACTTTGAAAACCCCCTTTTTTTAATGGCTTACATTGAGATTTGCTTTTGAGAAGCTACTAATTGGCATACCAAACTGGACAGATTGAGGCCAGGTAAAGCCTGTAGGTGCCTGTCAGGCAGCAGTGAAATTCAGAATCACTTGCTGTCAACACTAGGGAGTTTTATTACCATTTTCATTTTTGAGTAGATGAAGAATCGTTGGATTCCTGGAGTCGCAGCTCTGAATGGGGAGACTGGATAGTCTGCCTCTGTGGAATATTCCCTTTGTCTCTGTGGCCTCATCATAAATTACTCTCTGCTAACCTCTTTCTGGCTTTTGTTAAAAATCCCTTCTCTGGTAAGTTTTTAATTAGGCAATGCAGAAATAGAACTTCTTGGGTTGTCATAACTTAAACTAGCCATGGAACTTTTAAACTGGAGAGGGAGCTGTGTTGCTTAGAAAGTAATAGTTTTATCAATGAAGACTTGCTGAGAAAACGGGAGGTGTGTGTTTTCTGCCTTAATGCTGGTAGTTTTATATGCTATGAAGCTGAAGACAATTATAGATAGGAAGAAGAGAACTGTTGAAGAGAAAGCTGTCTTTTTCCTTTAAATTTGTAATCTTTACACCCAGTGTGGGGCTAGAACTCACAGCCTAGAGATCTAGAGCCGCATGCTCTTCTAGCTGAGCCAGGCACCCCTGCAGAGCTGTCCTTTTAGAGTTGCTTTGTGCTATTTCTTTTTTCTTTTTGTCTCCCCACCTTACCTTCTCTGGGGCAGTGGGGTGATAAGTAATTTATAAAGACCTATTTTCCTCAGATGATTTGCCTCATTTAATAGTTTGTGCTTGTGCCATTACTATTTTGATTTTTTTAAAAAGATTTTATTTATTTGTTTATGAGAGACACACACAGGAGGCAGCGACACAGGCAGAGGGAGAAGCAGGCTCCATGCGGGGAGCCCGATGTGGGACTCGATCCCGGGACCCCAGGATCATGCCCTGAGCTGAAGGCAGACGCTCAACCGCTGAGCCACCCAGGCATCCCACTATTTTGATTTTTGTTTAAAACTTACTGTTTAAGATGGAAGAGAGTTGTAATAATAACAGGAGAATGTCCTGAAGGACGGTTTAGGGACTTATAACTTAAGTACCGTCTGGGAGACATTATTATTATTATTATTTTTAAAGATTTTATTTATTTATTCATGATAGTCACAGAGAGAGAGAGAGAGAGAGAGGCAGAGACACAGGCAGAGGGAGAAGCAGGCTCCATGCACCGGGAGCCTGATGTGGGATTCGATCCCGGGTCTCCAGGATCGCGCCCTGGGCCAAAGGCAGGCGCCAAACCGCTGCGCCACCCAGGGATCCCTGGGAGACATTATGATGGTCCTGAGTGAGTAAAGAATGAGTGAGGCTTTGTGGGTTTGGCTACCCTCCTCCCTCCTTTCCCGTAGTCTTATCTAGGTGGTCTCTTTCTCTGTCATATCCCTTTCTCCCTGCTCCTTCTGTTTCCCCTTGCTGCTGCCACTTTGCCTGCTAAGGTACTTGTAAATTGGCTGTGTTGTATCTAGCCATGTTGTTGAGCAATGGGTCTTTAGAACATTGGATTCACCCTGGGCACAACTTCAGGTAGGTTTTACTACCTCAGTAGGGGCTTGTTTCTACCCCTTGGGTAGCTTATCTAAAACAAGATAGACAGGAATAAAACATAGATGACTGAAACAGAGTCAATGATAGTTGAACATATAAGTGTTAACAGAAGAAAGATGGTTTTCTTTCAGTTGAAGCTCTTTGGAGCCAGTCAGGAGAGGCCTTTTTTTTTTTTTTTTTTTGGTAAGAGATGAAGTTTTTTCAGTCTGAGGAAGGATAGACTGAGATTAATAGATACTGTAAACTGGGATTAGGGGGGTACCTTGGGGTTGGGGCTCAGTCTTTTAAGTGTCCAGCTCTCGATTTCAGCTCAGGTTTTTTTTTTTTTTTTTCTTTTAAATTCATGAGAGACACAAAGAGGCAGAGACATAGGCAGAGGGAGAGCAGGCTCTCCTCACAGGGAGACCAATGTGGGATTCGACCCTGGAACTCCGGGATCACGCCCTGGGCCGAAGGCAGACGCTCAACTGCTGAGCCACCTAGGTGTCCCAATAAATAAAATCTTAAAAAAAAAAAAAAAAAAAAAAACCCAGAAAACCTAAATCTAGCTCATTATCTTTTTCCTTGGAAATGAAGTTCTCTTACTGTTTTTCCAGTATTAATTATATCTACTCAGCTAGAAGCCTGTGTCATCTTTGGCTCTCTGTACCCACTGTTTCCCACCTTTCATTCACCAGATTGGTTTCTAGCTGTTTTTTATATTTTCTCTCTTCCTCTTTGCCATGACTGCCACTGTAGTTCAGGCAGCCTCTGCCTCTTGCTTGGCCTGTTACCTCTAAATGGAGCTTCTTGCTACATTCCACCTTGTCCCTTCTCCATTCTGTTCATTTGTGATCTTTGGAAGACAGACCTGTTCATGTCATTTACCTTCCCAGTTTACACTCCTTGGTCTGGCTCCAAACTACATTATTTCATCTGATCTTTCACTTTTTTCCATACATACTCTCTTTGAGCCCACAAAGCTAATGTTGTTCCCTACTTATAATGTTCTCTGAAGATCTTCCAAGTATTGTAGTCATTGTGAATGGATTTCCTAATAACCCTAAATTTTAAAATAGAATTTAAATTATCTTTAATATTCTTGCTAAGAGGGCAAGGCAGTACATTAAAATAACTTTATCTGGGCACCTGGGTGTCTTAGTCGGTTGGGCATCTGCCTTTGGCTTGGGTTGTGATCCCAGAGTCCTGGGATCAAATCCTTCGTGGGTGTTCCTGCTCAGTGTGGAGCTTGCTTTTCCCTCACCCATTCTCCCTGCCTGTTCTATCTCTCTGTCAAATAGATAAATAAAGTTATTAATAAAATAAAATGGAATAAAAAATAACTATCTGCCCAAGAGTTAAAATTGGGGAGGGGGGAACTTGTTATTTATGAGGACAGATTTTAAGCTATTATGAAAAATTGGCTTTTTACAACACTCAGGTGTTTAGGGATCTGACCAGTTAATGTTTTAGTGTAATTGTACATTGTTTGGTGTGTTCCTTTGGTAGCTTAATATATTTTTTGTTTTGTTTGGGTTTTTTTGGTTAATGATTGATTCTGTAAAGCAGTATAGAAACAATAGGTATTATAGCATATACAGTATATGTTGCAGGTAAAATGTCCAGTTTCAGCAAAAAAATTATTTTTGTGATGACTTCTAAAGAATCATTAGAAGCCATTCCAAACATAATTTAGGAAGATCACACAAACAACTTATGTAAAACGCATCTTGGGGATTGGTTGTGACCTTAGCAAGTTATGTGACTCCCCTGGGACTCAGTTTCCTTACCTCATTAAGGGACTTGGAGTAGATAAGTGGGTATGGGAAGATTGAATTTGTCCCCTAGAGAATATATGACAATGTTGGAGATATTTTTAGTTGTCACCATTGATAGAAAGAGGTGTTAATGGGCATTCAGTTGTTAGAAGTCAAGGTCCTGCTAAATATCCTACAACGTACCGTATATTCTTCACAACAATGAATTACCTGGGAGTGGCTTTTTTTTTTTTTTTTTAATCTGTTCAAATCTCAACTATACCTGTTTGCTTGAAGGCTTTTTTCTGCTTGGTCCCATATACCTCCCGATTAAAACCATGCCCCTTCTTTTATCCCAGTGTGATGTCTTTATCACTTCATGCACATATCTTGCTTTCCCCAGACTCCTTGCCTTCTTTTCTTTCTTTCTAGAATACCTTCTGCCTCCTTCTCATATAATGTTTCTTAAGGCATAATTTTTGTTCCCTTAACACTTGGTGTTAATTTAAATAATCATAGTTCTTTAATCTCACAAGTTCTTATGTTTATTTCCTTTTAAGTTTCTCAAAGGTATCCATTCTCTGACTGTAAACTTTTTTGCTGTAAATATCATTGAGGGTTTTGGTACTTTTTGAAGCCTAGTGGGCTTAGAAAAGACTTGTGAGAAGTTGATTGTGATGGGTGCCCTTCTAGGTCAGTAATATCTAAGTTAGTAATATCAATTTTGACGTGGCCTGAATATTTCACCTTATTTATATGACTTACATTCACTTTTATTGATATGATTAGAAATGCTCCAGGTTAGAATTAAGGGGTTTGATATGAGTTGATTCATTCATTGAGTCTGTATATAAAACTTAAATGTGATCAGTTACATTGGTGGGATGTGTGGGAAAAGATTGGGGTAAGATTGTGTCATGGACACTGGGCTTGGGTGGAGTTCCATAATAGGTGGACACAAGGGACAACATATGAGAGCCCCGGGGGGGCGGGGCACAAACTAGAGGGCATTCAGAACATACCAAGAGAGCAGCTCTTTCTGCCTGTGGGTCTTGTCCCTGTACTTTATTTATTTTTTTGTCCCTGTACTTTAATAAAACTTTTTGCACCAAAAAAGAAAAAGACACCAAGACAACTTGCCTGCTTAAAAATTTTGCCAAGGGCTATTCCTGAGCTTCAAAAAAGGAGTTGGACTTTTTAAACTTCTCATTCTTGCTATTGTATGGCTTGATCCTGGAATTTTAGAATCTAGTTCAATAATTCTTAAGAATAGAATTCAGTAATAGTAATAGAATTCAGTAATAATCTTTTTGGGTTAATGTGGGAACTTTAACCATACTTAGAACATTGAGGGAAAATGAGGCCTGAGTTCCAAACAATTTAATTACAAACAGATTGTATTCTAAAAGGGAACTCCTGGTATATTAAAATTTACTTACATAATATGGTTAAGTAAATTTGTCTTGTTTCCAAGTCGTAGTTCATGAGCAGTGTTAACAGCTATAAGAAGTAGGAAGAAAATACTGAAACCTTTAAGAATTTAAACTATTTTCTTAGGCACTTTAAAAAATAAATTGCATAAGAATTCTTGACTGCCAAAATAAATTATTGAGGGAAAGACTAATCTTATAATATCTATGGCGTTTTTTAAGAAAGATTTTATTTACTTATTAATGAGAGACACACAGAGAGAGGTAGAGACATAGACGGAGGGAGAAGCAGGCTTCGTGTAGGGAGCCTCATGTGAGACTGGATCCTGGGACTCCGGGATCACCCTGAGCTGAAGGCAGATGCTTAACCATTGAGCCACCCAGGTGTCCCTCTGTTGCATTTCCTGATTACAGAAGTAACATGGTCAAGACAGAAAACTCAAACACATAAAGTAAGGCCTTTGTCTTAATTTTGTAGTGGGTTAGTCCATTGTTAGTCACCAGGCAGAGAGAAAACAACAGATAAAACATTTTCCAGGGGAACCCTGGGTGGTGGCTCAGCGGTTTAGCACCTGCCTTTGGCCCAGGGTGTGATCCTGGAGTTCCGGGATCGAGTCCCAAATCGGGCTCCTTGCATGGAGCCTGCTTCTCCCTCTGCCTGTGTCTCTGCCTCTCTCTCTCTCTCTCTCTCTCTCTCTCTCTGTGTCTCTCATGAATAAATAAATAAAACCTTTAAAAAACAAAAGAAAAAACGTTTTCCTGATTATGCCGTATTTAGGGAGGCATGAGTTCAGGTACGATGCATATTCTTGATTTAGTCCTGTGTCTCTGCCTCTCTCCCTCTCTCTGTCTCTCTCATGAGTAAATAAATCAAATCTTTAAAAAACAAAAGAAAGAAAAAAAAACGTTTTCCTGATTATGCTGTCTTTAGGGAGGCATGAGTTCAGGTAAGAAGCATATTCTTGATTTAGTTTTAAAATGTAATGGAGGATATATAAGACATGGTTATAAAATCTTAGGTACCTCTACTTTTTTGAGGTTCTTAGAGGAGGAAATGGAGGTCCCTAGGTTATGATAATGAAGTTTAAAGCCTAGAGAAACATTAATAGTGTTTAAAACATTTACTGGACTTTTTCTGTTTGTTAGGCTTCAAATGGTAGTACATGCCATTGTTTCCTTTCAGCCGTAATTGCTCTATCTATATTTTATAGATGAGGAAGCAGTCTCAGATTTAAGTTATTTGCCCAAGTTGGCACAGAGTTGTACCCAGGTGTGTTTGATTCCAGAACTTTCTTAATTAATATATTCTCTTACTAGGGATACACCTGCTTCAAGTGTTAGGCTTTGAAGAGAGGAGAGTGCAGGTTCACGAGCTGATTTTCTTAGTCAAATGAAAAGCAACACCTTTTCTTTCATTTTTGGGTGGCTGCAGTGACTTAATGAATGTGAAATCTGGGTTCCTTTTAGAAATGAGACACGTGTAAAATGTTATGTAATATGAATGTACACAGTTAATGTATTTTGTAATTATTATTGCCTTCCTCTTTGAGGAATAACTAGAAAGACTTTTCTTTCTGAATAAAAACTTTGTAAAATAATGACATTGTTCATATCCAGGCATAATACTCCATTATAGTCTTCTGAACTCTTGAAATTGCACACAGAATGGTCCGTAACCCTCTATCTTTTCCTTTCTTCCTCTTTTACAGGTAGTACTTTCCTGTGTAAACCTTGGTATTTGTTCCATTTCTTTTCCTTTTTGTTTTTTGTTTTTGTTTTTTCCTGTTAACTCCCTTGTATGGCTCCACATGGAAGCATTCTTTTGGATCCATGTTACCCTTCTTTCTCTGCACTTGATATTCCATTTCTAGCTATGCCAGATATCTGCTGCTTTCAATTTTCAACATATTTAATAGTATTTTCTTTCTGCTTTAGATCACACTCAGAACTCCACCTGTTCAGTGAAGCAAGTGTTGCTTGCTTTCACTTTCCCTTCTGTCATTTTAGTCAGGGACATCCTTGACCCTCACATGCACACTATTTGTACTTAGATTGTCTGCTCTGAATTCCTTAGGGCACAATGTGATTTTGTTCTTTTGACGGTTGTGCATTATGTTCACCCCTAATGCTTTTGTGCTTTGCCAGTAATGAAATATACATATTTTAAATTTCTTTATATGCAAAATTTTTGTAAGGATATATTTATTAATACGGTGAATATCTGAAATGCAACCCATGGTTATAACTGTCCTTTTTACATGTTTATACAACTGTATTAGAAAATCTAGAATAATGGAGTAATAAAAGTAGTCCATTTTTAAATGTCCTTCAAAATAATCTGATAAGGATAAGTACTGTGTTTATTAACAAAATTGTTCACTTATTAAGGGTAAAACCCTGCTGGTTTTTTTGGAAATGTGTAAAAGAATAGTCATGATAAAAAATTTAGTTCCTGTATTGGGAGACAAATACTTTGTACAAGTGAATCTGAAGAACACTGTGGAAATAGTGTAAATAAATATTCAAACTATGTGAGAATAGAGGTCTTTAAAAAAAAATTGTAGCCCAGCAACTTTCAAATAATGTTTAGCTTGAGGTAAATTTCTGTGTTACAATAGGTTGGACTGAATCTCAAAAGTTCATTGAAATGATGTGAGATTTATAGAACAAACTATAAATATATTGAGTGGTCACGGAGTAATTTAATGTCATTTGGGTCAGTTGGAGAATCTTCTTGAAGGAGATGAGTTGTCAAGCAGCTCAGTATTATGGATTATTGTGATGAGAGAGAATTTTAGGTAATGGGAACGGTTTGTTCTCAACTTTAGCTGCCCCTCCTGCCAGAGGAGTGTAGGGTAGTGTTGATGTGGTTTGTGTAAACACGGCTGTCCAGTGACCAGGTCCATGTGTATGATGAGTGAACGTGTTGGTGTGTCTAAAGTAGATTGGTTGTGTTAGTTAGACTTTTTTTTTTAGGTTCCTACAGAAGAGCTACACCTTCGGATATGGGGCTTTATTAGGAGGGGTGTACCGTAGTACACACTTGTTTATTTGCATTAAGTCAGAATCTTAGTACATTCCAGGCTAGAGGATGTGAAGTAATCCTCATGGAGAGCTTAGTATCACTAGGAGTACTGCCTAAACACTGGTAACCTGCCTTCTTTGTGCCCCAGTATATATAGGAGGGTCTGTTTGGATAGATTTGTCATCATTACAGATATTTACCCCTGTTGGGTGAGGTTTGACCAGGTGTCCACTTACCTCATGGCTGCCTTAGGCTGGAATGCCAATTCCTGATTTAGTCTGGCACAACTAGAGTAACAGGATCATCTTTTTTTTTTTTCAGGATCATCTTTACTGATAGACACAGGCAACTTTATGCCGAAAGAACCTCTTGGGGCACTTTTCTTGGGGAGAGGGTGGTAGGTTGTAGATCCTGAGGGCTGTCAGGACTTCTCATAGGAGTACCAAGATGTGAGAGGAAGAGTTCGATTTGAGATGCACAAAGGTTTGAATAAGATTTGAAACAAAGCAAACCTTAATGTTAGTGCTTTGGAATCTGTCCTTCGGGCAGCCTGGGTGGCTCAGTGGTTTAGTGCTGCCTTCAGCCCAGGGTCTGATCCTGGAGACCTGGGATCAAGTCCCACGTCAGGCTCCCTGCATGGAGCCTGCTTCTCCCTCTGCCTGTGTCTCTGCCTCTCTCTCTCTCTCTCTCTCTCTCTCTCTCTGTGTCTCTCATGAATAAATAAATAAAATCTTAAAAAAAAAAATTCTCTCTCTCTCTCCCTCTGCTCCTCCCTACCCTCTCTCTCCCTCTCTAATAAACAAATTAGTTGATCAATTAATTTAATAGAAAAATAAAAGTGGGCATTTAAAAAAAAAGAAAATCTGTCCTTCTGGCTAATGAAAGAGGAAGGAGTAGTCTTTTCTTAAATTTTAATTTGCAAATATATAGTAAAAGCCTATATTCCCACTTATTTGACTGAAAAGTGAAGGCAATGATTATAAAACATATCCTGTTATATATTTGTTGATTTGAACTTTAATGTTACATATTGCTGTCCAAATTTTCTAACATTGTATATTATATACAATATTTTTATTATATATTATTTTTATAATGTATATTTATTATATGTAATATATTTATTGTATATTTGGCTATTTACCTTAGCATAATGCCCTCGGGGTCCATCCATGTTGTTGCAAATGACAAAATTTCCTTTTCTTAAGGCTGAATAATAATGCATTTTACATGTATGCCTTATCTTTATCCATTTGTTCATTGATGGACATTTAGGTTGTTTCCATATTTTGACTATTGTGGATAATACTACAGTGAACATGGGATTGCAGGTATATCTTTGATAATCCTGTTTTCATTTCATTTGGATATATATCCAGAAATGGGATTCCTGGATCATAAGGTAGTTCTGTTTTTAGTTTTTGAGGAAAAACTAAAAACTCCATACTATTGTCAATAGTGGCTGGACCAATTAACATTCCCATCAGTAGTGCCTAAGGGTTCCATTTTCTCCATATCCTGGCCAAAACTTATTATCTCTTGTCTTTTTGATGATAGCTATTCTAACAATTGTGAGGTGATACCTCATTGAGGTTTTGATTTGCATTTGCAGTTTTGCTTTGCAAATATTTTCTTCCAATTATAATTTGCCTTTTCATTTTGTTAATGGTTTTCTTTGTTGTGCGGCTTTTTGGTTTGATGTAGTCTTTCTTCTAGGTTGTCCAACTTGTTGGAATATAATTGTTTTTATACCTATGGAAAAAATTTCTGTGCCTTTGGGAGCAAATGGGCCACATTTCCAGTACACACATTCTAGTCCTTGTTTCACAAAGACCTGTTGGGATGCAGAGCTTTGACTTTGGAGCCAGAAAGCCCAGGTTAACATCTTGTTCCTATCGTTTGTTAGCTTTGTTATCTTGAATAAGGCAACCTCTCTGCATTTCAGTTCTCTTAACTTTAAAATGGGCTTGTTACCTGTTTTTCAGAAGGGTTGTGTTAAGGTTAAATATGATAATGTATACAGAAGTACTTTTTAAATAGAACAGAGGAAATTTGGCATTAGATTTAGGTTCTCTCCATTAGTTCCTTTTATTAAAGACTGACAGTCATGACTCACTTCTGTTTAATTTATCTGAGTATTCTATGGTTTGGCAATTAGAATTTGCTATTGTTGATCTTCCTGTTATACCCACCTACTTCCATACCATTTGTAGCCATTCTTATCTGTGGTTGTCAATCGAGAATACTGCTACTGAAATTCTATCTCAGAAATACATGTAATTTCCAGGGCCTTAATTATTTTCTGATAAATCTGATTAAAAATGAGACTTGTTTACTGGGGAGGATCATGACAGCATCAGCCTGGAGACCAGCAGATGAGGCTTTGGGATGAACAATAGATGAAGACTGAATTGATGAGTGGGTGCTGGGCCCATAGACCACCTTGTTCTTTAGTTTGGGTAATAGTTTAGAAAGTGGCAGCTTTTCTCCATTGTCACTTGAATTTTGATTAATATTGATTTTTCTGTCTGTAAAAGGGATGTATAAATTTAAGTTTTTAAAATATATCTGTATTAAAAAGAACTCAGGGATCCCTGGGTGGCGCAGCGGTTTGGCGCCTGCCTTTGACCCAGGGCGCGATCCTGGAGACCCGGGATCGAATCCCACGTTGGGCTTCCGATGCATGGAGCCTGCTTCTCTCTCTGCCTGTGTCTCTGCCCCTCTCTCTCTCTCTGTGACTCTCATGAATAAATAAATAAAATCTTTAAAAAAAAAAAAAAAAGGAACTCAAAAAGAATAGTTTTGGGATGTCTGGGTGGCTCAGTTGGTTAAGCATCTGCCTTCAGTTTAAGGTCATGATCCCGGGCTCCCTGTCCAGCAGGGAGACTGCTTCTCTCTCTGCCATTTCCCCTGCTTATACTCTCTGACTCTCTCTCTGTCAAATAAATAATAAAATCTTAAAAAAAAAAGTGACAGTTTTGTGGAGTATTTATATGATGTAGAAATAATATTATAAAATATAGCTTATAAACATATTAACTCCACTAATATTTAGGAGCTTAATTTAAAAAAATGCCTGAATTTCAAAAATATTTTAGCCTTAAGTATTTTGTGATTTAGTGTAAATGAGCTTGAACTCCCCCTGCTGCTGACTCTTTAGAAATAGAACTGAATTAGAGAAAAGAACCCTAATTTTGAGCTGAGAATATCTGTCAAAATTTATATTTTCTGTAGAAGTGGGTAATGTTATAGGAGGTGTCATTTTGAGTAAGGAATTGATTGCATTATGCCTTTTGTTGTTTGTAACTTGTTTTCAGTGATATTTAATGCACAGAGGGTATTCATTTAGCTTTTTACGTTTTTTTAAAGGTAAACTAGATTTTAGTTGTATCATGTATAATACATTACTCTTCCAGGTTCTTAAGAGCCACCTCGTGAGCTGCCTTTTTCACCCAGTCATTTTCCCTACAGAACAGCTTGTAATTTCTGTACCTTTATTTGGTCATTCACTCTTAGGACATTTATTTACTGAATGTTGTTTTAGTTTCTGTAAAGGACTGATGAGTGTTGAAGTAGATATGGAAGGGTGGGGTGATACTCAATGAAGGTTTTGAGTTTCTTCTCTCGAAATCTGTACTAAATGGTAATGAAACATTAATACCATTAATATTAATGGTAATGAAATGGTAATATTAAATATTATATTTAACAAATGCCTTGTTAAATAGCATGATGAATGTTATAGGTAGTAAATAGTTGGATATTAAAGCTGACAAAGTATGTTTTAGATAAGGCAGGAGGCATCAAGAATGACTTGAAAAGGGATCCCTGGGTGGCGCAGCGGTTCAGCGCCTGCCTTTGGCCCAGGGCGCGATCCTGGAGACCCGGGATCGAATCTCACGTCGGGCTCCCGGTGCATGGAGCCTGCTTCTCCCTCTGCCTATGTCTCTGCCTCTCTCTCTCTCTCTCTCTCTCTCTCTGTGTGACTATCATAAATAAATAAAAAAATTAAAAAAAAAAGAATGACTTAAAAAAGACTCAAGAAAAAAGACTGAAGAACGGAAGTGGTTTGGATAGGCAGAAGGGGAGAGGAGAAGGACAGGAATTCTAGGCAGAGGGGACATCATGACAAAAGGCATGAGTGGATAGTAGTGGTATTTAGGGTACAGTGAAAAGCACTGTGTCAGGAACTTTACATACTTATTTGATTAAATCTTTACTTATTTGATTAAATCTTTATGTTAATTTTCTGGTATAGTGGGACTGTACATTTCAAAGATGAGTAAGATTTATAGGGATTAAAACTATTAGCCTTTACATTCACGAGTTAGGGAAGTTCTAGGGTTTTTATCTTGTGTATAAATGGAGGGGATGTCTTTGCTTCTCTGGCTGTAACTAAAGATCTCTTAGTGAGAGGGCCATAGAACATAAGTATTATACTGTGTGATTTTCAGCCTCCAACATTTATTTAGAAATGTTTCTTAATAGGCATTAGGTATGAGTAACTGGAGTTTTATTCTAATATTTCACTGTTTTAGAGTTTGTTAAAGGTTTATTGAAATATTGGTAGAGGGGATAGAAAACATGTTGTATATGTTCTGCTTCTGAACACCCTCTCTCCCCACCAGTGTCACTGGTAGAAATAGGATATTTGACCATTGGCACTCTTATTGAGTCTGGAACTGGTTCCAGAGTAATTAAAAAAAAAAAAAATGCAGTCAAGGGACTGACATAAGAAAATTTTGTATGATTTTAATTTTATCCTTTAAATCTTTGATTTGTAATGATGATCTTATTTTGGGGTTGTTGTTGAAAAGTTTTATCTTTCACAGGTTTTTTCCATCAAGTTTAACCAAAATTATTTCTCAGACATATTTTCAAATGGGTAAGCCCTCACAGCTTTGATTATAATAACTGCCTAGTTAGAACGAGGCATTCATCCAACAATCCATTAGATTGATGACATACACTAAACTCACTGAAGGCAGGGGATTCTCTAGATTACCAAGGACTGAGTTAGAGGGTCTTAAACTTTCCCAGTTGATTAAAGATAAATACAAGGTTTGTGATGTTGATGAAACATATTTTGGGGATGCCTGGGTGGCTCATTGGTTAAGCATCTGCCTTAGGCTCAGGGCATGATCTTAGAGTCCCAGGATCAAGTCCCACATTGGGCTCCCTGCATGGAGCCTGCTTCTCCCTCTGCCTATGTCTCTGCCTCTCTCTCTATGTCTCATGAATAAATAAAATAAAAATCCTTAAAAACAAAAAAACAAAAAAACCTACTTTGGTCAAATTTAAAATCAGTGACAATTTAAAAGTTCTTTTGAATTTAAATAAAAAAATTAATAGGGTTTTGCATGATTTCTTTTTGCATTCACATATATATTTTACTTTAATGTTATTACCAGACAATATTTTCCATAATAGTAGATTTTCTGGGCATCTAAGATAAGCAAAATGATGGCTTCTTAATATGAGAACTGTTTGGTAGCTACGTAATTTTATATGGGAAGGATCATAGATTTTCCTGCAAGATTTTTTCTTATGGGACACGATGAGGAATGATTGAGAGAAGAGATACAGAAGATTGTCAAGTGTATCATGTCTTTGTTCAACAGTCCTTTAAGAAACTTAATTGAAATATAATCGACATATAAATTGTATTTGTTTTAGATGTGTGACATAATGATTTGATATATGTACATTGTGAAGTTATTACAATAAGTTTACCATCTATCACCACACATAGTTCCAATTTTTTTTGTGTTGACAACTTTTTTTTTTTAAGATTTTACTTATTTATTCATGAGAGGCCAAGAGAGAGGCAGAAGCATAGGCCGAGGGAGAAGGAGGCTCCCTCTGAGGAGCCTCTTGTGGGACTCAATCCCAGGACCCCATGATCATTACTTGAGCCAAAGGCTGTTGCTCAACCACTGAGCCACCCAGGAGCCCCTTGTATTGACAACTTTTGAGCTCTACTTTCTTAGCAGCTTTCAAATACACAATACACCATTGTTAACTATAGTCACCATGCTGTACTCTATATCTCCAGGACTTAGTGATCTTAAACTGGAAGTTTGTACCTTTTGTTCCCCTTCATCCATTTTCCCCATCCTCCCTACCCTCTGGCAACCACCAATCTGTTCTCTGTAGTTATGAATTTTTTTTTTTCTCTTCTTTAAATTCCACACATAGGTAACATCATATATAGTATTTAGCTTCCTCTGTGTGGCCTCTTTCAATTAGCATACTGCCTTCAAGGTCCATCTGTGTTGTCTTCTTTCTCAGGCTGAATAATAATAAATATTAAAAATAACACATTTTCTGTATCTGTTTATCCAATGATAGACACTTGGGTCATTTCCATGTCTTGGCCATTGGTAAGTAATGCAGTGAACTTGGGGGTGCTGATTTCTTTTCAAGATAGTGATTTTGTTTCCTTCAGATAAATAGTCAGAAGTGGAATTGCTGATCTTATGGTAGTTTTATTTTTAATGTTCTGAGGACCCTCCATACTGTTTTCCAGAGTGGCTGCCCCAATTTACGTTTCTACCAACAGTACACAAAGGTTGACAGCCTTTTTCGTATAAAGACCAATTCAAGAAAATTACACACATTGAGTTTTTTGTTTGTTTTTTAAGATTTTATTTATTTATTTATTCATGAGACACACAAAGAGGCAGAGACCCAGGCAGAGGGAGAAGTAGACTCCCTGTAGGGAGCCTGATGTGGGACCCGATCTCAGGACTCCAGAATTGTGAACTGAACCAAAGGCAGATGTTCAACCACTGAGACACCCAGGCATCCCCACATATATAGTTTTAATAAGGTTTGCCAACATTTCACATATTTATAATTTTTTTCTCTCGAAGAGA
Organism: Canis lupus baileyi; assembly: GCF_048164855.1. Classification (NCBI taxonomy): domain Eukaryota; kingdom Metazoa; phylum Chordata; class Mammalia; order Carnivora; family Canidae; genus Canis; species Canis lupus. The sequence goes on along the minus strand of NC_132844.1, from coordinate 65,715,047 downwards.
GGAAGAAAAGGAGAGTATCTTAAGCAGGGCTTTATCTCACAACCCTGAGATCATGACCTAAGCGGAAATCAAGAGTTGGACGCTTACCTGACTGAGCTAGTGAGGCGACCTGAAATTATGCTTTTTAAAGTCAAGATAAAATAATACCTGTAATTGCAAATAAAGCATTCTCTTAGCCTTGTTTTAACTAAGGATTTTTCCTTTTGCTGAACATTTAGAAGCTGCATATTTCACATGCATGTAATATTTATAATGCTGTATCTTTAAACAAATTTTATGTGAAATGTGACTATAGGTTGGAGATATGATTTGAGCAGTTTGAGTGGAGGAAGTAAATTGGCTTGCAGTTCAGCTGGGACACAAAGGATAATTTCCTAGAGTACATAGTGCTGAGGAAGCAAGAGGAAAAGATGCTACCATTGTGGGAATGTAGAGCTGGGTTGCATAGGACTGGGTCACAGAGAATGTGGTCCATAGACAGATTTGGGAGTAGAATAGTTGGTGCAGAGGTTTCTTCTTTGCTCATGTTATGAAACTGGGAGTGGGACTTTCATCTTTCAGTATTCCTGAATCTGGCTGATTTACTTAATTTCTGGTCTGTGTGCCTCAGTGTCACGTCTCTTGTGGCAACTTCTGTCTGTTTTAAGGTGGCACCTCCTAACTTTATCCTTGAGATAGCAGCTGTGCCAGCCCTAGGCTGATGGTGAGATGGTTGGCTGGAATCATTCAGGTAGAAGCAAACTTTACCAAAAAAAAAAAAAAAAAAAAAAAGTGTGTCAGAAAATGATTGGTTGAGCTTAGCATTCTTTGAACATTTTATTTTTTTATTTTTTTATTTTTTTTAAATTTTTATTTATTTATGATAGTCACATCAGAGAGAGAGAGAGAGAGAGAGAGAGAGGCAGAGACACAGGCAGAGGGAGAAGCAGGCAGGCTCCATGCACCGGGAGCCCGACGTGGGATTTGATCCCAGGTCTCCAGGATCGCGCCCTGGGCCAAAGGCAGGTGCTAAACCGCTGCACCACCCAGGGATCCCTCTTTGAACATTTTAAATTTCTTCCTGTAATTAGACTCGAGGGTGATACTGTGAAGTTAGAAATTTTGCTCTCTTGTTTGCTTAACGTTGTACGTGATGTGGTACTTGAGGGAATTCTAAATTACCTTGTTAAGTCCCGTTTTTGCTTCAGTGATTAATAAGGAAATAATTAAATTTTAAAAAAGGGCTTCTTATTTTTAAAGATATCATCTAAACATTTTTGAATTCTTGGAATTAAAGAGAAGTTTGAAGTTAAACTATTGGTTTATCCATAAAATAGTCATGAGAAAGCTGTTTATCTGAGATACTGTTGCATCTCCTTCGTAGTGTATTAACCAGTGAACTTTGAGTTTTCTGTGTCACTTGAAGAAAAGAGGTCCTTATTTTTACTTCAGTCACTGTAAATGTCAGTGAGAGATACCTTTGTGGTTGACTTTCAACAGTAGTAAGGTCAGATAAAAAATTCACCAAGCCTTTTAGGAACTTGTGTATAAAGGGCACTGTGTTATCATGGAACATAGGGGTTCCTGTATAAGAACTTGGGGTGCTCATGCTATAGACAACTGTATTTATGAAGAAGACTTACTTTATCTTGGTTGTTTAATGTTTTGTCTTGGATAAATGATGACTCAGAGTTAAATGTTCACCTTTAAGGAACATAGAAACACAAAAGAGGATGCATAGAAATGACTGGCCTTCTAGGCAAGGCAGCTGGTTGGCAAAGCTACTTTAAAGAAAAATCTTTTTATTTTTTATTTTTTGGTAGTTCTGTTGATAGATTATTTCAAGAGAGTTGATTTCCCTGTGTGCTTTGAAGTGAAGTGCATGTTATGCAGTAAAGAAGCAAATTCAGCCTCATTGTGGAACTTGCTGGCTGTAAGTGTAGTACAGATGGAAAGGTGTTAAGACAGTAGCCATGTTTTCCTGCATGAAAAATTTATGAGTCAGAAACTGAGAAGTGGCCATGTCACTCTGGTTTCTCTCTGTTAAGCTGCTCAATTAACAGGATTGACAGGTAGTGGATTGGAGATACAAATTTAAATAAGGCCTTGAATTATCTGTTTATCTGCTGCATTTTAGATCTGTAAAGGGAAAGACTACAGACCAGTGGTTGTGCTCTTTCCTGTTTGCTATATCCATTTTGAAGCAGGGGGATTTGAAGTTGTTTTTAATGTGGGTTTTAGAATTATTTATTCCACATTAGTGTTACTTGTCCTATTTTATTTTATCAACTAATGAAGTATAATCATTGAGTATTTTACTATTTGCTATAATTATCTAAACCAATGGGATTGCTAGAAAACTTTAAGAATTGACACATCAGGGACCAGCAGCACTCAGTCTTTGACAAAGGATACCAAAGGTTGGTTTGTAGTAGAGACGAGTTGTTTATTGTGAAATGAGCCTGATGGTAAGAGACTGCATACTCTTAGTGGAAAAGTAGTTTAGGTCAAAGACTGGATTCTAGTACTGACTGACCGACCTAGGTATACAATTTAATATTTCTGATGCAGAGCTGGTCTTAAACCGATTGGAACAATACAATAGTTCCTACCTTTTTTCTTTCTTTTTTTTTTAAAACAAGGCCATTATGAGTACCAGTAAGACATGTCTTACTTATGCAAGTAGCACAGGTTAGTGCTGCTTGGAAGTTAAATATGTTAGTTGTAGATTTTTCTTAGATGACTTTGTTAGTTTGAAGAAATTTATTTTAAATTCTTAATTTGCTGTGAGTTTTTTCCTTCAAAAATATATGTTGACTTTTGGCAAATGATTTTTCTGCATCTATTGAAATGATAGGATTTTTCTTTTTTATTCTGTTAATATGGTAAAAACATCTGGTCCCTGTCCTATAGGGAGTGATCATTGAATAGAGAGAAAAATAAAGAAATAATGGTGATATCTACATAATTGAGGGTTACAAAAGATGCATTGGGAATGTAGAGAGAATAACAAAATCAACCTGACAGAGTCAGGAAGGCTTTCAGAGGAACTCTGCTCAGGTAGAGATTTGGAATTTGTGAATTGGAAGGAAGGAGGGGAGTGCCGTATCTTAGGTGCAGGGCGTACCCATTGTGTAGCAAGTTTATGGATTGCATATTGGAGGTTGGTAGTCAGAGATGTGGATGCTGTGCAAGGGTAGGGTTATGAAAGGATCTTTCTGTGCCATATTAAAGTTACTGTCTCTTATGTAGGTATGGGAAGCCACCAAAGAATTTGAGAAAATGAAGGACATTATTGAATTTTTGTAATGAAGAGATCTCTTCTTCAGTGATGTAGTATGACTGATGATAAGTTATCAGCTTAATTTTAAAACAACCTTATATTCCTGGGATAAACCTTGTTAGGTGGTGACATATCATAATTTTCATATATAATTGGCTTTCATTTGTTAGCATATTAAAGATTTTTGCTTACCTGCTCATGAACAATGTTAGTCTTTAGCTTTCTTTGTCAGGTTTTGCTTTGAGGATTATGTTGGCCTCAAAGTGAGTTTGTAAATATTTTTTCTTTTTTCTAGGAAAGTTTGTATTTATCTGGCATTTGTTATTCCTTAAATGTTTGAGGGAATTAGCCAGTGAGACCATCTTGGCCTGTGATTTTCTTTGTGAGATTTCATTTGATGAAGATTTCAATTTTTTAAATAGAGTTTGGGTTACTAGGATATTTTAGTCTGTGTTATGTCAGTTTCTTACAATTGTATTTCTCATAGAATTTGTCCCTGTCATCAAGTTGTTGAATTTATTGGCATAAAATTGTTCATTATATTCACGTAACACATGTAGGATCTGTAGTGATACTGCCTGCTTTTGATATTGTTAATAGATATTTGTCAATTTTGTTAATCTTTTAAAAAACCCCAACTTTTTCCTTTATTCATTTTCTTTGTCTACTTTTCTGTTACGCTGATTTTTGCTATTTTAATTTTTAAAAACTAATCTTTATGCCCAATGTGGGGCTTGAACTCATGACCCCAAGATCGAGTCGTATGCTCCGGGGGCACCTGGATGGGCTCAGTCAGTTAAGCATCTGGCGTTCAACTCCAGTCATGAACTCAGTGTGCTGAGATCAAGCCCAGTGGTCATTCTCCCTGCTCAGTGGGGAATCTGCTTCTCCCTCTTCCCTCTGCTCTCCTCCCCATGCTTGATCTCTCTCCAATAAATAAATAAAATCTTAAAAAAAAAAAAAGTCACATGTTCCACCTGGCTGAACCAGCTAGGTGCTCCTGCTCCTGTTTTTATTTCCTTCTTTCTAATCTGGGTTTTTTGTTTATATATTTATTTTGCTTTGTTCTTTTCCTAGCTTCTTGGGGGCAGACTCTTAGGACATTAGATACCTTTCTTTTCAAATATTGTCATTTAAAAGCATACATTTTTCTTTCAGTACTACTTTAGCTATATTCCACAAATTTGGGTATACTGTATTTTTATTTTGATTGAGTTCAAAGCTTTTTCTAATTTCATCTGTGATTTTTTTCTTTATAGGTTATTTAGATGTGTGTTGGTCTTGATGAAAGGAATGTGTATTCTATAGTTGTTGAGTGTAGAGTTCTTGTAAGTGTCAGTTCAAGGTGATTGGTAAGTAGTGTTTTGAACCTTCTATATTGTTATTGATTTTGTAAATCTAGTTTTATCATTTGCTAAGAGGAGTATTAAAATCTTCAATTATGTGGATTTGTCTTTCTGTCATTATAATTCTGGAAATTTTTGCTTTATGTTTTTTGAAGCCTTAACATTAGGCTGTATACATTTATTATTGTTATTTTTCCTGATGTATTGAGTCTTTAATCATTATGAAATGTTCCTCTTTTCTCTCTAATAGAGTCTGCTTCCTCTGATATGAATATAGCCACTCTAGTCTTTTTATGCTTCTTACTGCTTGCTTGGCATGTCCTTTTGCATTTTTCATTTTCAACCTTTCTGATTCTTTAAAGTATGTCTCTTGTAGAGAGTGTGCAGTTATTTATTTTTTAAAATTCATTCTGACAATGTTTGCCTTTTAACTGGAGTGCTTAATTTAGTCCATTAATATTTAATGTAATTATTGTTATGGTTGGATTTAGATCTATTATTTTATTATTTGTTCTGTTTATCCCAGCACTTTTTTGTTCCTTTCTTCATTGGTTTCCTGTTTATTTTTGGAAGGTAATTGAACTTTTTTTTTTTTTTAAAGATTAAAAAAGTTTTTTTTAAGTTTATACTTAACTACTTTTTGTTGCAGAATATTGCATGATATATCATGCAATCATATATATATGATTATGCTATGTTTTATCATATATCAGTTGATTGTTTTGGATGTTTTCAGTAATGTTGTTATGAACATTTGTATACAAGTATTTATGTGGATGTATGTTTTCACTTCTTGTGCAGATATATGTAGGAATGGAATTGCTGGGTTATTAAAACAATTCTGTTCTTAACCTTTAGAGGAACTGCCATACAATTTTCCAAAGTAGCTGCATCATTTTCCATTTCAAACAGCAGTGGTGTTTTTTTTTTTAAATATATTTTATTTATTTACGTTAGAGAAAGAGTGAGTGAGAGCATGCTTGTGTGCAAGTTGGGGGAGGGGCAGGGGGAGAGAGAGAGAGAGAGAGAATCTCAAGCAGACTTCATGCTAAGTGCGGAGCTGGATACCAGGACCCTGATATCACGCCTGAGCCGATATCAAGAGTTGGCAGCTTAACTGACTGAGCCACCGAGGCATCCCTCCAACCAGCAGAGTATGATGATTCCAGTTTCTCTACATCCTCACTAGCCCTTGTTACTATTTATCATTGTAATCGTAGCCATCCTGGTAGGTGTGTAATGGTATCTCACTATGGTTTTGATTTGCATTAATGGCGAATAATGTTGAATACTTTTCAAATGCTTCTCGGCCACTTGTGTATTCTAGTGTATATTTTTGTATTTTTAGGAATGTCTATTCAGATTTTTTATCCTATTTTATTATTATTATTTTTTATTAATTTATTTATTTTTGGTGTTGAAACCCAGGAACGACTTTATCCATTTTTAAATTGAATTATTTGTCTTGTTATGGAGTTGTAAGAGTGTATATATATTCTGGATACTACAAGTCCCTTAGCAGATACATGATTTCTAAATATTTTTCTCAAACTGTGGGTTGTCTTTTTACTATATTGATGGTATATAGCATTAAAGTTTTAAATTTTAATGTAGTTGAATTTAACTTTTGTCATTTTTTTTTTTTAAGATTTCATTTATTTATTCATGAGAGACACAGAGAGAGAGAGAGAGAGAGAGGCAGAGACATAGGCAGAGGGAGAAGCAGGCTCCCTGGGTGGAGCCCAATATGGGACTCAATCCAGGACCCTGGGATCACGCCTTGAGCCGAAGGCAGATGCTCAACCACTGAGCCACCCAGAGGCCCCTTCATTTGTGGTTTTTTGATGTCATATCTAAGAACCCATTGCCTTATCCAAGGTCATAAGGATTTATACTTACGTTTTCATTTAAGAGTTTTATTGCCCTTTAATCTTCTTTTTTTTTAATTTTTATTTATTTATGATAGTTAGAGAGAGAGAGAGGCAGAGACATAGGCAGAGGGAGAAGCAGGCTCCATGCACCGGCAGCCCGACGTGGGATTCAATCCCGGGTCTCCAGGATCACGCCCCGGGCCAAAGGCAGGCGCTAAACTGCTGTGCCACCTTGGGATCCCGCCCTTTAATCTTCTGTATATGTAGGTCTGTGATTAATTTTGTGAGGAGTGTGTGTGTGTAGGGGTGAGGGTCCAGCTTTATTTTTTGTATATGAATATCCGCTTATCCCGGTGCCTTTTTGTTGAAAAGACTACTTATTCCCCATTGAATTGTCTTGACACTCTAGTCAGAGATTAATTGAACATGAATGAGCAGGTTTAGTTTTGGATTCTCCATTCTGTTCCATTGATTGTATATGTATCTGCTACTACCATACTGTCTTAATTATTGTAGGTTTATGATATGTTTTGAAATCAGGAGGTGTGAATCATCCAGTTTTGTTACTATTTTTTTTTTTCAAGATTGTTTTTGCTGTCTGAATCCCTTGAATCTCTAAATGAGTTTTAGGATCTGGGGTGCCTGGATGGCTTAGTTGGTTAAGGTGCTGTCCCTCCTTTAGTATTTCTTATTGTGTAGGTTTGCTGGTGATGAATTCTCCTAGCTTTTGTTTTGCTGAAAATATTTTTATCTTGTCTTCATTCTTGAAGGATATTTTTGCTGAATATAGAATTCTGAGTTGTCAAGAGTTTTTTTTTTTTTTTTTTTTTTTTCTTTTTGCACTTAAAAAATGCCCTTCTCCTGTCTTTTGGCCTCCATTATTTTTTATAAGAAGCCACCAGTAATTCATATTGTTGTTTTCTTATACGTGATTTGTCATTTTTTCCTGGTGTTTTAATAATTTTCTTTTTATTTTTGGTTGTTGACAGTTTGTGTTGTGCTTAGTTATTTTCTGTTTGTCCTGCTTTTGGTTCACTAAGCTTCCAGAATCTGCACATTTCCATCTTGTACTACATTTGAGAAATTTTCAGGCATTATTTCTTTGAAATTTTTTTCTGTTCCATCCTCTCTGACTTCTGATTATGGAACTCCAATTATACTTACTAATATGTTTAGATCTTTGATTTTGTACCACATAATTACATATCACTGTACAGTTTTCTGATTGTTGTTTTTCCTCTCTTGTTCAGATTGGATAATTGCCATTGATCTTCAAGTGTATTGACTCTGTGAGCAAGCCCTCTTGCTAAATTATAGACCCCAGAAGTTAAAACCAGAAATAGACAAAACTGTTTAACTCACACTCTAAGTAAAAACCATTTTGCTTATTTCTTACTGCACTTTTTTTGAGGCACTGAAGATGTTTTGCAATGACTGAGAACATCCCACCCGTCAGACCAGAAAAGCCCTCATAGCAATAGAATGCCCAGAAGACCACATCCCATGTGTTCCCTTCCTTACCTGTGATATGCATATTGACCCGAGCCATGCTCGCTCACCCACCCTCCATCTGCTCTTTTACATGAAGCCCCTTGAACATCTCCTGTAAACCTCTAGGTGTCCATTTTGTAGGCAGAGAAGTCAGTTGTTAAAGCTTGGGCCTGCCTACTTCCTTTTGCTGCCAGCATCCAAAATGCATTTCTCCTTTTCTCTTTTTGAAACCTTTCTCTCTTGCATTATAAACTTCTTGGAATGAGTTTATTTGGGTTTGTTCCACAGCATTGTTGGCAATTGGAGCCAGGAGCTATGCTATCAATTCCTCAAGTCCCCTCGGGATTCCCTGGGATAGAGCAGTTGCTGAGGCAGTGTGCTAGGGCTCACCTGTTTGTTTCCTGAGTTATCAACTGTGATAGGTCATTTGGTAACAACACTTCTGCCATTGGTAGTCTGCATTCGGTGGATTTTTTTTAAATAGATTTTATTTATTTCAGAGAGAGAGAGAGAGAGAATGAGCAGGGTAAGGGGCAGAGGGAGAAGCAGATTCCCTTCCTCCTGAGGAGCACCAGGCAAGGCTTGGTCCCCAGGACTCCTGGGATCATGACCTGAACTGAAGGCAGATGCTTAACCTAAGTGATTGAGCCACCCAGGCACCCCTCAGTGGATGTTTTTGTTTTGGTATTATGTTTATCAATCTAGAATTTCCATTTGGTTCTTTTTTTTGTTGTTTCTACTTCTCTGCTTATATTTCCATTTTCAATCCTTGAGCATGGTTAGAAGCAGCAGCTTTTAAAATTCTTGTCTGTAAATACCGAGGAATTCTATCTCAGTTTGGAGGAGACTAACAATACATGACAACTAAATGCAGTGTGGGATCTTGGATTAAAAGTTGGACCAGGGATCCCTGGGTGGCGCAGCGGTTTGGCGCCTGCCTTTGGCCCACGGCGCGATCCTGGAGACCCGGGATCGAATCCCACATCGGGCTCCCGGCGCATGGAGCCTGCTTCTCCCTCTGCCTGTGTCTCTGCCTCTCTCTCTCTCTCTCTGTAACTATCATAAATAAATAAAAATTAAAAAAAAAAAAAAAGTTGGACCAGAAAAAGGGTATTAGTGGATTGATTGACAGAATTTATATAAAGTTTGTAAAAATAGTTAATAGTATTTTCTCATTAATTTCCTGGTTTCTATAGCTCTATAAGAGTTATGTAAGATGTTAACAATAGGGAAATCTTGGTGAAGGTTAAAAAATCTTCTTCTAGTAATAACATCCAGATTGTCTTGGTGTTGGTTTTTTTTTTTTTTTTTTGTTGTTGTTGTCTTTTCTGTGGGCCACATTTTCCTGTTTCTTTGAATGTTAGTAATTTGAAATTGCATCTTGGACATTACGTACAATTTATTATAAAGATTTTGGATCTCTTGTATACTTCCGAAGAATATTGATGTTTGTTTTAGTAGGATAGCCTCAAGCTCCAAATCATTTTTCCCTATGGTCAGCAGCTTAAATCTGAATTCAGTTTTTAGTCTTATCTGGGATGCTTGTTGTTACACATGCCTATTTCTGGGAATAGCTAGATATTTGGGGCCAAATTTACATGTAGACTTTGGACTTTCCCTTTGTGGCTGTTTTCTTTGATTTTATCCCTCAATTTCCATCTGGTGAGGTCAATCAGAACTCTGTCCTCTGGTTCTTCATGCCAGTAAGAGTGTGGTTTCTGTTCAAATTCTGTTACCTAATAGTGCTTAAATGGGCCTACTCTTCCTTTTTCCAGTAAATGCCCTATAGTGTCTTCTCTGCTTTGATTGCTTTCTCTTGTCTTCAGATAGTTACTTTTTAATTTTGTCCAGAGTTTACAGTTATCTTGGGACAGTTGGTCCAGAAAGAGCACATTACTTTCCATTTCCAGTAATCTTAGGAAGCAGCTCCTAGAAGTGGAACTTAATATTTTGTTTAACCATTTTACTGGAATATGATGTATCATACACATACACACACACACACGTACACCAGTTGTAACTCTATAGCTCAGGATGCTATTACAAATTGAATGTGACTTAGAGTGAGAAATTGAACATTACCAGCACCTCAGAAGCCCCTTTCATATCCTTAACCAATCACTACTCCCAGCTGCTTCTCTAAAATAGTCTCCTGTCATCTCGTGCCATAGATGAATTTTGCCTGTTATTGAACTTTGTATAACTGATATTATTCATGTATCTTGCTTTTTGTCTAGTGTATATGCTTGTGAGATTATTTCATGTTGTGTGTAGGAGTAGTTTGTTCATTCTTATTGCTGAAAAGCATTTCATTTTGTGAATTTATTATAATTCCTTTATCATTTCTACTGTAAATGGGTATGGATTATTTCCATTTTGGGCCTATTTAAAAAAGTGCTGCTTGAACATTCTTCTACAAGTCTTTTGGTGTACATGTGTATGCACTTACATTGGGTATTTATTGAGTAATTGAATTACTGGGTCTTAGGGTATGACCCTTTTGTTCAGCTGTCGTAAATAGTGCTAAATAATTGACCAAAGTAATGGGATCTATTTTTTTTTTAGTGAACAAATATTAGGAGGCTTTACCTTTTAGGAAATGTAAATCCAAGAGTCATTGCAAAAAATTTATCATTCTTGCTATGTTAGCCCCTCAGTGTTTGACAAATTGGTACTTTGATAATAAAAGGTAAACACAGCCTTAATTCATATATGACACTTGTTTGTTTGCTCAGGCTTATTGAATTTTAGTGGAATCATATATATGGTTGTAAATTCTTGGATTTGTCATTGACAGCTATATCAGGTATTTTATCTAGTTTTATCAGTTATGTAAGTTCTGCTAAAATTGGTGGGCTTATCAGGTTCATGATCCAGGAGTATATAAGTTGTTGGCCTTAGAATTGTTTGTTACAACTTATTTATGTTCTCTGTGGGCGGTATTTCATAATTTTTATGTTTATTATATTTTGTAGCTTAATGAGGCATTTATATTTAGCACTTGATGTACACACAGTAATATTGGAAAGTAGATATGACATAGCTCATTTTCAGAAGAAAAGCAGGGGTACTGAAGAACAGCTAAAAGAAAGTGGTAACAGAAAATATAAGAGATTGACCTTGGAGTTCATCTTCACCATGTGGTGTGATGCTTTGTGACAAAATAATTATTCTCAAATTAGGAAACTTCTCTGTAAAGAGCTATACAGTAAATATTTTAGGGACTTCGGTTGCACGTACTCAGTTCTGCCATTGCAGCACAAAAGCAGTCATAGACAATACATGGATGAGTAATTATTATTACATAGTACAACACTGAAATGTGAATTCATATAATTTTAACATGTTACAAAATAGTATCTTTCTTTTTTTAAAATAGTATCTTTTAATTTTTCTTTCTTTCACTTGAAAATGTAAAAACCACCTGGATTGGTCTGCTAGGGCTGCTGTAAGAAAGTACCACAAATTGAGTGGCTTAAATAACACATTTATTTTGTAAGGCTAGAAGTCAGAAATTGGCAGGGTTAGTTCCTTCTTAGTAAGAGAAGGGTCTATTCCAGCCTTTCTTATTGGCTTGTAGGTGGCTGTCTTTCTGTCTCTGCATTGTCTTCTTTGTGTATGTCTCTGTCCTTGTGTATAAATTTCCCAGTCATACTGGAATAGTCCCCACTGTCACTACCTCATTTGAACTTGGTTCAAAAAAAAGTCTTTAAAATATATTACTGAACACTTATACAGAACTCTCCAGTCCTCTTTTACATGCATAAAGTGCTTGCATAAATATACAAACATTAAAACCTAGGATCCATGTGTCATTCAAGAAAATGATAGCTGCAGGCCCAGAATTAATTAATACATTTCTACATGATACATTCTACATGAACTTGGTTGCCTCTGTAAACGACCCTGTATCCAAATTAGATCACATTCTGAGATATTAGGAGTTAGGACTTCAAAATGTTTTTTTGTTTGGGGGTGCAAATGCATAATATCATTCTTAGCTTTTGATCATTAAAAATCAGGTGTGGTAGCCTGGACTTGGCCAGCTGGTTGCACTTTGTTGCACTTGACTTATGTGACTGGGGCAGAGATGATACCTGCAGGATTATTTACAGCCCCCCCAAATTTGCTAGGTACATCTTTAGGTGACATGGCTAATCTTTTGGACTCTGTAGATTGATTAGAAGAACCATCATCAGTTTCATCTTTGAATATGGGGGACAGCAGTCTATACTGATTTACCAGACATATTTAGATTTCAGGTTCAAATAACAATTGCTCTATTTTTTATTTTAGAAAGAATAGACCTCCCTCCTCTCACCCCAGCCTCATTGGAGATGTTCCTGGGAGTTGGATTAGACTTATGATGATTAATGTAGTAAGAACTGGCTTAGAATAGTATTTGAAATAGTTGTTCAGTGTTCTGTGAAGGTGCTTTTAAGGCTTTCATAAACATTTATTAAGAATTTTATTTTAGGGACCTGGCTAGCCCAGTTGGGAGGAGCTTGTGACTCTTGATCTCCAGGTTGTGAGTTTGAGCCCCACTTTGGGTGTAGAGATTACTTAAAAAATAATCTTTTAAAATAATTTCATTTTAAAAGTAAAGTCAATTTTAATATACCAGCACCTCCTAATGCATTAATTGCTGCTATTATAGTAAACCATTTTGTGGAGATCTTAAAATGTTTTTTTCTTTTTGCCATCTGTTTGAAGAGCATCCCAAGGCTCTGAGGTAACTTGTTTAAAATAAAAATCAGTCTGTTACTTAAGCAATGTATATGTGTGAATCAGAATTTTCTCTCTCTTTTTTTTTTTTTAGATTTTTATTTATTCCTGAGAGACACAGAGAGAGAGAGAGAGAGAGAGAGAGGCAGGCAGAGACACAGGCAGAGGGAGAAGCAGGCTCCTTGCAGGGAGCCTGGTGTGGGACTTGATCCTGGGTCTCCAGGGTCACACCCTGGGCTGAAGGTGGCTCTAAACTGCTGAGCCACCCGGGCTGCCCCAACAATAAGAATTTTTTTGATTTCCATCTATATGTCAGTTCCTTTTTGTATATTTACTTTGCATGTATGATTCTTATTCATAACCTTTGATTTCAGTATATGTTAATTAAATCAACCTTGTAATTTTTGGTAATTGACTTTATAATATGTGAAGGCTTTATATTTGAATTTTGAAAATATACTTACCATAGAACTCTTATTTTCAATTTATATTCATGTTATTTGTAAGGCTTCATTTGAGAGGAAGTTTTTTACTACTTGAAATTTTGGGAAATTGCTCCTTTAGCATAGGTCAACTAATTGGAAGAGGGGAGAAGGAGATAAAGGATATTGGTTTTTTAAAAATTGTGTTGGTATACTGATGGGTATGCACAGCAGAAATGAAATCAGTTAAAGTTACTGGTTATCTCAGTTTTGTTTATTTCCCTGGCAACTTTAAGAATCCTGGGTGTGCTTTGTTCTACCTTCAACTTCAGTAGATACACCATTCTTTATTATTTCTTGGTATAAGCTAAGTCGAGTTACTAGTAGCTCCTGAAGAGGTGAAATAACTTTTTGTCTATGTGTTGGTGGTAAAAGAGGGCATCTCTGTCAGCATTACAGCAAAACAAGTAAGTCTAGAAAGGGTTCAAAATAGACACTTCTTGACTGTGCTAATGTATGGAAGAAAATGCAGAAAAGGAAGGGTCTTGTCCCTATTGTATATTAATAGCTATATTTTTGGAAAATATTCTCTGTGCAGCAGTTTTTATATTTGTTCATGTAGTTGAAATGATCTTTGGTTCTTTTGAGGATGTAATGAGATATAGTCAGTTTTATTTTATTTATTTTATTTTTTATTTTTTATAGTCAGTTTTAATCCTAGCAAGTCATACCAACCCCTAAAGGTCTGTAAAGAACAACAGTCAGTTATGGTGATGTGTCTTAAATGTTGTTTAGTGTAGAGGCAGAGGGCATTTTGCAGTGTGGCAGAAAGAGCAGTGAACCTTTATGCACATACTTAGGCGAGGATATTATTTTGTAGAGCTGTGTTGCTTTTGACTTGGAGTGAGATGGTCATTGCATTCTCTTTTTGTCTTGTTTCTGAGATTAAAATATATACACATATAAATTGGCTTATTAAAATTAGTTATTTTAGATGTTTAGTTATTTTTTAATGCATATTGTTAAATTCCTTTGCTTTGAAAGTATTCCTACTCCGTTGTGGAAACTCTAGAAATGTATTAATTAATTCTGGGCCTGCAGCTATCATTTTCTTGAATGACACATGGATCCTAGGTTTTAATGTTTGTATATTTATGCAAGCACTTTATGCATGTAAAAGAGGACTGGAGAGTTCTGTATAAGTGTTCAGTAATATATTTTAAAGACTTTTTTAAAGTTTATTTTTAAATTTATTTTTAGTGGGATCCCTGGGTGGCGCAGTGGTTTGGCGCCTGCCTTTGGCCCGGGGCGCGATCCTGGAGACCCAGGATCGAATCCCACATCAGGCTCCCGGTGCATGGAGCCTGCTTCTCCCTCTGCCTATGTCTCTGCCTCTCTCTCTCTCTCTGTGACTATCATAAATAAATAAAAATTTAAAAAAAAATTTATTTTTAGTAATTTCTATACGCTGTGTGGAACTTGAACTCCCCACCCTGAGTTCAAAAGTTCCATGCTTTTCCAACTGTGCCCTCTGGGTTTTGAGTGGGTATAAATAAAGTGGTGGCTTTCATTATGTATCCTGAGGATGGGCAGATCATACTACTGCTCATTTGGAATCATTTTTTCCTTTGGTATTTTCTTTATGTTTGTGAGGGGAAAATTTCTCAGTATTCTCCTTTCTTACTCTGTAGATATTTAATATGGATCTCAGATTACCATGGAAATTCATTATTTCCTTGGTTTCTGGTTGTGTATATTTTCTTTGAAACTGGAGAAATAGAGAAAGCAACTTCAGGCTTTTAGGTTTGGGAATTAGTTTATTTTCTGAAAAGGATTTGTACTGATCTGATTAGTCAGATTTCTCAGAGTGGCAAGGAAGAGACACTTGATAATCACAGAGATGGAGTGAGAGGTATAAAGGGAAATTTGTTTCATTCACTGCATAGGTAGTACTCAGTCTCCAATTTTCCTGATGAGGTTCTTAAATAGCTAAGAAACTGTCTCACTTTTTGCTTCAGGACCGCTAACTGTTCCAGATAACCCCTTAGCACTTTCCACTAATCCTACAGGCAGGGTTTGATTGGATTGATTTAGCATTGTGCCTAGAGCAGGCATACTTGTTGGTCACAGTTGGGAGTTAGGAACTTCAGAGGGAAACCCATCATGCTCAGCCCATGTGTGGTTGACTGCCAGCCTGGGTTTCTTCATTCAAACCCCTGAGGCCTTTTTGTTCCTAACAAAGTATACCTTGGTGGAATTACAGGAGGAAGTGTGATAAGATGGCAAAGAGAGAACAGGTTGGGGCCACTTTGCTCAAATTTATCTTTGTGTGTGGTAGGATGTTTCATAGATCTTAGGTGGAGCAGAAGCCTGTTTTCTGCTAATTTTCATTCCAAATATAGAAGAGGCTTTTTTGGGGGAGATGCAGATTGGTTTTAGAAAGTGAGAGGATTGAATGGAACCACCTTTATTATCTTTGATACCCTCATAGATTTGCATATTAGGGATGGTGATTTCTTGTGGGTGTAATTAACAAATATATAGGTATATCTATGTTCCAGAACCCAACCAAATAAATTAACTGTATAATCAAGGGTACTTAAGCATGTGGGTCCGAAGCTTTGTTTTGCCCGTTTTTAGTGAATATTTTAAGAGTATTCAAATAATGTATTCAAATGAATAAAGTGGATGAATGAACATGCTTTTTATCTTAATATGGATGATAATAAATTCATTATTGGTAGAACACATTATTTTGAATGGTATATAGATCCTTTAAGAATGTGAGTTTGGGTATGAAAAGCTAAAAAGCATATAAAATCAGATATCTTTGATATGTAATTCTTTTGAACTAAATATTGTATTATTTTTAGGGTAGCTGAAAGTTGTCAGTTTAGAACTTTTTGAGGGGCTTGTGTAACAGACTATGCATGGAGACAGACCATTAGTGCTAGTTGCCTGGCTGTATTTTAAGGATTACAAGCAAAGTCTTTGCATGTGATGTTTTGTATATTGGACTTAAAAAAAAATTCACAAGCTTTTAGAGGTTGTGAAGATATGGGTCTTTTTTGTTCAGATAAGAGTAAGTTAGGTCAATAAAGCATTTACTAACATGAAATGTTTTTCTTTTCCTCTTTTTTTGGTATTAAAAGAAAGGTGAATGGACAAAATAGCCATTAAAGTATTTAATTTAAAAAAATGCAGCAACAAAAACCACACACTCTGGCTGTCCATGTTACTTTAAGCTTCATGTTTCAAAACTATATTCACAGCTTTAGAAATAAACTCTATAGTAGCTGAATGGTATTAACTGGTGCTTTTCTTCTTTGCTTTATCCTATTGTGTCAGCAGGGATGCTGCAGCAATGCTTTTTGATCTAAAAACAACTTTGTTGTGGACTGAAAAAGAAAAATGTTCTAATCTCCTGCTAAAATTTTACCTGACAGTGAGGTCAGTCAGACAATGGAATAACTTGCCAAAGGAGTTCAGTAAGAATCTTTTCACTAGAGATGTTCCTGAGTTGACTTGAATGAGCTACTTGCAATTGAAGATCAAGCTGGAAAAATTCTCCAAGATGAGATAGCTCCTCTGAACTAAACATTTTTAAAGGAATTAAAAAGTCTGTATTACAAGTTTTGAGAAAATATTGCCTAAAATCATTGATTCAGAATTTAGTTTTTCAGGTTTATTTTCTTATTTTCTTTTTAAACATCTTCCACAAAGGATGTATTTAATAATGTAAAGTGTTTTTATTTTTTTTAAAGCTGTATAGTTCTAGATCATAAATTAATGTTCTGTCATACATGTTTTGAAATGTTCGTTATTAGATACCCCACTGTTGTCTGCTAGCGCATCATAGAAGAGTCTATAAGGGAGGGCGGGGGTTATGATGGCTTTTATTTATTTATTTATTTATTTTTATGATGGCTTTTAAATTAAAGAGCTTGTGGGTGGTTGGCCAGACTGTCAGGGCCATTATTAATTTCCTATAAAGTGATGCCAGAGATCTAGATTTGATTGCCTAGGCCAGTGAGAGATAGGATTTCTGGTAGAGGGAGGCTGTTAGCTCTGGGGCAAGGCTAAATCTTTAATCCCTCCACAGGTTCCCTTTTCAATAATTAGAAAAGAAGACAGCCGGGTGGCTGGGGCTTCGTTGTTTTCAGATCTCCTTAGTTAAAAGGTACCTGCTATACAGGGTTTTGAACATGGCAATAGACCACAAAGTGGTAAAAACAAGAATTTTAAGTCTTTGGAACCTTTATAGAGATTTTTGTTCTTAGCTGCTTAGGGTGTGAATAGAAAGATATGTTGAGAAAGCAAGATGGCAGGGATGGGGGTTGAGGCAGGAGCGGAGTTGAATTGAAGACTGTTTGTATTTAGAATTTCAACAAATGTACTTAAAAAAAATTACTCTTGAATGTTAGTATGTGGTTAAGAAGTACAAGAAGTTCAAAAAGATCCCCATATTATCACATGAGGACTACAGGTCACTGGGATACAAGGCTTAGGGAAGTGGTTTAAACCAGGACAGTTTTGTTCTTTTTACTTCCTAATAGCCAATTTCATTTCACTGGTGTTGCAGCAGAATGTCTCCAGTGTTGAATTTTCCAGTTCTGTAAAGGACGGTCAGTGTAGAGATGGCTGTGACATTAGGGTGCTTTTCAGTGAGAAGGCAGTCAAGTGGTAAGGCCCTTGAGTATGTGATGGGGGTGGGGGCTTACTTTAGTGCCAGTGTTAACAGAAAAATTACTCTGTGTGTCTGTCATTAAAGTAATCCAACTGCTTCTGAATTAGAAAGGAACAACAGTGGCCTTGGGTTTAATAATGCTGAACTAAGTAAAAATGTTGAAAGTTGTTCAGACTAGCAGTAGTTTCTTATTTCCTCTCTTACTTAGTATGGGTGGCCAGTAAGCACTTAACCTTAGGCTCTCCAGATTCTGTTTATTGGTGAGGTGGGAGGGGGTGGTGGTGGTAGACAATGATCAAATCAAAAGCATGATGAAGACTTTCCCTTTGCCCAAGGATGGGATGGATACTTGAAAAGGTCAGGACTCCCAGGCCTAGGGTTCCTCTGATGCCTGAATGAGCGTTGCATTCCAAGGTATGTTTTCTAGTCTTAGGGGTTGCTCCCTGTTGCTCTACTTGTCCACTGGAGGAGGAATGTAGAAATGAGCGGGACTCCTGTGTTAATCCAGAGATCCTAAACATTACTGGTCTGTACACCATCCCCATCCCCATTTGTTTAGAGTTTGGATCTTTATCCTCCTTTTGACATTAGAGATGAGGGCCAGGACTACATCAGCCCAGTTTTTGGGCTGGACCTTATTCAATGATGAACAGGAGAGGGGCCTGACTGGCTCAATTGGTAGAGCGTGCAGCCACAGGACTTGCCTGACCTTGGTTTCCTTATTTCTTTTTTTTTTTTTTTTTTATAAAGTGTTGTTATATCTCTACTTTTTTCCCCCAATAGGTTTTTTTTTTTTTAATTTTTATTTATTTATGATAGTCACACAGAGAGAGAGAGAGAGAGAGGCAGAGACACAGGCAGAGGGAGAAGCAGGCTCCATGCACCGGGAGCCCGACGTGGGATTCGATCCCGGGTCTCCAGCATCGCGCCCTGGGCCAAAGGCAGGCGCTAAACCGCTGCGCCACCCAGGGATCCATCCTTATTTCTAAAACTAAGAGCATATCCACCCTACAGAATTGGTATGAGGGATAAGTGAAAAGTCTCAGTGCCTGGTTTGCAGTTGGTCTTCACATACGTTAATTCCTTTTTATGGTTTATAAATGTAGATCTGAAGACAGTTTTGAAGAATGCTTATATTGCCTTCAAATAACAGCTTTAGTGTTTGGAACAACTTCCTTGAGGCTACTTTTTGAAAAGATAGCACTTAATTAATTAAAAACAAGAAAAAGGAGTAAAAGTATATAATTCTGAGCAGAAGCAACTGAGCAAATGTTTTGCTTTTGTTTTGCTTTTTTTTTTTTTTTAAGGCTTAATTTTTTTAGAGCAGCTTTATGCTCAGCACACCTTTGGTCAGGAAAACCATTATCTTAAAAAAACTTAAGATGTCTCATTATATGTACATACAATACGCATGTATATGTTACAAGTAAGAATTCCATGTTATGGATGTTACAATCAAGAAGCTCTTGGTTGTACATCATGCTTCTGTTCTTTAATCTGGTGACTTAATGAAAACTATAAAGTATAGGAGTGTTCTAATTAGTTAGAAAGTGTGGTGATATGGTGAAACAAGCTCCTTTTTAAAAAATGTCATTCTAGGTATAAATTTTGTTCTTGGATTTGGAAGCAGTGAAATTGCAGAATAGTGGAAGTATTTCTCTCATAAAAGTACACATATGTAAGAATTTTATAGTAAATATGTAATCTTCATAAGTGTCTTCTTTAAAATAAAAATAATTTGTACTTTGTTCCAACTAAAGCATTTGCTTTATATCAGGATTTAAAAAAATATTTATCTTTTAAATATGTTCAGTAACCCTAATGTATATTATGAGAAAAGACATAATCAAATTGGGACTTCTGGTAGTGGGAATAAACTTGTGGTAAAAAGAAAAAAACTCACCTTAAATTGTATTTCCTGATGAAAGAATTTTCTTTGTGGCACATTTCAAGTCCAAGGCAATTTAAATATAAAATTTTGAGTTTTGATTCTATTTAGATTGGAGGACTTTGGTGTAAGATGCAGGTTTTATAAGTATACCATATGTGCATTTTTTGCCCCCCCCCAATAGGGTTTACCTTGTTTAATAGTTAAACTTTTAATCAGTGAGAGTGCATCTTATTAGGCAGTTAAGTTGTTAACTATACCCATAATTTCAGGACAAGCTCTTTTAGCTACTGATTACAGAATGTGGATTATTCCTTGAGAAATCGATGTATAGCCTTTTGAAAAATAAAGGGCATTTGCAGACGTTTGTAAAGTTATGCTATCTCAGGTGCAATTGGGCTTTTCATTGTGTTGAGATTTCTCTTTGTATGTCTCATCTATCATTTTTGACTGACCTAAGAAGGCATTCATAGACTCCTTTTCCTAAGTACTTTCCTAATTTACTAAATAGAAAAACAAAACCCCATGAGGTGGAACCATAAATTAGGTCTTTTCTTGTGTTACATCTTCCTAGTAATTACTAAGTCTATGACTTTATATTTCTGGATATTGTGTTTAGAAGAAGAGTTTTAATAGATGGGTTAAAAAACAGTTTTGCATAATGCATTGCTTAATTTTATATAAAGCCAGCCTCACAAGTTTGAATGTCACATCGCTCAGTCTGATGCTGTAATGGATCAGCTCAACTGAGCTCTGAACTAGTTTAATGAAGTTAGATAATGTTATATTCTAAAGAGAATTAATGTCTGAAATGTAGTTGTATAATTATGGCATCAGGAATGCATAATGATTTTATCATCTGTGCTTTATTCCTTTAGAGCTTAATTTTTTCATATCATTTGGATTGTATGTGCATTGAATTTTTTTACACATCTTCCCCTTTTCCTTTTCTTTTTTTTTTTTTTTTTTTCCCCTTTTCCTTTTCCATAGTGTTCTGGGATCCTTACAAATAAATGATTACACGAGAGACCAGAATGCCATCCCCCAAATGATACTCATTTCTATTTTTATTTAATTTCACCTGGTATGTTATTTGCAGAAAGGTTACCCTTAAAATGGGTGAGGCTGTGAGAGGACTTGCATATACTGCTTTCTCTTGGATGTTGCTGAGTCCCTGGATGTTTTTTGTTGCAAGTAACTTATTACCCAACTTATTACCCAATTGGCCTAAACAAATGCTTTTCCACCATGTGGTGAAGGACCAGTTTTGTTGTTGTTGTTGTTGTTATTTTACTTTTAATTCCTTGCAGAGTTTTATTTTGTAAAATACAGTAAAAATGTGGGAATATAAAATTGCTATAAAGTTTCTGAATGCCTGCTGTCAGGCATTATTGTTGTGGACTGGTAACACACACTTTGCAGACTAGCAGTAGTCCATGGGCCAACCTTTGAGTAGTTTGGGCTTAAACGGCACAGACATTTAGTATTTCACTTAACAAAAAGTCTGGAATCTCTGGTTCCAGGGTGGGTTCAACAGCTGTGCAGTTCCCTTCCATTTTGGTTATAAAATGACAACAGCAGCTCCAGCTATCCCCCTTCATATGAGGACATCTGAAGCAAAGAGGAAGGAGAAGGGGAAAAAAAGGAACTTCTTTTTGCTCTGTCTCCTGTATTATTAGGGAATAAAACTTTTCCTGATAACTCTTCTGCTACCTTGTATCTCCAGAAACCTCCCTTCATATTTCATTTGCCAGAGCTGAGTCATGTAGCCCCATTTGTGTCAGTTGTTGGCAGAGAGGAACAATGGATGCCATACTGGCAGACCAATCTTGATCTCTCCCCTAGTACTATGCTCAGGGTCACCAAAAGAAAATGGGGGTTTTGTAAGTGAAGAGGAAAGATTGGGTATGTAACCAACAATATCTGCCTCACCAAGAAGAGAGGTCAGTCTGAGAGGCTCAGGCATTGAATTTAATAACTCTTTCCTGTGTTACAGTTAAGAAAGGCAAAGGAAGGTGAGAAGAAAATAATAAATGCCTTTGAGATCCATTGTCCTTGATATTGGACTATGGGCCCTTCTTAGTGAATCTGGAATTATTTACCACAGGGCATTACTCATATAAATAATACTTGCCTACTGGCTAGAGTATTTGATTCGAACCATCATTCAGTAACCAGCTAGACCTGAAAAAATAAAAAATGTATTATTTGTTGATATAACCTTTATTGTATAATACATTTTTTTACTATTTCAAACCTATGGTTCATTTTTTAGAAGCTACACAGTATATTTTAAGCAATGGTTTGATTTTTTTTCCTGATTACTTTTGTAGCTCAGTTAGAAAAGTGAAATGATTTGGCATGTTAAGACATGTTCCATTCATCATCTTTAGGGTACTTTTCACGATACTTCATTTGAGCAACTAAGCCTTGTAGTTTGTTATATTACTGCTTGCATTTGGTACTCAGTTTTTAGTTTTAGATAGGATAAAAACAGGAATTTAGAAAGTATATGAAGCTGCTCATAGTAGCAAGAATGATTTTAGTTCCTTTTGTATTCATATTCCAGCTGACAACACATATAAGCATTGCTTTGCTGGAATCAGTGTGGAATTAGTAATTTTTTTTTTAAAGATTTTATTTATTTATTTGAGAGAGTGACAGAGCAAGCATGAACAAGGTGGTGGGGGGGATGGGCAGAGGGAGAGGGAGAAGCAGACTCCCCTCTGAGCAGGGAGCTGATTCAGGGCTTGATCCCAGGACCCTGAGATCATGACCTGAGCCGAAGGCAGATGCTTAACCACCTGAGCCACCCAGGCGCCCCGGAATTAGTAATTTTGAATAAGAATGTACACATGGACATTTATTAATCCTTTCCCTGTTAACAGCTAATGAATATGTGTTTTTTTTGCTTTTAAGATAAATAACACTTCATTTGGAGTCCCTAACAGTGTTAACTGTTACTGAATTTGAGATATTTATATGTGTAACCTCTGATTGTTCATATTTGGACTTTTGGGCATCCATAGGGGAAGGGTGCAGGTTGAATGGAAGACCATGAGCTTCCAATGGTTTTTTTTTGACCGTGTTATCCTCTGTGTGGTGTAAAGAGGAATGCCCTTCTAAGACACAGTTGCCTTTTTTGTCCTACCTCATTGGTTGTTGTCCGGAATGAATTAGATTATGAATACCTTAAAAGATTTCACAAATACAATTGACATGTATTATTATGACTAATAGTAAGTTTCAGGAAGTAATCAGATAATAGAAGTTACACAGAGCACAGTATCATGGCTAAATTAGTACTTTGAGATTAGTTCAATTTTTGCTGATTCACAAAGACATTGTTTTATCAGTTTACTTCCTTTTAAGAGAAGAAGAGTCCTGGTATTCTTGGAGTTCTTCTTGATCCGAGAATTTGAGCATCAACATATAGAATAGCAGAAGTTATTCTAAGTTCACTTTTTATTTTGTATTTTTTTATTTTTATTTTTTTATTTTTTTTTTAATTTTTATTTATTTATGATAGTCACAGAGAGAGAGAGAGAGAGAGAGAGAGAGAGAGGGAGAAGCAGGCTCCATGCACCGGGAGCCCAACGTGGGATTCGATCCCGGGTCTCCAGGATCGCGCCCTGGGCCAAAGGCAGGCGCCAAACCGTGGCGCCACCCAGGGATCCCCACTTTTTATTTTGAAACAGCTTAAACTTTCTTGATAGTTTCTCCCAGCTTAATATCTTAAAAGTAAACCCAAGAGTGATTTCAGCGCAAATGATGGAGACAGGCAATGCCAAACACTTGTCTCTACAGACACATTGAAAAACAAGCAAGAAATTGTCAGAACTAACTTTGTCAGAATTCTGGAAAACAGTTAAAGCGTTACAGCAGCCAAGCAAATGTTTGCTATGAGATGCTTTAGATCGTTTGCTATGTATGCTTTAGATCTCATTCCCTACCAGTTCATCTTTTCTCCTTCCCTGCAGTCCTCGGCACCCATGAATCTGCCTTTTCTACAGATTCTTCAGGAAACTCATTAGAAGGATTCATAGAAATGAATCACAGTATCTGTTCTTTTTGGGATGGGCTTCTTTAACCTAGTATACTGTTTACAAGGTTCGTCTGTGTTGTAGCATGCATGATGCTTACTTTCTTTTTATGGCCAGATACTCTGTTGTGTGATTATGCTACATTTTGTTTATCCACTTAGGAGTTGTTGGGTGTTTCTGTTATTTCCACATAATAGAGAACTAAAATATATGAAGCAAAACTGACAGGAAGGGAGAAATAGACAACTCAACGATAATAATTGGAAAACTTTAAAACCTCACTTTCACTGATGTTTAGAACAGTTAGAAAACAAGGAAACAGAAGACTTGAACAACACTATACACTAATTAGACCTACCTACCAGACATCTATAGAATACCTCACCAAATAGAATATACATTATTCTCAAGTGCACATGGGCTTCTCTAGCATAGAATTTATGCTAGGTGGTAAAACAAACCCCAGTAAGTTTAAAAGGCTAGAAATAATATAAATATATATTTTCTAGCATGTAGAATGATGTTAGAGGTCAATGGTAGGAAGAAATTTGGAAAATTCACCACCATATGGAAATTAACAGCATACTCTGAATAACCCATGGATCAAAGAGGAAATTAAAAAGGAAATCAGAAAATACTTTGAGATGAATGAAAATGAAGATACAACATGTCAGAATGTATGGGGTGCAGCTGAAATAGTGCTTACAGGGAAATTTATAGCTTGTAAATGGCTGTACTAAGAACAGAGATCTCAAGTCAGTACTTTAGTCTTCCCACTTAAGACAGTGGTAAAAGAAGAACAAACTAAACCTAAAGCAAACAGAAGGAAGGAAACAATAAAGATTAGAGCAGAAGTTAATGAAATAGATAATAGAAAATAGTAGAGAAAATCAATGAAACCAAAAGCTGGTTCTTTGAAAGGATCAGTGAATTGATAAACATTTATCTAATGAAGAATTAAAGAAAAATTAAATAATGCCAATTCTTTACAAATCCTTTAAAAAAAAAAAAAGAATAGGAAGGAGCACTTCCCAACTCTTTTTTTATGAGGCCACTATTTTACCTGATGTAAAACCAAAGATAGTTATATTTCTTTGGAATGTGGGTATAAAAATCAACTAAATACTAGTAACATGTAAAAAGAATTATAGAACAACCAGGTGAGATTATGTCAGGAATGTAATACTATTTCAACATCTGAAATTAAGTAATGTATCAGTAGAATAAGAAACAATTACATGATCATCTCAGTAGAGTCAGAAAAAGCATTTGATAAAATCCAGCACCCTTTAATGATTAAAAATACTCTAAGCTAGTGGAGGGGAACTTTCTCAACTTGATAAAAGGCAGCCAGGTATAATTTTTTAATGTTATTTTAGTGGTTATTTTTATCCTATGGTAGTCTGCCGTAAAGTGGTACTATAAACTTCATGTGTGGTGTAAGCACCTTCTGCTGTTCAGCTTTTGAACTTAAGTTATTGTTACCATGTGGAAACATGGTGAAGCACGTATGTACTGTGCTAGAGGCGTGGACATGCTTCCTCTGAGAGAATATCTTAAAATCTAATTTCAAGCATATTTATGGGATATATTTTTGAAGCTCCTGGGTGGCTTAGTTAAGTGGCCAATCTTGGGTTGGGCTCAGGTCATGATCTCAGGGTCCTGGGATCCTGGGATCCTTACTTCTCCATATGTTATAAAATTGATAGTATGTTGTTATTTGTGCTTTAAAAATTTTTTAAAGAGGTATGTGTAATTAAAAAAAAGTTTATTAAAAAAAAGTTTATTCATATAGTCATTGTTTCCGTGTTCTTTAGTCTTTTGTGTAGGTCCATATTTCCATTTGATGTCATTTTCTTACTCCTTGAAATACTGTAAAAAAATTTTTTTTTAAAAAGATTTTACTTATTTATTCATGAGAGACACAGAGACGTAGGCAGAAGGTTTGTTGCGGGGAGTCTCATGTGGGACTTGATCTCAGGGCCCCGAGGCAGGCACTCAACCACGGAGCCACCCAGGCATCCCATCTTTAACATTTTTTTGAGTGTAGGTCTTCTGGTGTGGAATTCCTCCATTTTTTTTTTTTTTTTTGTATGTCTGAAAAGATCTGTTTCTCTTTCATTTTAGAAATATATTTTTGTTAAATATTGAATTCTAGGTTGACAGTTTTTTCTTTTAGTGCTCTAGAGATATTGCTTCACTGCCCTTTAGCTTGTGTTGTTTCCAATGAGAAATCTGTTGTTTGTATCTTTCTCCTGGGTCTTTTTTCTGGTTACTTCTAAGTTTTTTGTTTTTGTTTTTGTTTTGTTTTTTTGTCATCACTGGTTTCAAGCAATTTTGTTACTATATACTTCAGTGTAGTTTTCTTTATATTATTTCAGTTTGGTTATTTGAGCTTTTTAGTTCAATAGGTTTATAGTTTTAATAAAATTTTAAAATGCTCCTGCTCTTCTTTCTTCAAATATATTTGTTTCCCTCCTATCCTTTCATAGACTCTAGTTATATGTATATTAGGCCTTTTGAAGTTTTCTTACTTGTATCTTGTTCTTTTCCTTTCTTCATCCCCCCCCTTCTTTCTTTGTATTTATTATTGCTATGTCTTCAGGATTATTTATCTTTTCTTCTGCAGTGTCTACTCTGCTATAAAAGACCCAGTGTATTTTTCATCTCGAGACAGTGTAGTTTACTACATTCAATTTGATTCATCTTTGTATCTTCTAAGTCCCTACTTTTTTTACTATAACAGAATATAGTTACAATAATTGTTTTAATTTTTGTTTTTAATGACATGGGTCTTGAACTCATGACGCTGAGATCAAGAGTTGAACACTCAACCAATGAGCCACCCAGGCGCCCCATAGAATGCAGTGTAATAATTGTTTTAATGTTGTCAGCTACTGATTCTATCGTCTGTATCAATTCAGGATTGGTTTTGACTGCTTTAATTTTTCCTGTTTTGGGGTCATATTTTCCTGTTCTTTGCATGCTAATTGTAATTTTTGTTATATATCAGACACTATTAATTTTACCTGGTTGGATGATAAGGTATTTTTTATTCTTAGAAATATTCTTTTTTTAAAAAAGATTTTATTTATTTATTCATGAGAGAGAGAGAGAGAGGCAGATTCTTGAGCTTTGCTTTGAATGCAGTTCAGTTTCTTTGAAAGTTTGATCCTTTCACATCTCTTAAACTGTTTTTTAGGCTGTACCAAATCAGCATTAAGGTTCACTTACTCCACTACTGATCCAAAGCTTTTCTAAGTACTCTATCCAATGTCCTAGGAATTACAAGGTTTCCATTCTGACTAATGGGAACAGAAAACACACCGTTCCAGGCTCCATGAGAGCAGTAGCTGTTGTTGCCACTAATCCTTTTGTGGTTCTTATCTCTTTCTCATGTGAACACGTGATGAACACACTGATAAATACTCAGCTAAATATTCACAGAGGACCCTCTGCAGACCTTCACAGTTCTCTTTGTAGCCGTCTTCTTTCTTGTTACTGCTCTGAAAACTCTAGCTGCCTTTGTCCTCTTAGGTTCTTGTGTCCTTGGCTGTGGCCTGAATATACTCTCAGTAAAAAGGGGAAATCAGAAGCTCATTTTATTTATTTATAGTCTCTGAGTGATTCGTGACCTTCATTTTCTGATGTGACTTTTCATTTCTGATGACCTTCATTTTCTTGAGAACCTTTGTTCCACATGTTTTATGTTTGTTTTTGTTGTTGAGGTAGGAGTATGGTAAATTTGGTTCTTGTTCCTCTGTCTCGGTCTTCACCTTTTTTCATTTCTTTTGTGTGAAATCATATATATATAATTATATATATATACACACACGTACATATATAACGTGTGTATATATAGCAAATATGTGTATATATGCACATATATATGTATATATATTCTGTGTGTATATATATATACATACACACACACAGAAAATTGTACACTACTGATGTGAACTGTACACTATCTCAGTGAACTGTCACAAATTGAATTCTTGTGTAACCACGCCCAGAACACAAAATAGATCATTGGTTGTATCCCAGAAACCTATTATGTACCCTCTCAAGTCTGACTTCTTACAGTTTTTAAGATTTTATTTATTTATTCATGAGAGACACAGAGAGAGGGAGGCAGAGACACAGGCAGAGGGAGAAGCAGGGCTCCCTGGGAGCCCGATGTGGGACTTGATCCTGGATCCCGGGATCATGCCCTGACCGAAGGCATACACATAACCGCTGAGCCATCCAGATGTCCCAGTTCTTTTTGATATTATTCTCTTGATAGTGTCATATTATATTATGGTTTTATTTTACATTTCCCTGATTACTGCGTTATTTTTCAAAAATTAAAAATATCCTCTTTGAAGTATTTGTTTAAGGTCTTATTAGCCCCTTTTTCTTTTGGCTTGTCAGTTTTACACATTTTGTGTTGTGTTGTGTGTGCTATAGTTTTTCTTAATCTGTAGTTTGCTGTTTGTACTCTGTCAATGAAGAGCTGTTCTATGGATGAAAGATAATTTTGATGTATTCCAGCATAGTGATTCTTTATGGCTAGTATTTTATGACTTATAAGAAATCTTTCTCTAGAGCACATGAGGGCATTTTTCTTCTGTTACCATTTTTGAGCTCTGTTGTTTTGTCTTTCACACTTAGATCTGTAATCCACCTGGAACTAATTAGTTTATATGATGTGAGGAAAGGACCAAGATTCATTCTATTCCATATAGATATTTAATGGGCCTACATCATTTGTTTACTGAAAAAAAAAAAAATCCTCTTTCTGTGACTGTTGTGCAGTAACGCCTTCCTTATAAAGCAAATGTCCATGCATGTGGTCTTGTTCTGGATTTTCTATTCAAATGTATTACTTTATTTGTCTATACTTGTTCACTCTTGATATCTGATAGAGTAAGTCTTCCAACTTTGTTTTTCCTCATGATTGATTTGGCTGTTTTGAGTCATTTGAATTTCCATATAGATTTTAGAATCAGGGCAGCCTGGGTGGCTCAGTGGTTTAGCACCGCCTTCAGCCCAGGGCCTGATCCTGGAGACCTGGGATTGAGTCCCTGCGTAGAGCCTGCTTCTCTCTGCCTCTCTCTGTCTCTCATGAATAAATAAATAAAATCTTAAAAAAAAATTTTAGAATCATCTTGTTAATTTTCTTATAAAAATTGTTTGGAATTTTGGTTGCGATTACATTGGTAATTTTAGATTTGGGAAGAACGGTTTTTATTGCATCTTTCAACCATAAACATGGTATCTTCATTTATTTAGGTTTTCCTAAATTTTTGTCAGCTGTATTATAGCTTGCAGAATAGTTTTTTTGTACATATTTTCTACTTATATAGTCATTTACTCTATGGATTAATTTATTTCTATCTTTTAAATTCTTATACCTTTTATTTGGTTCTCTCTTTTGCACTGACTGGACTGTCTTGTATATTTGAACAGATGTATAAATGTTGTGATAACAATTTTACTTGTATTCTGAAACAGAAAGCTTTCAGTGTTTCACCATTGTATGATATTCCTTGCTGGTTTTATCTGAAGAATTTTTTTTTTTAATAAAGATTCCATCTGTTTATTCATGAGAGACACACACACAGAGAGAGAGAGGGAGGCAGAGAGACACAGGCAGAGTGAGAAGCAGGCTCCATGCAGGGAGCCCGATGTGGGACTCGATCCCAGGTCCCCAGGATCAGGCCCTGGGCTGAAGGTGGCACTAAACCACTGAGCCACCAAGGGCTGCCCAAGAATTTTTTTATAGTACCCTTTTTCTGATTAAGAAAGATCACTTCTATTCTTAAATGAATTTTGAAAAATCATGGATGTGTGTCAATTTTTACCTAATTTTTCTTCATTTGCTGGGATGCTCTTTTTCTCTTCTATTTTCTTAATGTGGTATATTATATTGACATTTGGGTATTAAACCAACCTGAGGTTCCCAGAATAAACCCAGTTTATTGTGCTGTAATGTTCTTTTGTTGCTTATTTTGGCTCACCAATTTTTACTTAAATTTATTGCATCCCTGTTCATGAATGAGGCTGCTCTGTTTATCTGTCTGTCTATCATCTGTAATGCATTTGTTTGGTTTTTGGCATTAAGATTATGCTAGTGTCATCAAAGGAATAGACCAGTGTTTTTCTCTTTCCATTCTCTGCTGAGTGTTTATTACTGACTTAGTAACTTGGCATAGATTGCCACACAGTAAAGCAATCTGGATTTGAAGGTTTCTTTATTGGAAGAATTTAAATTATGGATTTATTTCTTTATTAGTTACAGGATTTAGTTAGATTTTCTAGTTATTCTCAGTTTTGGTAAGTTTTTTTCCACCCTAGAAATTTATCTACGTTTCAAATGTATTGCCAGAATACTATTCATAATATATCCTCTTTTAAAATTTAGGTATGACTTACCTGTGGTAAGGTATATGATGTTAAATTTACAAGTCAGTGAATTTTCACAGTCTGTGTTTGTATCTGTATATCATTGAAATCACCACCTAAATCCAGATAACATTTCTGGTGCCCCTGTAGACTCTCTGCCCTGTCCTAGGCAAAGCTACCTCTATAGGTATCTACTATTTAAATTTCTGTCATCATAGATTCAGTTTTACATACATTTATTTATTTATTTATTTATTTATTTATTTATTTATTTATATTTTATTTTATTTTATTTTATTTTATTTTATTTATTCATTCATGAGAGAGAGGCAGAGGGAGAAGCAGGCTCCGTGCAGGGAGCCTGACGTGGGACTCGATCTCGGGTCCCCAGGATCAGGCCTTGGGCTCAAGGCAGCGCTAAACTGCTGAGCCACCGGGGGCTGCCCAGTTTTACCTGTTTTATACATCAAAAAGTAGAATAAGTTCTTTGTTTCTAGTTTCTTTTCCTCAGAATTTTGTCTGAAAGGTTCATCTTTGTGGTTGCTTATGGTAGCAGTTCTCATTCCATTCTGTGAAAATAGAACAGCTTATATATTTGTTCTCCTGTGGGTGGACATTTGAGCTATTCTCAATCTTTGTTATGGATTACACTGTTAATGAACATTGCTTCACATGTTTCTTGGTAGAAATCAGTCTCAGTTCTTTTGGGTATATACATAGGGGAGAATTGGTGAGTCATAGATTATGTATGCTTAGCTCTTTCCATGGTTGACTATACCAGTTTACCAGCAACAATGTATTAGAATTCCAGTTTACCAGCAACAATGTATTAGAATTCCAGTCTACACCTTTCTGAACATTTGGATCTTTTCAGCCTTTTTAATTTTTGCCATTCTGTTGGTATTATATTGTGATTTTAATTTGCATTCTCTATTGTCTGATGTTGAGCAGTTCTACATTTGCTTATTGACCACATACGTATCCACATTTTTAAAGTGCCTCTTCAGGTGTTTGTCCATTTTAAATCTGGATATCAGTTGTCTTACTGATTTATAGGAATTCTTTATATATTTTACATATGCATACACACACACACACACACTTACAAACACTTATTATATGAACTGCAGCTATCTTCTTCCAATCTGTGGTTTACTTTTCATTTTCTTAGTGTTTTGAAGAACAGAAGTTCTTAATTTTAATGAATTACAGTTTATCATTGTTTTATGTGATAATTGCTTTTTTTGTTTAAGAAATTTTTGCCTACCTGTGTTTAAGAAATTTTTGTCTTTCTGTGTTTAAGAAATTTTTGCATTGCCTGACTGGCTCAGTTGAAAGAGCATGGGACTCTGGATCTCAGAACTCTTTATTCATTTGTCCAATTTAGATGTATATTCGAATTTAAATTGTATATATAAGGTAATAGTTGAAATAAGAGATTAATGAGATTGATCTAACTTTAGCTCTTATGCCTAATGATACCAGAGATGTCCATTATCTTTCCATATTTCAAGTAAGATTTCCTTATTCTGTAATTTCCCCCTCTATTTTGAAAAAACAGCATTCATATGGCAAAAATTCAAGCAGTTCCAAGTTATTTACAGTGAAAAGTAAATGTTTTTAACCCCAATTCAAGGTTCCATTACCCTGCAGCAATCTCTTACCAGGTATTTTTTGATGGGGGTTATCTTTCCATGTTATATTGTGCTTAACAGTTATACATTAATTTTCAAAATAATTAATTGTAATCCCCATTCCCAGGTTAAGCTCAGACTCACAACCCTGAGATCAAGAGTCTCAAGCTCTACTGACTGAGCCAGTCAGGCACCCCAAATTTTAATTTTTTTAATTGAATGATAGTTTGGGTATACATCACAGGGATTTGACAACTCTATACTTTATGCTCTAGACACCACAAGTGTGGCTACCATTGGTCACCATACAATGCTATTACAGTACCACAAAGTATATTCCCTATGCTATAACTTTCATCTCTGAATTATTCATTCCATAAACAGATATTTAAGTAATATACATTTGGGTATGTACTGTATATACTGTTCAACTTCTTGTGATCTATATCTCCTAGATTATTCCATATTAGCATGAGTGGAATTACATCATTCTTTTGGATAGCTTAATATTGTACTCCATAGATAATAGCATACTTCTAGAGATATTCATGTTTTTGCCACTCTTGTTTTAACTATTATTTACTTAACTATTTGAAACAGTGTTGTAGAAAGTCTGTAATACATGTCTCTTCATATGTGTGAAGATTTCTTCCCATACTTATTTTTTTTAAAGATTTTATTCATTTTGCTTATTTGAGAGAGGGAGAGAGTACACACACACACACACACACACACACACACGGGAGCAAGAGAAGGAGCAGAGGGGGAGAGAGCAAAAGAGGGAGAGAATCTCAAGCAGACTCCATGCTGAGCAGAGCCTGTAGTGGGGCTCAGTCTCAGGACCTTGAGATCATGTTATGAACTGAAACATGAGTTAGATGCCCAACCAATTGAGTGACCCAGGCATCCCTCTTCCTATACTTATTAATGTTTTTATTTATAATGCACTTATACTTTATTCTGAAAAGAAATACGTAGCAAACTATCTTTTCAGTGTTCCTGAGATTGTACTTTACCATTTAAGATTTTACTCCCTTAGGTAGACTTGCAGAGGACATCTCATTTTTGAGAAAATCTCAAGGGAAAGTAATCATAAAAGTGGTGTATAAGTAGACTTCCTTTTATGTACAAAGCCAGTGTAAAATTTATAATCTTAAAAAACGGGCAATATTGAATGTTTGCAACTTTAGATATTCTTAAGCTGACTTAGCTCCCTAAGCAGAGTTCACTGTGTGTTCTATAGTTTTTTTTTTTTTTTTGCTTTTTTGGAAAAGCATCAGTATTTTGTAAAGAATAGATAACTTGCTTGTTACTAGTATTTGTAATGATGAGGTTATTAACTCATTCAGCACATACTTGTCAGGATTCTATTATGTTCTACTCATTGTTCCATGCTCTGGAAATATCTCTTTTATTCTTGTTGTGGGGTAGAAATGGGGCAAGAATAAAGTAATTAAGTATATAATAGTAAATAACAGATAATATTAGAAAAATAAAGCATACAGACAGGCTAGGGAATACTGAGGTTTGGAGGACAGGAGATATATTTTAAAATAGGATACCTCTGGAAAGAATCTACAATAACCTGGTACTAGTGGCTGCTTCTAATAGGATCTGGGCATCTGGCAGACAGGGGTAGGAATGAGACATATTTTCACTAATACTCTTTATTTAGTGCCTTTTGAATTTTTTATCATGTGATACATTTATAAGAATAATTTTTTTGAAAGAGGGTGCTATATTTTGTTAGAGATGAGGGGGGAGCAGGGAGCTACCCTCTTTTCCACAGTCCATTCTGGTCCTTTCTCTGTGGTCAGGACCTTCTTATTAAAAAAATGACATGTGGTTCTTTAATTGTAATTCCTACTAATATATTAAGGAAAAGGACTTCCTGAGAAAGCAAGGGAATTTTGAGTGGCAAGTGGGTAGGAGATTAAAAGTTATCAAACTTTTATGGTAAAACTCATTGTTGTTATTTTTAAAAATTTTTTGAGGTGTAATTGACATACACGAATTACAGGTATATAACAGTGATTTGACATTTGTATGTTGTGAAATGCTCATGACAGTAAGTCTAGTTACCATCTGTCATGTTACAAAGTCAGTGTCATATTTTCTATTATAACCTGCGTACATTACGTTCTCATGACTTATAACTGGAATTTTGTGCTTCTTAATTTTCTTCACCCATTTCATTAACCATTCACCTCTTCTGTGGCAACTACCAATTTGTTCTCTGTGTCTCTGAGTCTGGGTTTTGTTTTGGTTTTGTTTTTTAGATTCACAAATAAGTGAATCATGTGGTTTTGTCTTTCTCTGTCTGACTTCAGTTAGCATAATATCCTAAAGGTCCTCCATGTTGTAACAAATGATAAGATTTCTTTTTTCATTCTTTTTACTAAATGGCTGAATATGTACATCTTATCTTCTTTTTCCATTCATCCATCAGTGGATATTTAGGTTGTTTCCATGTCTTGGCTATTATAAATTATGCTGTGTTGAAGATATAGGTGCATTTATCTTTTTAGATTCGTGTTTTCATTTTGTTTGGATATATATCCAGTAGTGGAATTGCTGGATTGTATGGTAGCTCTCTCTTGATTTTTTTGAGGAACCTCCATACAGTGTTTTCCATAGTGGCTCCACCAATTTATAGTCCTGCCACTAATGTACAAGGGTTCCCTTTCCTCTACATCCTCACCAACACTTATTATCTTTTGTCTTTTTGATGATATCCATTATGACAGATGTGAGGTGATACCTTGTTGTGATTTTAATTTGTATTTTCCTGATGATTAGTGATACTGAGCATCTTTTCATTTGCCTGTTAGCCATCTATATGTTTTCTTTGGAAAAATGTTTATTCAGATTCTCTGCCCATTTTTAAAAATGGGATTGTGTGTGTGTGTGTGTGTGTGTGTGTGTGTGTGTGTGTGTTTTAATTGTATGAGTTCTTTATGTATTTTGGATATAAACTCCTTATAAAATACATGACTTGGAAACATTTCTCACCAGTCAGCAGGTTGCCTTTTCATTTTGTTGATGATGTCCTTGACTGTGTGAAGCATTTTAGTTTTATATAGCCCCATTTGTTTATTTTAGCTTTTGTTTCCCTTGCCTTTGGAATTAGATTAAAAAAGAATTGCTGGTCCTGATGTCATGGAGCTTATGGCGATTTTTAAATTTACAACAAAGAAAGCAAGAATAAACAACAGGGAAAGGTCAGTCCTTTTGATAAATGGTATTAGGAAAATTGGACAGCCACTTGTAAAAGAATGAACTAGACCACTTCTTACACTCTATAAAAATTCACTCAAAATGGATTAAAGACTTGAATATAAGACCTGAAACCATAAAACTCCTGGAAGAAAATATAGGTGATAAAGCTCCTATGCTTTTATTTACAATCCTGCTTACTGCTTAATAAGGCTGTGTTTGTGTTTGTCTTTCTAACATGGAAATGAAATCATCAATGACTAACTGCCACTTGTTTCTGTTAAGCCTTTTAAAGAAACTTCAGTGCCTTGAAAAAGAGCATTGAGGCTGGGTGAAGGTGTGATGGCCAACACCATTTGCTAGGTTGCTGCCTCCATTATTACATTGGAACCGGCCACTGCAGGCTTTCTTGAGGTTTCTCTTAAAATACCAAAAGGATTCACAGGTCCTTGGGTTAACTACCGGAGGGACCATCTAGCCGGGGCCACTAACTAACACTTTGTGCAAAAGATAAAAGTAACTTAATTTTTTACCTAGATGTCAGATTCTGTCAATCCAGTTAACTTATAACACTGGCATTACTGAGGGTTAATCTTCAGTATTCTATTGTTTTTCCTTGGTAAATAACTTTTTTTGGCTTTAGTTTTTATACTTGTAAATTTGGCAGATTTGATTAATGCCTGGCAAAGGTAGAGGTGGGATTAATTTGGAATCTGAATATAAAATGTTATGAAAAGACTGTAACATCAGTAAAAATCATAATATTTTGTCTGTATCTTTTACTGTTTTTTTACACCCTTCCCCCTGGTCTAATGCATTCGTGCCCATATTTCCATTAGTGATAATCATGAATTGGATCCCGTTTATCTGCCATCTGACAAACATTATTCTGTGTTATTTTGTGTGGAAATGGTTTCATATTATATTAATAATTTGAGATTATAGTTGTCTTCAGTAATATAAAGTTGGAAAACTGGCAAAATATATTAAGCTGTATCAGTAGTAATTTAGGATGAATCTTTACACTTCTCTAAAATGTATACATTTTTAAAAGGTTGATCACTGATCTCTAGTTTTAGAGGTTCTTTATTTGTACGTAGTAAAAGTTTTTAAGCTTAGAAAACCATTTTTATAACTACTCTATTCATCGTGTAGAGTTGTGTGAAAATTATAATTATTTGTATAATTGAATACCCTTGTAATTTAAAGTGTAAATATTGGAGCTTTCAAGGTAGATTCAGTAACAAGAAACCAAAAGACTGAAATAGTTGATTTCTTCTTTGTTTGAAACACGAAATATTCTGGCAAGCTTTTAGACTAATAGAAAAGTTACCAGAGATTGAATAAAATTGTTTATCACTAATGTACCAATCTTCTAATGTACCAATCTTCTAGGTTACCATAGTTGTTTTCTGTGCACTTTGTCATTCAGGGGATGATCCTTGTTTTCTGAATTTTCTAAGTTACCTTCAGAGTTTCTCTATCTACTGTATAAATCTTTCCTGCTACCTAGCTTTTACTTACAGCATTTATTCCTTTTAACTAGTAGGGCGGGAGAGAATTGAGAGTATGTAAAATTCACACTAGGTCACTAGTAGCTATTATGTTTCTTGGAAGATAAAAGGTTTAATAATAGATGAGAATTTTAAAGTCACCCATTGATTTTAATATCAGTGGTAGTATATTCTAATAGTGTGAATAATTTAAGTAGATAGAATTGATGAAAACGTTTTTAAACTTGAAATTTGTTCATCAAAAATATGCTTGCTTTTTAAAAATAATTCCATAAATAAGTTGGAATCTATGTGCTCTGTACCTTCAACTTGCTAGCTCCTATTACCCAACAATAGTCGCTTTGTGAGGTGTTGAAGTTTTGTTCTGTGGATATTCCCAAAGGGCTATATGAGGAAATTCTGAAATAAAGGGATAGATTAACTTAAAAAAAAAAACAAACTACTTGGCCTACTTGGAAGGGAATAAACAACTACAGGCTACAGTTTTTGCTTTTCTGGAATGCCAAATTTCAGCTCAGAGCAAATTCTTCAGCAGAGCAATAAACCTTTGAAAATTGCTTTATAATGGAAATGCTGACAGACCATTAACTATAGTGGTGCAAATGCACTGCTCTGACATACATATGGTTTTCCCAAGTTGCTAAATACAGTAAACCATGTTGGGCAAGGTACATCCTTTGGTAGCCTATAAGGGTGTATACAGTTTGTTGTGTTATGCCACCTAATTATTAATGGAGAAGCTCAAACATAGCACCTTTGACATACAGGAAAAGTATCATTTTAAGAAGGAAAGAGTGGTTTAGGCTCTGCTGATGCTGATAGGTCATTTTATGTTTGCCACACTGGAAAAGGCCCAGGGTAAATTTAACATGATGCATTTAATCACCATTCCAATTACAGTGCCACTGAAGCAGATCAATGTTTTCTTACTACCAATTCATTGGAACTTCTAGGTCATAAAGTATCATTATTAGGCATATTGGAAAGTCTCAGCCCAATGGAAATGGGGATTCTGGGATTTTTCCAATTGCTTTGAAATAGTAATGGAGGCTACGTGGATGTACATTTTCCCCATGTAAAATGAAAATTGGAATTTAAAGGGATATGACAAAGTGAGAATCCTATAATGCCCTAGGGAAGGATGAAGCAGAATGTTCACATCTAAAAGTAAAATGAGGGAAATGATGGAAAGGGGTGGATACTTCCACAGCAGCCTGCTTAATGACAGATATCCTTTCTGATAGTGTTGTGAGAGTATGTCTTGTTCCTGGCTTGTTCATAGCACCTAGCACAGTGCCTGGCACATAATGTGGGTGTCAGTAAATTTTAATAGAATTTATTTGTGTGCTTGTGTGTTTGAAAACATTTTGAGGCTAGATTGTCAGGCACCATGCTAAATTTTGTGTAAGGTTACTAATAAAATGTGTGTGTACATACACATACTTACATAATAATACATGTATATACATACACAGCTAGAATTTATAAGATTCTTAAAGGCATTATAGGTACAATTTGATAGGCCAAATATCATGAATTAATGCAAAGATTCAAGTGTATTTTGGTTAGAGACATGCCTTTTTTTTTTTTTTTAAGATTTTATTTATTAATGAGACACAGGGGAGGGGGGCAGAGACACAGGCAGAGGGAGAAGCAGGCTCCATGCTGGGAGCCTGATGTGGGACTCCATTCTGGGTCTCCAGGATCAGGCCCTGGGCTGAAGGTGGCGCTAAACCGCTGAGCCACTCGGGCTGCCAAGACATGCCGTTTGAAATGAAAATAATATAGTTAAAAAATTACTGTAGTAAGTCTGATAACTGTACTCTAAAATTTAAAATCTGAGTGCTAATTGGACTAGGCTTACTTGTTCTGTTTGCCTAAAAATTTTTTTTCTCAATTGGCTATGGCAATTTCTTAAAAAAAATTTTTTTCTTAAAGATTTTATTTATTTATTCATGAGAGACACAGAGAGAGAGGCAGAGACACAGGCAGAGGGAGAAGTAGGCTCCTCGCAGGCGGCCCGATGTGGGACTCAATCCTGGAACCGGGATCATGCCCTGATCCAAAGGCAGACGCTCAACCGCTGAGCCATCTAGGCGTCCCAGCTATGGTAACTTCTAAGTTTTCTGTTTCTGTTCATCTCAACGTTTTTTTTTTTTTAAGATTCTATTTATTTATTTATTTTTTAAAATATTTTATTTATTTAATATTTAAAATAAACATTTATTTATTATTTATTTTTATTTTATTAAGATTTATTTATAAGTTAATAAATTTAATATTTATTTATAAATATTATTTATTTATTATTTATTTATTCATGAGAGACATAGAGAGAGAGAGAGGCAGAGAGACATAGGCAGAGGAGAAGCAGGCTCCATGTGGGGAGCCCATTGTTGGGACTTGATCTCAGGGATCATGCCCTGAGCTGAAGGCAGACGCTCAACTGCTGAGCCACCCAGGCATCCCTGTTCACCTCAACTTTAAAAAAAACCCCTTAGGCATCAACCAAGATTTTGATTCACTAAGTCTAGGGAGACTTTTTTTATTCCGTTACTTGGGTGTTTATGTACAGCCACTCCTCCTGCCCTACTTCGTGATTTACTTTGAAATGAGTGGTGACAATTCTCTTGGACTTTTTGGGTTCTCTGGAAGTAACCAGCATAGTAAGGAAAGAAATAGTTAGCATATGTCATATTGAAATTCTTTTTAGGACTAATGTTGACTCTCTGTCCATATTTCACCAGAGATCTTCTGTCAAGAAAGTTTGAGGAAAGATATGATTTTCTTTTTTTTTCTCGTGACATATTCACAGTGTTGTATTATTGCAAGGTGCCTTAGAAATCATTTGGTCTCTTCTCTTCTTATATTTGAGTTAACCTTAAAAATGTTTGTAACCTCTTACTTGCTGCCTTATTTCTTTGGGCCTTGGTTTCCTATACATAAATTGGGGATGGGGTGCCTGGGTGGCTAAGCATCTGCCTTTGGCTCAGGTCACGATCCCAGGGTCCTGGGATTTGGCCCTGAGGGGTCTCCCTGCTCAGATGGGAGGCTGCTTCTCTGTCTCCCTCTGCTGCTTCCTCTGCTTGTTCTCTCCGTATCTCTCTCTGTCAAATAAAATTTTTGAAAAGAAATATTTTGGGAATAACAATACCTACCTACTGTATAGGTTTTTAAGGATTAAAATGCACAAAAAATGCCTAGCATGTATCTTACATGTAGTAGGTGCTCAATAAATGTTAGATTTTAAGGCATACCTATTATATGCTCTAAAATATACATAAAAGCCAAAATAAGTAGAAAAATTATAATAAATTCAAGGTAAGTATCGTGTGTGTGTGTATACATACATACACTCACAGGCAGTTTTTGTAAATTATGGTAAAAGACGTATAAAATCCACCATTTTAAACTATTTTGAAGTGTATAATTCAGTGGCATTTACTGTATTCACATTGTTGTGCGGTCATCACCACTTTCTAGTTTCAGAACATTTTCATCATCCCAAAAGGATGAAAGGGGGATCTGTATCCCTTCCTTAAACAGTCCGTCTCTATTCTCTGTACGCTCCCCAGACCCTGGCAATCACTAATGTTTCTGTCTTTGTGGATTTGCTTATTTTGTATACTTCGTGCGAATGGAATTCTACAACCTGTGACCCTTGTGTCTGGTTTCTTTCATTTTGTATGTTTTTAAGGTCCCTTCTCTGGTGTAGCATGTATCAGTACTTCATTCCTTTTTATGGCTGGGTAGTAATCCATTGTATGCTTATATACCATAATTTGTTTAAGCATTCGTCAGTTGATGAACATTCGAGTTTTTTCCACCCTTTGGCTCTTATGACTAGTACTGCCACATACATGCATGTACAAATATTTGTTTGAACACTTGTTTTCAGTTCTTTGATTCATGTGGTAATTCTATATTTAATTTATTGAGGGAACTACCAATCTATTTTCCAGGGTAGATGTGCCCTCTTACATCCCACTAGCAATGTGTTGGCATACCCTGGCCAACACTATTTTTTATTATAGTCATCCAATTAGGTATGAAGTATATCTCATTTTACTTTAGATTTGCGTTTTGCTGATAACTAAACTAAAGACATTAGACATCTTTTCAATGGGCTTGCTGGCCATTTGTATATCTTCTTTGGAGAAATGTCTTTTCAGGTCGTTTGCCCATTTTTCAGTTGGGTTTTTTCTTTTTGTTGTTGAAAGCAGTATCTTTTAATTATAAAATTAATGTGCCATCTTTAGGGGGCTTGTTTGGGAATATAAAATATATTTGAATATAACAGTAAAGGATTGGAGTTCTTTACTTTGAAGTAACATTTGAATGAATGTTTTATTTTTATCTATTTTTTGTAGAAATGTAACTCTAATTGTACAATTGTACAATTTAATTGTATAGTGTAGCCTCATGCCTTACTCCCTGCCTCTAGTCTGCACTAGCAGATAACCACATTTCTTCCTTTACAGATTATCATTCTTTTATATTGATTCTTTTTTAATTCATAAGATGTACCTTTCTCAACTTTTTTGTTAACAAGTTTATTGAAGTATAATTTACATACCATAAAATGTACTCATTGTAACTATATAGTTTGATGATTTTTAGTAAATTTATAGTGTTGTACCACCATTACCAGATTCAGTTTTAGAACATTTATAGCACCTTGAAAAGTTTCCTCACCACTGTTTCTAGATTTGTCTTTTCTTGATATTTTTCACATAAATGTAGTCATAATATGTAGAAAGAAGATTAGCGTCTTTCACTGAGATTAATGTTTTCAAGGTTCATCATCCTTGTAGCATGTATCCATAGTGTGTTCCTTTTTATTGCTTAATCTATGGATATTGTCACATTTCATTTTTCCATTAACCAGTTGATGGGTATTTGAATTGCTTCTAGTGGGCAGCCTGGGTGGCTCAGCGGTTTAGCGCCACCTTCGGCCTAGGGTGTGATCCTGGAGACCCAGGATCGAGTCCCACGTCGGGCTCCCTGCATGGAGCCTGCTTCTCCCTCTGCCTGTGTTTCTGCCTCTCTCTGTCTCTCATGAATAAATAAATAAAATCTCAAAAAAAAAAAATGAATTGCTTCTAGTTTCTGGCTATTATGAATGATGATGAATGTTTATGTACAAGTCTTTGTGTGGACATCCTGCCTCAGCTTTTTACTTAGAAAAGTTTCAAGTCTACAGACAGGTTGAGATAATAAATACAATGTATATTATTTTTTTATATATGTATAATGAATGTTTATATATGCCTTACCTAGATTCACTGATTGTTAACATTTGCTACCCATGCTTTACCTCTTGTTATGAATACATCTTTTTGTATTTAGCAAGTAGTTTGTGGGAGGAAACTTTGAGACCATATATTGTCTTGTTTTTCAGTAACTTTTTACTTAATAGCTTTAGTATCATTGCTAAAAGTAGTTACTATATGGAGGAGGGTGCATAGAATTCTTTTAAAAAATAACTTTATTAGGGATCCCTGGGTGGCGCAGCGGTTTAGCGCCTGCCTTTGGCCCAGGGCGCGATCCTGGAGACCCAGGATCAAATCCCACGTCAGGCTTCCGGTGCATGGAGCCTGCTTCTCCCTCTGCCTGTGTCTCTGCCTCTCTCTCTCTCACTGTGTGCCTATCATAAATAAATAAAAATTAAAAAAAAATTAAAAAAAAATAACTTTATTAGTGGTAATAGCTTTAGTATCATTGCTAAAAGTAGTTACTATATGGAGGAGGGTGCATAGAATTCTTTTAAAAAATAACTTTATTAGTGGTGTAGTTGAAAAGGCATTTTCTGCTTTCTTAGGTTTCTATGCATGGATAAATATATTCCAGATGTCTCCTTGATGAGTTATATTTGTACTTACAGTTTCAGAGAGAAATTTATTATAGTAGCATGTAAGATGTGGAGATGGATTTTATGTTTTAGAAGTTGCTTTTGATATTTGATTGCAGTTTATAGTAGTCAACAGAGCAAGATAGTAGAGAAATTAATGGAATCTAGTAAGAAGGGACAACTTTATGAGTAAACATATATCAACTAATTTGCCAAAAAACCCCAAATATGTTTCTTAATATTAAGAATTTCATATATAGTTTACATTTTTTCTGCATGTTTGTTTTTTAAAGATTTTGGTAGAGTTGCTAATTTTGTTCTCTGTGCATTCTGAAATTGCTAATATGCTGATTAATCATGGGTAGATTCTCAGAATGTTATATTTAAACCTGTAAATACTTTTCTTTCTTTTCTTGGGAAAGGAGAATATGGTATGTCAATAATCTCTGTAATTAATGTGAAACCATTGACTCTATCTTTGTGGTTTGTGGCTGGCTTGACCCACCACATGGCACATGTATACCAGTTGTCTCTTACTCTAGTAAGACTGATAGGTAAGTGAAAAAAAATGTATTAAAGCATGGAATGCTTAAAAAATAAATTAGACACTTTAGGTTAATTTAAAACACAGATGTATATAGTTTGTATTTTTTGCAGTAGGCTTAAGACCTTTTTTATGGCTATATAAGTCACACAAATAATACATCATTTGTGATGGTTAAATATATTAGGAATATGGCCTCTAGGACTAGCCTTTCTGGGCTAGAAGCCTCATTTGCCTCTTACTGAAATGTGAACTTAGGCAAGTTACTTACAACTTCTCTGTGCCTCAGTTTTCCTATGTGCAAAATGCCAATAATAGCATTGCGTTAATAGTTCTAAAACACATGCTAGCTTAAAATGGTTAACTCATTTAACCTTGTTGGTAACTAGCACATGGTACCTAAATAAGTATTTGTTAATTAATGTCCCAATTTGGTCTCATTAAGTGGAGTGAGACTATAAAGACTTTTGCGAAGCAACCTGAGATCACTAGGTTTTTATGATTTGTTCTTCAGTCTTTAAAGTTGTCTTGCCTATGCCTAATATGACAGCATTCTTTTTTTTTTTTTTAAGATTTTATTTATTTATTCATGAGAGACATAGAGAGAGAGGCAGAGACACAGAGGGAGAAGCAGGCCCCCAGGCAGGGAGCCCGACGTGGGACTCGATCCCAGGACTCCAGGATCACGCCCTGGGCCGAAGGCAGGCGCTAAACAACTGAGCCACCCAGGGATCCCCAGCATTCTTTTTTTAAAATAGCAACATGACTTTTATCTATTCAAAGTATTCAACATAGATTTCATAGAAATAATACTTTCTTTTTGCACTTAAAGGTTTAGGTAGTCAGCTCTGATCACAGC
Organism: Canis lupus baileyi; assembly: GCF_048164855.1. Classification (NCBI taxonomy): domain Eukaryota; kingdom Metazoa; phylum Chordata; class Mammalia; order Carnivora; family Canidae; genus Canis; species Canis lupus. The sequence continues at coordinate 65,671,304 of NC_132844.1, read as the reverse complement.
AACAAGTAAACTCGGCATAGTTATTAGGCATAGACAGATTTGGGAACAAAAAACAACTAGTTCTTCATGAGGCTTCAGCTTAACTGATAGGAGTGGAAATAAGCCACTGTATTGGATAAACGCTCTGCTGATTGGGAGAGCATCTGACAAGCTGTGGGCGTGTCTGTTTTATGGAGGGTCTCCAGCATTAGTTAATAGAGCCAATTGAATGCAGTTGTGCAAAGGAAACTACTGCTGTATTCTTTGAAGAAGATGCTGCTGCTGCAGACTCACCATTTTATTTTTATTTTTATTTATGATAGTCACAGAGAGAGAGAGAGAGAGAGAGAGAGAGAGAGAGAGAGGCAGAGACATAGGCAGGAGAAGCAGGCTCCATGCACCGGGAGCCCGACGTGGGATTCGATCCCAGGTCTCCAGGATCGCGCCCTGGGCCAAAGGCAGGCGCTAAACTGCTGCGCCACCCAGGGATGCCCAGACTCACCATTTTAAGGTGCCTAGTGTAGCTTATCTGCTATGGGTCTGTTTTTTGCCAGATGATATAGCCTTTCATAGTTTTCTTGTGTTGGTTAAGGTAGCTTTTATGTCTATGAAAAGTAGCAGGCTCTCTGGCCTGGAAAGTAAATGGATCTATGATTATTAAGCTCTTCTTAGACAATTTACCATGACTCTGCACCAGCCCTCAGTACTGGGGAGGGGGGCAATGCAATCTAAGTTGAATTCTATCAGATATGTCCTGAGTTTTTTAATATTTTCACCAGAGTCTTAAATGGTGGCACACAGAAGATGCTCATTACGTTCATGAATGACATCACGTTTGTGTGGGATAGGTGATTCAATAGACAACTGGATTAAAATTTAAAATATCTGAGATTTAAAAAACGTTGCTGGATATATATAATAGGTATTCAGCAGGGTCAAGGCAAGATAATTTTCTTTTTAAAAATCAAAAAAATTTTTTATTATATAAATTAACCCATTTATTATAGGCTGCCAATGCAAATGGTGGAGCTTCTACTGGTCTTTCAACTCCTTCAGTCTTCTGCTGGCAGACTTTACTGTGATGGCAGAAGTGGTGTTGTATGTAGGTCCAGGTGCCACCTGCTATGGTCTTCATGCAGGAGCCACAGTGCCAGATGCCCGCTGCTCTCCTTTTCATCTTGGTTTTGCCACAGAAGTAGCAGGTGTACTTGGCGTGCTGGCTAATCTCAATCTTCTTCACCATCTTCCTGAGGGAGGCCCCATAACAGGTCTCGTGTTTACCCACGATTCCGACCTTCTTGGTGCGTTTGGCCGTGTTGCCGCCAACCAGGTCTGAGCCCAGAGAAGTGGCAAGATAATTTTCTTAAGGAAAGTAAATAGCTGTGGAAATTCAGTGTAGGAGTAGGATTGGGTTGGTAAAGTGGTAATACAAAGAATTCCAAAGTGATAAGAAAACCAGTTAAATAAGAGTCAGTGATACCTTTTAACATTTAAAACCGTTGAAAACAAGTCCTATAATTGGAATGGTTCTTAAAGAAATCACAGGCCATCCCTTTATGATATTTAGTATTAGACCATCACAGTGTATGCATTCAACAAAGATCTCAGAAAAATGTTCCAGAGTGAGAAAACTAGAAAGTTAGGAAATAGTCTCCATCAGAAGGTTTTAGTAGGTAGTTAACCTAGAAATAATGGAGAGTTTAGTAGTTATCTTATTAGATCATATATGATTATATTACTGTGTGATCTTAGACTCCTAAAATGTCATAGGTCACTGGTCTAAGTAACCCACTTTATTTTAATGAAGGGTAAGAACACCCAAATGGGAGGTCACACATTCAAGCCAGGCCTTTTCCTCCCAGGCCACTGCTCTTACAGTACCCATGTAGCAGCCTGTGTTTTTACACTGATGACAAGATTATAAAGGTGTTTACAACAGTAGGAAGGTTATAAAGTAAGACATTAGAAATTCAGAGATACTTGAGGCAGTCTTGAGGCAGAAAAGAAGTACTGTTGAGTTTTCTTCTAACTCTGTGTTTTTGTGCTGGGGTTGATTACAATTACATGGAGAGTTTTCTTTTGTGGACTTTACTCAGTTTTGTATTTTATTTTTAAAGATTTTGAGAGAGAGCGCGAGCGCATCTAAGCAGGGGGCAGGGACAGGGAGAAGCAGGCTTCTTGCTGTGCAGGGAGATGTTGTCCTATCCCAGGACCCCAGGATCATGACCTGAGCCAAAGGCAGATGTTTAACCAACTGAGCCAGTTTTGTATTTTATTTTTACTTATTTATTTTCTTTAAAGATTTTATTTATTTATTCATGAGAGACACGAGACAGAGAGGCAGAGACACAGGCAGAGGGAGAAGCAGGCTCCATGGCAGGAGTCTGATGTGGGAGTCACTCCCAGGACTCCAGGATCACGTCCTGGGCCAAAGGCAGGTGCTAAACCGCTGAGCCACATAGGGATCCCCCAATTTTGTATTTTATTTTATTTTATTTTATTTTTATTTTTATTTTATTTTTTTCCAATTTTGTATTTTAAAGTGAGTGATTAAAAGAGCCAGGAAATGGAAATTTTGAACTTATTTCCTTTTCAGTGAGCTTTGGACTGGGAATAAGGAGAGCAGTTTCTCTTCTGCTATCACCTTTCAGGCCTTATCACACAAGGTAGATGTGATCCTGACCTTTTCACCTACCTTGAGACTATCCTATTAGACTGATAAAGCACATAAAGTGTTTAGAAATTGAACAAATGAAAGGTGCTATTGAAGTATAAAACATGTTCATTTCTTAAGGTCAGTGACATTACCTGCACATTTAAATTTTTCTTGTGTTTATATTGCGAGATACTGCTTTTTTCTCCTCCATATTTAATAGATGTCAGGTTGGTACTTGGATCTTACCTAAATGATATGCACTGAAATGTTGCATCTTGAAGTGTCTTTTTTACTTGGATGTTTTCCAGATGCTAGAAGTACCTTGTACTTTTCTTTTCTTCCTTGGCCTTACATTTAGCCTTGCTAGTCTGTTTCACCTTGTAGTTTGAATCCTTATAACTCTGTCATCTCCGAAGTTTATGTCTCATTTTCTGACAAAGAAAGATCTAATGCTTTAGGTTTACTTATCATCTTTATTAAAAATTGTCTTGCATTTGATCTGAGTTTCCATAAATATGGATAAGTGAATGCCTCTCCTTATAAGCCTAAATTATCTTTGTGATAAGCGTAGATAAATGTATGCCTCATCAGGATGAAGCAGAAGTATTTGCCACTTGGGTAGGACAGGTACATATATAATTCTTTAGTAGTTTTTATATAATGATAATTGTAAAGATGAAGAAAAATGCAAAGCTCAGTATTTTGCCTTAGAAGAAGTGGTTCTTGAGTTTAATTATTAACCCAATTCATAGCCATTTAATTATGTTGACCAGTGTTCAGGAAAAAAACACCCTGACCTCCATAAATGTAGTGTCCTTTCCCTCTCCTCATTTGGGTGCAGGAGCATAGCTGGCAAGGAGAAAAATAAGGTCAGGGAATATCTCAGTATATCTCTCTTCGTTTTTTTGTTCTTAGATTTTTGCTCCTATGCTAAACAGTTGGGAAATACAAACTCACTGTACTATTTTCATAGCAACACGAAGAATACCTTTGTAATGGACCAGTAGTGGTATCTAATGTGTAGGATTTTAAAAATTTATTTTTTGTACCAATACCTTATTGAGCTATAATTTATATATAGTAAAATGCACAATCTTAAATATATGATGTAATACATTTTGATAAATGTATGCTGTGTATATACGTTAATCGTGATGATTTTCATCACTCCAGAAAGTGCCTTCCATTTCTGTAGAATTCTAAAAAACTATTTTTACAAAGTGGATGGGAATAGTTTAAGTGAGAAATGTAATAATCAACGTGTATGAAATTTCTTTAGGTAGCTGGATAGCAGTGAACTTAGTCTTTTTTTAAAGATTTTTTCTCTACTACAAAAGTGAATTCTGCTGAGCATTAGTTTTATTCTAACATAGAGTTTGAATTTTGTAAAATATCATACATTTGCAAATGAAGAGACCCAGATATGAGGCAGTCCTCAGTTTTCTCAATAAGAAAAGTGTTTTGGTCAGCCTTGAATATGGAAAATTTTAGAGTATAGGTGAAATAATTAAATATCTAATTAAGTTGTTTATGCAGGTATATTTTGAAACTATCTTTTTGAGATAATTGCGGTTTTATATGCAGTTTTTTAAAAAATAAGATTTTTATTTATTCATTTTTCATTCATTTTATTCTTTATTCATTCGTATAACTTCACATGTATGTTTAAGGTCACAAGTTATATAAAATTATATGTTTGTATACATTCTTAATATACATTTTGAAATACTAGTTTTTTCACACTCCCTTAACACAATTTATTCAAGCTTTCTACATCTTCACAGGTATCAGTGCCTTTAATGTTTACTAAAACCATGTTTAAAGTTATTGACCTCAGTTTTTCAGTTATTCACTTCCTTATACGTTATTTGAGGTAGAACACTTTAAAAATCGGTAAATGTTGCTCTCAATGGAAGTTTGATTTGAATCCACAAGAATCCATTCATAACACTAGGAGAATTGCCATCATTTTATTTTATTTTTATTTTTTTAATTGCTATCATTTTAATGTTATTTGTGATCTTCCTAACATTCCAAGGCTTTTATTGCATTGCTTTCTAAGTGATCTTCAAAAGTCTTTTTCAGTTTCAGCTACCTCTTGTAATTATGAGATCATACTTAATACTTAAGTATTAAATCTGTATTTAAAACTGTAGTTTTACTCCTTTTAAAACTTGTTTGTTGTAATAACCTTGACAAAGCATCCAACGTTAGTGTTAGTGCTGTCTCGACGTCCTTACAGACTTAAGTGTTTCTGCCTGGTGATGAGAACTTCACTGTCACTCCCCCTTCACAGACTGGATAGATGCCCCTGGGAGTTTAATTCCATTGATATGGTCTTCCTCTTTTGAAATCCCACATGCCCTTTCTCTGGGCATGACTGCATGCCTGGGTTTTTCACTTTTAGGTTTCTTGGGAGCTTTTTCTTTCTCCTCTGTTGGTATTTAGGATAAAATTATTCATGTCAGCCTCAAAATTCCTTTTCTTTCTTCCTCTCTTCTCCCCTCCCCTTGTCTCCCTTTGTTTACCCTCATCTCCCCTCCCCTCGTCTCTCCTCTCTTATCTCTCTTTTTGTTTTGGACAGATAATTTTAGGGAAGAAATCCATTCCTTATGTTTGGGCATATATACTAAGACAGCTGTAGCCACTGTATACCATTGTGTGTTAGAATTGGTAGTGTCATTAGTTTCTCCTGTGTGGAAAAATTATTTGGTATTTTTATTTAGTTCCTTGTATTTTTTCCTCCTTTCCTGTGCTGGCTTTTACATGTTTTAATTTTGTCTTCCTTTTTACTAGATATTTAGATAGTGCTGGATTAAGCTCTTAGTAATGTGTGCAGGGCCACAGATGATAAGGTGACTTGTTTTTTATTTATATATTGTTTAGTGCAGGGACTTCAAACACAAAACTATAGGGTGTGTTGTGTCCTTGCTGTCCTTGAATTTGGGTGTAAAATGTTAAGACACTATCCATTCCAGTACCCCAACTGGATCTAAGTTGTTAAATTGATATTATCTTTTAAAGTAGTACAACCTGTATTGCTACATTCTAGAAACTCATCCCCCTTATTAACAGTTCCATTTTTTCCTTTTTAATATTCCCTTAAAAAGAAAAGTTCGCAGACATTGTCTGAATGATTTAGAGTGATATGTAACAGTTCAAACAGGCTGGATGCACTGTTGAAAACCTCCTTCGTCATTCCCAGCTAGGATGTCATCTGTTTAAACTGGCCTTTTTCTTGTTTGCCTGGGGTGAGCAAAGAGTGATGATTTAGTAGAACTGTTTCTTGGTTTCTAGCAGTTGTAGGAAGTTAGTTAGACTTTCTGGCTGTAAGTGTATGGGGTGGCACATAGATTGTTACTAGTCTTTAAACATCTAATTTTACTTCTAGGCAACTGGAATGGTTTTTAGAGTGGAGGAAGCATTGTTATTTAATTTTACCTTCTCTTTCTTCATGTCCTTCTCCCTCCCTTGCCTTCCAACTTCTTCTTGCCTTTCTTCTCTTTCCCTCTCCTCCTCTCCTTCTTTTAGATTATTAAAGAAGGAACTAGGAAATGTGACTAGTTGGTTCTAACAGATTAGTTCTCTTCATTAAGAAAGAAACCCCATTGGGGCACCTGGCTGGTTTAGTTGGTGGAGTGTGTGATTCTTGATTTTGGGATTGTGAGTTTGAGCCCCATGTTGGGTACAGGGGTTACTTAAAAAAAAAAAAAAAAGGAAAAAAAAAAAAAAAGGAAACCCCTTTGTAGCCTAAATTCTTTTAGTACTGTATTTCTCTTTTGACTCTTAAATTTTTTCTGTGCCTTAGTTTATTCCTCATTGTTGGACTAAAAATATTTTTTTAAAAAAGATTTTATTTATTTATTCATGAGAGACACAGAGACAGAGAGGCAGAGACACAGGCAGAAGGAGATTCAGGCTCCATGCAGGGAGCCTGACATGGGACTCGATCATGGGTCTCCAGGATCATGCCCTGGGCTGAAGGCGGCGCTAAACCGCTGAGCCACCCGGGCTGCCCCCAAAAAGATATTGTTGAGGACCACTGATATGGTAACATGTTTTCTTATTTCCACATTTATATTAAAATACTTTGTGGGTGGAACCTAGCATGTTTGTGTTTTCCTGGGTGGTAAGAGATAGTAGTGTTGTATGGATGGCAAGAAAATATTATAAATAAAATGTTTCTAGAGTTTTCAGAAATTAGGAATATTATTTTAATTTCCCAAGATAAATTACTTAGAAATCAATTTATTCTTCATTAAAAAGTTAATATCTTTCAAAATTGGGAAACATTTATTTCAAAAGAAAACACATGATTAAAGTAAGATAGCCATTTCTCCCATCAAGCAAAATCTTGAAAGTAATAATAGTTAATGTTGGTGAGAGTTTATTGAAAAAAAGTACTTTCAGATCCTTTTGATGACAGCATAAATTGTTAGAGATTATCTGGTAAGTAATTTGGCAGTACTTACCAAAATCATATTTTTTTTATCTAGTAATTCTCCTCAGAATCAGTTTTAATGAAAGTTATCCAAAGATTTATGTCTTCAAATGCTCATTATGGGAATATTTATAATAGGAAAAATCTGGGGCAAAGAATAAACATCCAACAGTAAACAAGTAACTAAATAAATTACAGTATTAGTATGTACTAGACTCTTAGCAACAAACATGTTTTTGAAGAATACTTACTGACATGGGAAATAGTAAATATAAAATAAATGAAATTTGCATTTTTAATATGAAATATTTATGCAAAGAAAATATGCTTATGTCATAAAGCATAATAAAATACACACTTGTGAACATATCACACAACTTTATCAACACTGTTAAGTATAATAAATTCTTAATTATGTATATCTAGCCATAGGATAAGAAGGAATTAGGTCAGAATGTTAACAATTCTCATTTTGGGGGGTTGGATTAACAGTAATCTTTGATTTTCACTTAAATGCTTATGTTCTTTTTCTAAATTTGTACAAGAGCCATGTGTTTTCAAAACTAGAAAATACCGTTAAACATTATTTATTGGAAAGAGAGAAAAATTGACGCTGGTTTCTTCCCAACTCCATTTCGTTGGAAAGAAACTTCTGAAAGTGTCTGCCACCTGTTATCTCCTCAGTGACAAATCATGGCTGGGTACACAGGGTGGCATTATCTACCAGTTGTGGGTAATACAGTATGATAGAGCTCCTGAGAAATGATAGGCTGGCAGTTACAGGAGTTGTGGATGCCCTTTCTTCCCGATGGTGTTTGAATGACCTTTACAAAATAAATTTTTGAAATCTACTTAGGTTTTCACATTTCATGTTTCAGGAGAAGGGGATTCATTTCTTTATTTAACAAATATTGCATGCCTGTTATGTACTGAACAAGAGTGACCTAAAGGGTCATTTGCTAAAAGAAAACAAGAAAAGGGACTGATTTAAATTGGGGGGAGGGCAGATGAACGCTTTGGAGGAGGGGGTTTGAATCCAAGATATGAGTGACAAGAAAGAGCTATTCTTACTGTGATTTAAGGGTGGAGGAAACAGCATGGGCAAGAGCTCTACAGCACATTCTAGGAAAAGAAAAAAGGCCATTGTGGTTGGAATGTGGTAAATGAGGGGAGCAAAATGGTAAGAAGTGAAGAGAAGTGGAGGGAGGTAGGCAGAGTGAGACCATGAGGGCACTTCATAATTTTGGAAAGATGTTTGAATTTTGTTTTAAATGCAATAGGAAACTGTTAGGTAGCATTAAGCAAGAAATAGTACAATTTAATTTAATTTATATTAAAAAATGTTTTTGAGAGGGATAAAGAGAACAAGTGAGCATAAGCAGGGGCAAGGGCAGAGGGAGAGGCAGAAGAAGGCAGGAGTAAAGAGTTTCAAGAGAGATGCATCTGGATGAATGCTGTTCAGTAGGGGAGGGAGTGAGAGGAGATCAGAGACCTAATTCTGTGTATTTGTTTTGTGAGGCTGCTGTAACAAATTACCACAAATTGGATTAAAGCGACAGAGATTTATTAAGTTCTGGAGGCTGAAAGTCCCTAATCTGTCAGGGCTGCTTTGTTCTCTGTGGGGCTCTAGGGGAGAATCAATTCCTAGCCTCTTCCACCTTCTACTAGCTGTCCCAGCATTCCTGGGTTTGTGACCATATTCCCACAGTCCTTTCCTCCATCTTGATACCACTTTTTCTTTTGTGCATCTCTCCAAACTCCCTTTGCCCTTTCTCAGAAACGCTTATATCATTTAGGGCCAACTTCAATAATACAGGGTAAATTCACAATCTTTAATTTGTCTGCAAAGACCTTTTTTCTAGATAAGATAAATTCCAGGGATTAGGATTTGATCTCTTTGGGTGGCCATTATTTATCCTACTAATCCTCGGTTTTAGAAACCTGGTAGCCCTTGGAGATGTCAGAAAGAGCAGTTTCTTTGGAGCAATGGGACCTAAGAGAATCCTCTTTACCTTTCATGTTTGTTGTCAGAGAACTCTATTGTCTGTTTCGAGACTGCAAATTGATCACATTGCCTTTCTATGAGCAATCAGTAGTTGTATGCATGTTGTTAGCTTCAAGTTTTACATGTTGAACATGAGAAAGGAGAAAAGGTCTCAAAACCCTCTGCCAGTTCTTTCAAGTTGTGTGTTACAGAACTATATGATCCAAGTTGGCATTACCAGTGGCCATTATTTCCATAGCCAAAGCCCAGCATATTTTAGATTTCATACATCTCTGTTTTGATTAATAATATCAGTAGCTGTATTATTTCTTTCATAACCTGACTGATGAGCATGTTGCTGGAAAAGTCCTCTTCAGAAAGTGGAATGGATGTCATTTAGTAAGATCTAAGTATAGTGGGTATTAAATAAATTCTCTGAAGAGAGAGAAGGGGATGCAGAGAAAAAGGCTGTTTTTTTTTTTTTTTTTTTTTTTTTTTTACCAGCTTTGTGAAATACAGATGGTAAAACTGCACGCTTGGTGCTGAGCTGTGTTCATGTGTTGGAAGGGAGGGCAGGGATTGGACTTCCTCCTGATGAAAAGATTTGCATTCTAGGGAGCTTACCTGACAATCATTAAATCTCTACTTATGGGACCATTTTTCCAAATTACCAGAGTACTGACTTGGGGGTTATGTGTACCCTTCAGCTTCTGTATTGGGGGCAGAGGCCCTAGTTTGGCATGGTGAAAAGAACACAGGCTTTGGGGTTAGGCAGATTAGGTTCATCCATTTACTTGTTCTGTAATCTTTGGAAAGTTACATAACCTGGAAGCCTCTCTTTCCTCTTTTGGTAAAGTGAGGTTGAAGGCATCCTGGTATGCTTACCACATAGTAGGCATGTAATAAATGTTAGATTCCACAATTAATGACATCTTTTTGTCTCTTTATTCATTTTTATTCATTTATTGTTACTCAAAATTTCCTTACTGCTTTTGATGTCTTTATATTAAGCCGAGTCCTAAAGAAAGACCCACCTGTTAACAGAGCTTCTCTTTTGGGAAAGGGAAGTAATGGACCCCTGCCCCCTACCCCAGTTTTGTCACTGTATGACAATTACTTGCCCTGAGGTCTTGGGTTCCAGTACATTGGAAAACAACCACAGCTATCAGGGAATACTTCCTGAGGGAGACTTTAATTGTAGGATATACTAAGGAGGGCAGAAGAAAGTTGGCTTATTTTGTATAGGAACACCTCTGGGCAAAGACTAAAATATTGGGAGGGGAGTTGCTGACGAATGAGGCTGTAAATAAGTCAGCTTATCCAACATAGAGTATTCTAGGTTTGGGGAAGAAATCTTTATGAATGAGTGCACTTGGGAGAGAATCAGGAAGGGAAACAGCAATGAGAAGTACTTAATTGATTGCCCACCACGATGTGGCCTGGGCTGCTTTGTAGTGCCCTGTGATGTGTTATGCTGTGAACAAGGCCTGGTCTTTGGCAGTAGCTCAAACCCAAGGTCATATATTTCCTCTGTAGTTCCCTAGCTCTGTGACCTTGGGCAAGCTGCTTGCCTGTCAAATGGAGATGAGACTCCTTGATTTCCGAAGATCACTCAATTTAATAACACCTAAGAGGAGGTGGTAGGAACATTTCCTCATTAATTTAGTCATCATTTGTAACCAATTGTGATGTTTCCTGGTTGTAGAAATTTTAATGTGATTTTTCTAAAAGTGTATTTTGAAAGCAAAGCAAGATGGTAATACCCATCTCACGGATAGGGGGAAAATTAATAAAATAATGTATGTTAAGTGCCTGTCAAAGTTAGTATTCAGTGAATTGTAGCTATTATTAACAGATGAAAGGACATGAAAAATAATTTGGGAACATCTGAAGAAAGAATTTTGAACAACAGGGTCATAATGTGACCAGGATCTGAAATAGGACTAGAATTAAGGGAAAGAAAATGACAGAAAAATTCAAATAATGCTGTGGAGATAAGTGAGTGTGTATCTGAGTAGAAAGTTTTATTCCTTTACAGCCAAAATTTTTGTTGTCTACAGTGATAACAGTACTTAGGTATGTTTCCAGTGTGAACAGAATATGGTAATCATGTGGGACAAATGATTCCTGTGTCATCTTCTAGACATGTTAGAGTAATTCTGAACTTTTCTGCTACATAATTTCTGAATTTTGCAAATTCCAAAAAATAAAGCATTGGTTAACACACTGATAACAAAGCGTGTGTTTTTGTTGTTTTATTTGTTTTCATTTCCTTGTGGGAGAGGGTGGCTGGTTAGGGACTTAGCATTAGTTTATTAGTTCAGTTGCATGGCCAGGAGATTCTTGCTTACATTTCAAACATCTTTATGTTTTCATTAGAGTAATACTGAATTTTTAGCTCTTCTTTCTTTTTTTTCTTTTTTTTTGCCCCAGGTCCAGCAAGACTATGAACCTCTGTTCCAAATGCTTTGCTGGTAAGTGCAGAAAAAGGGTTCTTAAATTTTTCTCCTTTTGATTTTAAGACTATCTACATAGTTTGACCTTCCTTTGTGTTTATGCATGGGGTTTTGCTTTCTTTGCTTGTATGTGAAAGTAATTTCTCCTTACCAAGGTGCTTCATATATTTGCCTAGGACTATTGAAACAGCCTTCCCCGAGTGAAATGAAATGGTCTGTGTACTTGAACCCAACAAACTTTGCATAGTGTACAGTTGTCAGCATAGAGTGGAACTGTAAAAACTTGTGTTGTAGTAGGGTAATACATGTTCATCTCTGATCTGGACTTGAAATTTAATGGTAAATATTCCTTTTACCAATGAGAATATAAGAGAAAGGATATTTTCATGTTGGAGTCAGGAAGAGAACCATATTGAATTAGTCCTAGAATCCAGTCCCTTCTTAAAATCATCTTGGGTAAATCACTTAATCTCTTTGGACCTTTAGAGTCATTATCTGTAACATGAAGGGCTTGGGCTTGATGTCTGCTAACAGCCCAAATGCTGATTGATTGACTCCTTAAATTATGACTCCTACATGAATTTAACCTTCATTTAAAAAAATAATTTTATATCTAATGATCTTATATAAAATAACTAAGTCTGTACTGAGCTATGTTTAACCTTTTCTATTTGTCAAAGATAAAGCTGTACACTAAAGTGCTAAGAACAGATTTTAATCAGTAATATATAACAATATGAAGAGTTCACTTTGAACTGAACACAACTTTGATTTGTGCAAAGGTAAATGGGCGTTTTAAGTGGAGAATGAGGGAGTAAGGAGGGTTGCTAGCTTAGCTCATAGAGTCAGGGAAGTAAAAAAAAAATTAAAGGTTTGTCAGTGTAAATAATGACTAGGTAGGTTGATTGTGTCTTTAAGCTGACTATCCTGGAAGTTTGGATTTCCCTTCTCCTATTGAGACTGAGAAACTGAGGCCTTATCCTTCCTGATGGTTGCATTTTAAAGGAATGGCTTTCATGTCCTAGAGACAGGGACTCCTGAGATTTAGGAGATAAATATGCATTTCATAGGGACAGAGGAAGGATTTATAGTTGCAAACCCTTTTTACTAAATGGTCTAAGATGGGGTGGTCAGAGGCCTGTAGACAGGTGTCTTACCTAGAAAACCTTAAATTCTTTTGACAGCCTTGAGCTTTCTCAGGCAGGCACTTTAAGAGGGGCTAGGGTCATCCTAGGGTTTTGGGGCCTTGAGTTGTTAGAAACTGTTAGTGTTTGTTTAAATATTTTAATGTTTGGGAAGTGGGGGATGAAACCAATTGTGTTAAGAGTCTGTAGTTTTTATAGGCCAAGATTGAGTCCTACTCGAGAAGTCTCGAAGAGCCTGGTTAGAGATTGATCAAGGAGAGAATCTTTGTCAGTTTTCACTTTCTATTCATTATGTTATTTGGGCAAGAAAGTAATCATACTTAAGGCTTTAGTTCTTTATATTTATGCCTAAACTAGGGGATAGGTGGGAGGGATTTTGGGGGGGTTGAGGAGGCTGGCAGTTTGTTAAAAGTTTGGAATTTCTCAAATACTTTAGATCTTTAAAAGGAAAAAAATATTGGTAAGTTTTATCCAACTTTTAACAATATCTCTGCCATTAAATGAATGTATTCTTTTTTGCTCTACATGTCTCAATTACAGATATGAAGAAATGCTTCCTTACTGGTCAGAGTTTAAATTTTACAGAAAAGATGAAAGTAGCAATGAGACAAAACATGTATTAGATTGATGACTGTCTCCATATAGAGATAGCTTCCCCTTCTAATTCAGTAAAGTGTGGCTTTGGGAGAAGGTCAGGCACCTTTGAGAAAAGGGGCACACATCAAAAGGCAAAGAACTATATTTGTCCCTAACTAAATATAAAATTTAAAAAATTACCAGTGAAGATAGTTCAGCTATGGTCTTTGCATTTCTTTGTACTTGCAGTTGGATTTTTTTATATTTATAATTAATTATTGTCTCTCTGTGATCTGTGTCCATTTACTCTTTACACAGCTTTGTCATTTTTGCTTTTTGCTTTTAAAAATATTAAGTATTTTCAAGTGTGTAAAGAAAATACTTTTTTTCTCTTTATTTTCATACCCATATTTTTAATTTCCTCAACATCATTTGAAAGGAATGACTAGTAACATCCTGCTTGTGGAGGTGGCATTTGGAATTCTTTTTGAAATACAGAAGAAAAGTCATTGAACTTTACAGACATATTTGTGGATTTCATTCCTGTATGAAATAGAGTATAGAAATACATTATTGCAGCAGAGGCATGAGATGTGTAGGACAACACACAAAGATTATTTTGGCCAAAGCTGCTGTGATTTTAAGTACTCTTTTTAAGAATATACCATAAAGTATACAATATGCTTTTAAAAGATGGAATAATCACTTTAAAAACAACTGTTGTGTCCCATTAGGTTAGTTATTTTTCAAGATTGCTTTTCAGAATATATGTGGTGAAAAAAATGAGTTGTAACTTGTTTATGTAAAATTGAAGTTAGTATAAACATGTTTAAAACCTTGTTGAGATAGTGGAGTATTAGGTGAGGAACTGTGGTTGCTAGTTTATAGTTAATTTGATGACTGTTTGCCTCTGATGAAATATTCTGCCAAATGGTGAGCGGATGTCCCAATAACTACTATCACTTCAGATTATTATCCCTTTTCTTTATAAAACATTCCTGGGCAGTTTGAGATTAGAGAAAGGGAATCAGAAGGGAAAGGAAATGAGTATATGGGAAGTGAAAGTTGCTAAAAAACCTTGAATTATTAATTTTGCCGGTAAATGATATACAAAATAATAATGTTTCTCCATATTGTTAGAACAAGAAATGTCTGTATCAGCCATTTGCATGAACGTAGAAGAGTATCCAGCCTGGCTGGATTTGCTATTCTTAACAGCTTCCTGCTTAACCAAAATTCCTCTCTTTGAAATGGGAGGATATTGTTTTTATTTTTATTTTTTGGCATTTTGAATCTGGTTTGGCCTGGCTGAAATCATTTTAGGCCATTTGGAGGTCCCCCGCCACCCAGTTGTGCAATATGCTACTTTTAACCTTAAAGCGCCTTTGACCTGAAGACCCTTATCATCCAAGATTTTCTTATGCCATAATCAGAAGGATATTTAAAGGAAGTATTCTGGGGAGGCACCAAAAAATGACTGACTCTAGTGTTAGGATTTGAGGTACAGTGGATTGAAGATGCTCTTCTGGATTCTCGTTATCTGAGGTTACTATGTAGTCTTAAAAAAAAAAAAAACAGGAAAAGTTAATTGTACTATAGTATATATTTCTCCATTACCATAAGTGTTTGCTATTTTCTACTTAATTGTTAGTCCCTCTTTTACATGTTTAGTATTTTCTTTCCTTGAATCACAATTCTCTGTAAGACTAAGGCTATCTGTAGAAACACTTTCAGTTTGGATAAGGAATATTCCCACCTTTGAGTTGATATATTATCCTTCCCAGTTGAGAGTGTTAATTATTTTTATATTACCTCTAAAGAAAGGATATAACTTAACAGATTTGTAATTCATTTGAAATTATGGAAAGAATGTCTAAACAATTGAAAAGGATGGTATTTAAGCATTCTTGAATGTAAATTATCAATTCATCTTGCCACAAACCTTTCTAATTTTTTTTTTAATTTTTTTTTATTTATTCATGATAGTCACACAGAGAGAGAAAGAGAGAGAGAGGCAGAGACACAGGCAGAGGGAGAAGCAGGCTCCATGCACCGGGAGCCCGACGTGGGATTCGATCCCGGGTCTCCAGGATCGCGCCCTGGGCCAAAGGCAGGCGCCAAACCGCTGCGCCACCCAGGGATCCCTCTAATTTTTTTTTTTAGCCTTTCTAATTTTTAAAGCTACATGAGCATCTTTTTTGGTCCACTTAGCTTTTCTACCCTTTTGATAATACTCTAAATAATATTCTTTCGTATTATCCTTTTCTTTTATTAAACATTTTTATATTTGTAGGACTTTACTAAAAGAATCAGTAAATATCTATAATAGAAAGCCACAAAATGGGATCCCTGGGTGGCGCAGCGGTTTGGCGCCTGCCTTTGGCCCAGGGTGCGATCCTGGAGACCCGGGATCGAATCCCACGTCAGGCTCCCGGTGCATGGAGCCTGCTTCTCCCTCTGCCTGTGTCTCTGCCTGTGTCTCTGCCTCTCTCTCTCTCTCTCTCTCTCTCTCTCTCTCTCTGTGTGTGACTATCATAAATAAATAAAATTTAAAAAAAAAAAAAAAAGAAAGCCACAAAATTTCTTGACATGGTATAACACTTTTAGCATCTTTTTAAAAAAGATGTATTTATTTATTTTAGAGAAAGAGCGAGCATGAGCTGGGGGGAGGGGCAGAGGGAGATGGAAACTCCTCAAGCAGTCTCCCCACTGAGTGCGGAACCTGACATGGGGCTTGATCTCACCACCCATGAGATCATCACTTGAGCTGAAATGAAGAGGCAGGCGCGCTCAACTGACTGAGCCACCCAAGTGCCTCTTAATTGCGTTTTAAAAAATTGAGTAGGATAGAAAATAATCAGTGCAGTGCAAATATTAAGGGCAAGTATTGTTTTTGTGAAACCTTTGTGTTACATATATAAATGAAAATAATATATAATAGGTTGTGATGTAAGTATATATTACCAGGGTTATGATTTAAAAACCACTTGTGGTTTGAAAACCACCGAATTGCAGAAATTTACTGGAAAGTCATTGAGTTATTCAGGATCCCATTTTCTTTGGAAAATAGGACATATTTCTTTTCTGTCTTTAGACAAAGGACTAACCAGTTGATTTTTTGTGACCTTTGTTTATTTGGAACTCTTGAATAGTTTGTATGATTTTATGTGTCAAAGTATGAACTAATCTGATTATCTGCTGCTATGTTAAAAATACATATGAAAAGTCAAGCATAGCCTCTAAAGGGTAGTCGTCTTGCTTCTTAGGTAGAAATGATATTGGCTATGGTATTATTTTCTGTTTGCAAACTCAATTTAGATACTAACTAGTCTTCGATATTTTGGGACATTTAGCATCTCATTGACAAAGACCTCTTGTATTACCATATCAGCAGTGCTTTTCACAGAATGGTTTTGCTAAATAAAAGTATGATTGAGAGAAACATCAGATGGAATGATCATAAGTGGAAAGGCAGAAATTTTTAAAGAACTGACTGAAGTAACTCCTTTAGCAGTGTGGCATTATATCTGCCGCCCTTAGACATACTTGCTGTAGGGGATAGAGGACTGTGGTGACTAGGAAGTTTCTATCATGTATACACCATTTTATACTTTATGAGGGAGTCTGAAGATATGTCTGAAGGGCCAGAAGGTTGTCTGAGTAACACTGATGATAGCTACTTATCAGAAGACAAACTTAACATGTGCTCAGTGTAAAAAGAACCAGTTGGTCCTGTATGTATTTAATGTTTAATACTTTTCAGTAATTTCCTTTAAAAACTGACACTAAAATGTTTATTATTTATAGACTGACAAAAGCACTTTATTGAGAAATCAAAGTAAGCAATTTATTTAAATTGTAGATGTGAATTGATTATACTGTTTCACTTAAGATGGCATAAATATGGAGAGATGATTATTTGCAGCACAAGAAATTTTTTTATTTGGTTAACATTAACATTACAGATTAGTTCTCTTGAAAGGGAATACTTTTAATAAAAAGCAGAAACAGACTTATAAATACAAAGAATAAACTGGTGGTTGCCAGAGTGGAGAGAGTAGGGGCAAAGGGGAGTGGGAGATACAGGCTTCCAGGTATGAGATGAATAAATTATGAGGACGATGACTACTGCATAGGGAATGTAGTCAATGATACTGTGATAGTGCTGTATGTTTGACAGATGGTAGCTACACTAGGGGTGACCACAGCGTAACATACAGATTTGTCCAATCACTGTGTTGTATTGTACACCTGAAACCAATATAACGTTATGTGTCAGCTACACTTTTGTAAAAAAAAGAAAAGAAAAGAAAAGGAATACTTTAATGCACTTTTATGTTTTATAGAAAGGGACAAGAATAGAAGAACTATAGTATAAGAGATCTTTTGTCAGTTAAAGATGAACTAAAACTACAGACAAACATTTCTTAAATTATGAGCTAATTATTTAAATATGGTGCAGTTATTTAATTTTCTGAAAATTAGTTTCAGTGTCCTTTTCAAATATATATATTTCTTAGTGGGAAGATAGTTAAGCAAGTTTATCTTTGTTTTCATGGTTACGTGTGTCCTGTGTCTCATTATTGGTAAAGAATATTACAATAAATAAAATGATACATGTTCTATAAGAAGCACATTCTAATAGACTCTAGAGCTAGGTGTGTACTTAGTTTTGTAGGAATCTGTTTTCGGGTACCTATTCAAAAGAGTAATCTTAGGGGTGCCTGGGTAGCTCACTTGATTAAGCGTCTGCCTTTGGCTCAGGTCATGATCCAGGAGTCCCAGGGTGGAGCCCCACATCAGGCTCACTGCCCCTCCCCCCGCTCTTTCTCCCTCTTTCTCCTTCTCTCCCAAATAAATAAAATCTTTAAAAACAAAAAGAGTAATCTTAGATGCTAGTTTCTGGTACTTTGGAGAAAATATTGTTATAATTAATGTATTTCTGTTACTAGCTTTTGTCAGCTGGGAGAAAATGATTCTGTACAGTATTTTCATGTTCACTTTTATTATTTCTTGATATTATCATACTGTTTTCAATTCAAAATGGACCTTGGGGAGGCTGTTAAGTGTTTGAAAAGGCCAATATTCAAACAGGATTTTGTTTCTCATTGCTGCATACTTTGTGTCCATCGGAAAATTATCAAGCTTGTTCATTGCTGTCATATTTTCTGCCTAAATAAAAAATTATTGAATGATAGAGTTCCTTAATTTATGCTCTTAACATGCCATTAGTTTGGGATTTTTGTTTTCCCTTTCAAAAATAACAGGACATTAATTAAATGCTGATTGACAAGACTACAAAGCAGTATGTGTGGTATCCTGTTTTTAATTAGACACGACACATAATTTATTTTTATTCTTATTGAAGTATAGTTGATACAGTGTTATGTTAGTTTCAGGTGTACAGTGAAGTGATTTACAAGTCTATAGGTTATGCTGCACTCCCCACAAATAACTATCATCTCTCACATGCAATACTAGTACACCGTCACTGACTATATTCCCAATGCAGTACCTTTTATCTCCATGACTTATTCCATACCCAAAAGCCTATATGTTCCACTTTCCTTCACTCATTTTGCTCATACCCCTACCTTTCCTCTGGCAACCACCAGTGTGTTCTCTGCATTTATGGCTCTGTTTCTGCTTTTTTGTTTGTTTATTTTGCTTTTTATTTTTTTATTTTTTATTTTTTTTAAATTTTTATTTATTTATGATAGTCACACAGAGAGAGAGAGAGAGAGGCAGAGACACAGGCAGAGGGAGAAGCAGGCTCCATGCACTGGGAACCCGACATGGGATTCGATCCCTGGTCTCCAGGATCGCGCCCTGGGCCAAAGGCAGGCGCTAAACCACTGCGCCACCCAGGGATCCCTATTTTGCTTTTTAGATTCCACATATAAATGAAATCATGCTGTTTTTGTCTTTCTCTGACCTTTTTTTTTTTTTTAAAGAAAATGTACAAAACTATATATGTATTCTTATATATATAACAACATGGCATATCTATGTACAAAATGGCTGGCACAGTTGAGGAAACTGTACAAGGATGTTCCACATTTTCCCCTTCTCACATGGACTTAATTTATTTTTATTTTTTTCAAAGATTATTTATTTATTTATTTATTCATCAGAGACACAGAGAGAGGCAGAGACACAGAGGGAGAAGCAGGCTCCTCACAGGGAGCCTAATGTGGGACTTAATCGCTGGACCCCGCAATCATGTTTTGAGCCAAAGGCAGATGCTCAACCACCTAGCCACCCAGGTATCCCTCACATGGACTTTATTTTATTTATTTTTTTAAAATACATTCTTTTTTTAAAGATTCTATTTATTTATTCATGAGAGACAGAGATAGAGAGGCAGAGACATAGGCTGAGGGAGAGGCAGGCTCCATGCAGGGAGCCCGATGTGGGACTCAATCCCAGAACTCCAGGATCACTCCCTGAGCCAAAGGCAGATGCCCAATCGCTGAGTGATTCAGGCGTCCCCCTCACGTGGACTTTAGATTAAGGAAGATAGCATGAGGAAATGGAGCAAGAAACATAAAAATTCTATACAAGTGTCAGTGAAGGAGTCTGGGGACCAAGGGAATTCAAGGGTCCTGCTCTCTCCATTCCTTCCTCACCAACTTTCTCCTATCCAATCTAAGTGATAACCTGAAAAGTGAATGTCCAGTCAGGAAAGAAATATTCCTACCTGCCATCACCCTGTATGCATATCAGTAAGTTAATGGTTGTTCTCATTGGGCCAAATGTTTTGCGTATCAGAATTTGTGAGGTGAGGGGCATCTGGCTGGCTCAGTGGTTGAGCATCTGCCTTCAGCTCAGGTTGTGATCCCAGCTGGAGTTCTGGGATCAAATCCCAAGCAGGCTCCCTGCTTGAACAGTTAGTTGTCACTCTGGCCCTCTCTGTCCTAACTAGCAGTACGATTCAGGCCAAGCTAGTGACTGAGGGTACTGGCCACCTGCACCTCTTTCCTCCACCTACTCACAAATTCACATTGCTGTTTCTCCCCATCCCATAGGAGTCAAAGTTACTGAGCTCTAGGAAGGCAGAGATTTCCCAATGCTCCTTATCTCTCTCCTGACCCCCCCCCCCCCTCCCCCCCCCCCCCGCAAGGCTTCCTTTAAGGTGAATCATCTCCTAAGAAAACTGCTACTTTAGCCCTGCCGTAGTACCAAGAACTGGAGGCTGGCTCAGTTTGTTCCTTTTCTTCTGGTCTCCTTAACAATACATCTGGCATTTGATTACATCTGAAATGTGGGGGGGCCTGTACCACATGTGTGTGACTGAGCATGTGTCTCAGGCCCCGAAGCTTTTTAGCTGCAAAGGCCAGGAAAGTGGGCGGGGGCAAGATGCTTCCATAGAAGCTAGCTTCTTAGAACGTTTTTTCTTGACCCTTAAGACCATGTTACTTACGAGGCCCTCTTGCCTGAATTTATAGCCCCCAAATCTCAACTTCCTCCTTCCCTATGTGACCTTAAAATGGTTCTTGTCTGTGGGCTCACCGATAGGCCTACCTCACTTAGTTTTACAATGAATACCAGAGAGTTTTTTTCAGCTGGCAGTTACAAAATTTTTAAATTAGAATCAGTCTTACCTATATTCAGCTCTTTTACAGATGAAGAACTAGAAATCCATCCATAGAGGTTAAATGACTTGACCAAGGTTACATATCAGTTCCGCTGAGACAGAGTGCAACTAGAACCCAGATATCTTGATTCCAAACCCAGTGTTCTGCTATCCCATGATACTTGTAGAAGCAACATGCTGGAAGAGAGAGAGGAGGTGCCCATTTTGTGTAAATGATGTTCTCCAATCTTTATTTAAGAGCCAGAGCAAACTATCAGAGACACTGAGTATAGGAGGTTAAATGGGCATTGTAATTTTAGGCAAGCAAATCAGTTTTTCTTGTTGAGGATTATCTAAGCTTGCCATAATGGAAACATGAAGCAATAGCAGCTTAAGGGAAAAAACACAGAGAAGCACAGAAAACAGATCTCATTCAATCTATCTAACCTTTCCCAAGTATGTCAATTTAGCCTTTGGATGTAAACCAACCATATAAGTCCCAAGACTTAGCCTAACCAATTTGGGATAGTCTCTTTCAAAAGGAGAAGTCCCATCTCCCCAATTTCTCATACAAAAGATAAAAGAGCATTTGCAGCCTTATCCAATTCTAGTCTTATTTCTAGCCCCTACCTGGGCTTACAGTGAGGGTGTAGAAATCTCAATTTAACCAAAGAAATGAACTCAGAACCTCTTTTCAACCCACATCACCTTCTTAGCAGCCCTCAGAAGAATTAGAGTCATTTCTGGCTAGTAAGGTGAGAAGAGCTAACTAGATGTTCATTCTGTCTCTACCCTTGATACATAAAAGTCCAGTGGGTGAGCAAGGGGAGACCACTGCCCCACAACTTGCTGGGGGCAGATCCTGAGGGATGGGGATGTGATCACCAGTCACCAGATTCTTGTCTGGTCCTGTACTTGGGAGCTGCTTATTCTTTGGGCATGTTGTAGTGTTTTGTTTCAGAGTATTTTTGCCCTTTCTGGAGTCTGTTCATGAGGAAGTCAGAGCCTCCAGGCTTTTGTCTTAGGCTTGGATATTTGGCCTTTAGTTTTGCCTCCTTGGCAATCTCAGGGAGAATGCCTTCTTTTCCCATGTGCCCTGCTTCCTCACACCGGTCTTCTCTGCAGGATTCTCCTCTTCTTGTTTCTGGGACATGTTAGGACCAGGACAGTGGAGTGTAAAAAGCTTGGGAAGTCAACTAGAGAAGAGAAGGAGGAAGGGAAACGGGGGACAGCCTGTGCTGCTTCTTTGGCTCCTGTCACTAAGATTACTTAGTCAAAATGACAGCCCTTGCCTCAGACTTACTTCACTTAGCACAGTGTACTTTAGGTCCACCCATGTTGTCACAGATGGCAAGATCTTGTTCTTTTTTTATGGCTGCTTAATCTTCCATTGTATATGTATCACAACTTCTTTATCCATTCATCTATGGCCAGACATCTAGGTTGTTGCCATATGTTGTTTATTGTAAATGTTGCGATAAAGATAGGGGTGCATATATATTTTTGAATTAGTAGTTTAGTTTTCTTGGGTAAATACCCATAACTACACATAATTTATATGTATATAGTTGCATGGGATAAAGCTCAAAGAAAGTAGTTGAAAAATTTAATTTTGGTAGTCTTAGCGTAGGAGTTTTTGGGGAGATTTTTTTTTAAGATTTTATTTATTTATTCATGAGAGACACACACAGAGAGGCAGAGACACAGGCAGAGGGAGAAGCAGGCTCCATGCTGGGAACCCGACTTGGGACTCCATTCCGGGTCTCCAGGGTCACGCCCTGGGCTGAAGGTGGTGCTAAACTGCTGAGCCATCCGGGCTGCCCTATTTGGGGTGATTTTAACTAATTTTAATTTTGTTTATCTTTTGGCTCAGACTTTTATTAATGTAATTAGATGTTTCAGAAGAAAAGTGTGTTCTACTTAGACACATTTCAGAAGTGCAGAAGTGGTTAATTTCTCTCTGAAATGTGCAAAATCGAATTGGCTATAGCTTGCAACATAGGGAATCTAAATATTGTCATCCAGGTTCAGTGATAGAACAATGCAGGGTATAGGGTGGAATGGTAGATAAATGAAAATGTAAATGTTTCTCTTCAAGGCGACTTGTTTTTCATGGTAATTTCCAGAATAGGGTAACAAATTCCTATTTCATAGCAAGTTAATGAAAACATTTCCTTATGAATTTGCAACTCTTAAGCTGTTTAGAGTTGCACTCTAATCTCCTGTCTGCTTCCCTTCTCTGTTAGAAGTCAGGGTGTAAATGGCCTGATATACCAGTCACTTCTGGAAGGGAAGAAGAGTTGTAGGTTACAGTTGAATTTTGAGGGTCTGCAGTAAGAGGAACAGAGTGAATCTGAAAATTTTAAGCGCTTCTTGTTATGCATGATTTCTTCTAGAAATTGTGGGAACTCTGTACCCATCACTAAAACAGTATAAAACAAACTACCCTCTCCAGTGAGTCATTTTATAGCATGGTGAAGTTGGAGTAAGATGTTAGAATTTGTATGCTTGTCATACCTTGACTTTTCAAATCACCTTTTCTAGAAGAATGGCAGCTGCTGCACTTAAAATGAAGCATTTGAATAGGGTGTTTCTTTCCTTATAATTCTGTTGATTTGCTACTATCATACACTCTGATTTCTTGAAAAACTGATAGTTTAAGAAAGATTTCTCCAGTATAACACACACATTGATCATGCATTGGTTAATAAGAGATATAGTTCAGCTCATTGAATTCTCTCAGCTAGTATGTGTCCTTTGGTGGATATCTGGTGTGGGTATCTGAAATTCAGGATATTACAGAAAATAATATAATAAACATTCACAAGCCAAACCAGAGTTGACAAATATTAACATGTTTTCTTTTTGCTTTATAACATATTTTCTTTTTTAAAGATTTATTTATTTTTAGAGAGTGTGAATGTGGGGGTAAGGGACATAGGGAAAGAGAGAGAATCTCAAGCAGACCCCGAGATCATGACTTGAGCCAAAATCAAGAGGTTGGACGCTCAACCCATTGAGCCACCCTGGTGCCCCCTTTTATAATATATTTTAAAAGGGAACTACATCTCTTAGTTTTCTTCTATCCCAATCATCCTTTTTCTACCTCACAAAGAATCACTATTCTTATTTTTGTATTTATACTTTTTAATATGAATATATATAAACGATATTATTCTGTTTTAAAAATGTATGTGATATTGCATTAGTCATTCTACAGCTTGTATTTTTTAAATAATTTTTTAGAAATCTTGATACATGTTGCTGTAGGTCATTTTAACTGTTTATAATTTAGTATAATCAGTATCCTGACTTACCTGGAATAGTCTCAGTTTACAGTATTTATGACAGTGAAACTATTAATTATGACAGTGAAACTGATTTGCTTGCCTAAAACTACAATGCCCACTTAACTTCCCATACTCAGTGAGGAGGTTTCTGACTTTGTACTTGTCAGTGTCCCAAGTGGTTGATAAATTATTGATCGCCTCTATTAATACCATGCCCCAATTGATCTAGTCCCCTTTTGACAGAGACGTAAGTTTCTTTCACTCTTTTTATACCACAGTTGCAACCTTAAGTTTTCTCTATTTTTTAAACTTGTTTGAATCTGTTAAGACTATTTCTGTGTTAAAGACCCTATTTTCTGTGGTATAACTTCCTTGCTCTCAAATGAAAGCAAGACAAAGGGCATCAGGTCCTTAACTGATTAGCAAAGCTGAACTCTCTGACAGCCCTTTATGACCTCTTAGTCCATGGCAGTTTGCTGTCTCACTAATAAGCATTCTTAAACTGTGTGGTTAATTATTATGCAAGTTAAATGAAGCAGTGTGTTGAAGATGTTGTCATGGAAATTATGTCAAAAATAATTGTTGCATTTGTAATAGGAAACAAAATTCTCAATGCTGTAAGTAGTAGACAGGTAGCGTCTTTTAAGCCTTGAGTAGAAAAATTGTCACCATGTGTCAGTTTTTGGGAGAAATGGAAGAAATGTAATAGCTACAGGATTTTTAGAATAGTTTGGCTCTGTCTTTTGGCTTTATTTCTGTCCATGTGTTGGCCTAAAACTGTTCTTCGTAAGATGCACAGGATTATCCATTGCATAGACAGAAAATGTTAGAATTTCTACTTACATACTTTTATCATATATATATATATATATATATATATATATAGCTGATTTTTGTGATGTACATAATCTTATTGGTGTTTTGTTATGACAGCCCTCATTTCCACAGACTGGGTGGATTAAAACAGAAATTTATTCTCTTTCAGTTCTAGAGGCCAGAAGTCTGAAATCAAGGTGTCAGAAGTCAGACATGTTTCCCTTTGGAGGCTCTGAGGGGAAATCCATTCCATGGTTCTCCTTGCTTCTGGTGCCTGCCAGCAATTCTTGGCATTCCTCTGCTTGTACATACATTAGTCCATTACTCCAGGGTCTGCCCTCATCTTGACATGGCTTTTTTTTTTTCCTGTGTGTGTCTGACTTTTGGATTTAGTGCCCCTACTTATGTAGGATGGTATTATTTTGAAATTCGTTTTACTTTTATTTTTTAAAAGATTTTATTTATTTATTCATGAAAGACACAGAGAGAGAGAGAGAGAGAGAGGCAGAGAAATAGGCAGAGGATAAGCAGGCTCCATGCAGGGAGCCCGTTGTGGGACTTGATCCCAGGATCCCAGGATCGTGCCCTGGGCTGAAGGCAGACGTTAAACTGCTGAGCCACCCAGGGATCCCCTGAAATTCATCTAAAAAATTTATTTATTTATTTGTTTGTTTGTTTGTTTGTTAGAGAGAGAGAGAGAGAAGAACACTAGCAGGGGGAGGGGCCCAAGGAGAAGCAGACTCCTAGCTGAGCAGGGAGCCTGACTTGGGGCTCCATCCCAGGACCCCAGGATCATGACCTGAGGTGAAGGCCGATGCTTACCTGACTGAGCCACCCAGATGCCCCTATTTTGAAATTCTTAATTAATTTGCAAAGGTCTTTTTAATAAATACGATTATATATATAGGTTTTAGAGAGATATATAATATATATTTATTTTTTTTTTGGTGAGGGATATGAGGAGGGGGCATACCATTCAGTCTACTGCAGGAAATATAACTATTTAAAAAAAATAGACATGTAAGAGATATGTGCTCAAATTTTATACTGATGGTATACCTCTATCAAAAGAGGCTTGGAGAATCCCCTAGTTCTGAGATCTGCTTGGGTTAGATGTGTTTGGCCCCTTCGTGTAATAAGGCAACAACCCTGGACGACCTACAAAGCTCCGTAAGAGTTAACTGCTCATATTGCCTATGTTTCATGTTTCATGTTTCATGTTCTTAGTAGACTATGCAAACTACATGATCAGGTAGGTTTATGGGCTTCCTTTTTGGCTTGGCAGGAATATCAATAACTATCACATAGACACAGGAAAGCACCACGAGACTATTTTTGTGCTTCAGTGATCTTGACTCCACTATACCACAGATACTTAGAGTAATTCTTAATCTCAGTTTTTTTTTTTTGGCCTTGAATGAGAGGCTTAGGGTGCGGCTGCTTTTCACACTTTCTGGTTATAACCCCCATGCATTTAATTTTTAGTCACAATAGGGGTGGTGGTAAAATGATAAGGCAGGCCATTAATTATATACCTAAAATATGAATTTTAACAATACAAAATACTATATCATTTAGAGGCCCCATTACTCAGCTGATTCTAGTGTGTAAAGTAGAACTTTCTGTATGTTAACAATCTTAATTATTAACAAAGGTTTGTTTTAAATTTCTTAAATTACTTTTAAACTAAAAACTGATTAGAAAGAAGGAAAAGATACTTTAACTCAAGGCTTCTGGTTTGAAGAAAAATAACAAAGGTACGTACGTATTAAAGGGGGAATGCTTTTAAAAAAGATACTTAAAATGGAAGTAACACAAGGATTACTGTTGATGAAATAAAATGGAGAAAGGGCACGGACAGATAATGTTTCTAAGAAGTCAATAAAATCTTTAGATGAAGTCATTGCAATAATAAGATATCCGTAGCCCTTTTATATTATGAGGCCATTTTGCACATTATCTGATTTGATCCTTACAACTTTGGTGATTTTGTATCTCCATATTACAGATAAGAAACTGCTGTTAAATGGATTAAATAATTTTCCCGATTAAATTAATTTTAAAACGAACTGAGATTTGATTTCAGGTATTTAGATGCGTTATAATCTTTTCCCACTGTTAAATTTTGTTCAGAGTGAAGGTGGTAGGTTTAGATGGGATTGTTCTGTAAAGACCTTGTGAGGAAGTAGCAGTAGTATTGTTTTGCATTTGTATGTAGGTTAAGGGTATACACTTTTCCTGTTCTCTTTTCTTCTGGTTCAATTGGAGTTTGCCTCTAGATCTCCAGGGAAAATCAGAGAAACTGTGCTGGAAGCTTCACAGAGTATCTAATTTGGGAAAAGGTGTGCATATGTGGCGGGAAGGGCGGGGGGGGGGGGCGGTGCGGGGAGTTGTCTAATGCATTTTCTATTTTGGTGGTGAGATCTTCATTTTGTAACATCTTTCTTGTTCTTGTTCATATAACTTAGCTCATTAACCTTGCTCTCTGTGCTGCATAGTGAAGCACCATTTCTAATTTAGTCTCCTGTGTTTAGCTTCTCAGAAGATTTTTTAAGAAAATGTTTGGAGGTGTGGTTTAATTGCAGGGCTGTTTGCACATTGTCAGTGTGAAAGCAAAGATGAGTTTCATATTTAAATAGTGCAGCCTGCAGGTTTCATTTCTTAAACGTTCTTGGTATTCCCATTCTCTCATACATGTGTGCATAATGGTGTTGAAAAAAAAAAAGTCTGGTTTTGTTGTATCCATAGTTATAGTTAGTAATTTGGTTGAGTTATGGGAAAGCCTGTCTTCTGCCTTGTGTATTTGCTCATTTGGAAACCTTGTATAGTTTATAGAGACACTAGTGATTTGTTCCCCAGCCTCCCTGTGGGTTTTGTTCCATATTACAATCTAATTCCACCTCCCTGTCCCATACTCCTGTGCTGTTAATTTGTACATTTTGATGCAGTTTGTTTCATGGTGTGTTTTTGTAATCCAAACTGAATGTAACGAGCTATGTGCTTTAGGGACCTGGCTTTGCCTTGCCAATTAGAAGAAAGTGGTTACTGAGAAAGAGTATGTTTTAAATAAAACATGGCACCTCTGAGTAGGACTGACACTCATTTGGGAGTAAAAGAGATGGTTTTAACTCTTTGACTAACAAAGAAGAGTCATTACTAAAGAGCAGCACTTTTTAGGGTGAGTAAAAATTTACCTCCATAAAATAGAGGTTTTATAAATTTTTCTCATAGGCTAAACAAAATTTAAAAGTTTGTCATTCCATATCCACTTTTTTCTTCATCATCAAGACATGTGTTAGCAAGATTCTCTGAATTCCTCAGTAATTATCCAGTGCCTGCTGCAGTTTCTGGATTTTGAACTGTTCATGTTTAGGAAGGTGAGTAAAACTGCAGCTAGGTTAGCCTCTTTATTTTTCTAATATATGAAGCCAAGTTTTCAGTGTAGTAGAGAACTGCCAAAAGATAGTTGAAAATGATGAGGAAAAGTATAAGATTTTGCCAAAGTGTGTGGATGTTAATAGAATTTTGAGCCACCAGTGACTTAAAACTATTTGGAATTTTAGTAGGACATCCAGATTTAAAGGACAGATGCTTTTGCATAGATAGTCATAGGCTGACAGTTTACTTGTTACACAGGGAGACACCCTTCCTAGGTGGGCTTCAGTATTGTATTTATAGCTATACTACAGATAATAGACTTCTCTTTTTAGCTGATCAGTCCAATAAACTCTAAAACTCAACATTGGTACAAGAAAGCATGAAGTTGCTTGTGTTTTCTTATTTCCTATAGGACTTACCTTGAAGAAAAAATAGGACTTTGTCAATAGCTTTGTAATAAAGATACCAGGAAGAAAGTTATATAAAGACTTGGGAATGGCTTTAGAAACATTATAACATTTATTAACATATATAAGCAAGAAAGAACAAGAGAATACATTTCCATGAACAAAGAGTTGGTGGGCGTGCCCTGTTGCAAACAAAAAGCTGTTGCTAGAGGAAGCTAATTTAATTGAACTAAATTAAACTCAAAGTACACATTTCTGTCACTGTCCAATGAAAGTCTTGAAATCTGTATTGATGATTTGAGGAGACCGTCATGACAATATTACTAAATGCCCCATGCCTTATTTTTGAAGATAAATACCCATAGTGATAATATTTTAAGCTTGAACGATTTTCTGAGTTAAGATAATTAAGGGTTAAATTTACTCCTTTCTTCTCCTTAACACTTTTCTAACCAGTGGCCAAATAGGCCAAGACAGATAACTTTGAAAATCTTCAACATCTTCAAGGAATCCCTTAATTTGCCAGCTCTCCATAAAGTTGACTCATATGGTTTAAGATCCAGTAGCTATTAATTTCCATATTTGAATCAAAATTAATGTCAGAAAGGCTCTCTCAAAAAAGTTTTTAAACACAGGTTCTAGGCTTCTAGAGGCAATCAAAAGCTAAATTAGATGTTGATTTCTTCTGTGTCAATTCAGTTATACAGTGTACATCATAAGTATTCTATAACACTGTTTTTTAGAAAGTCTAGTAAGTGTTAAATCCCACATTAATCATGTGATATGAGGAAATGGTGATCATAGAATGTCTCATTGGAGGGAATCTTAGAGCCTTTTCTGAAACACTGGTGTTTATTCCAAATGTCTGCTGAATTAGTGAGTTTCAAAGTAAAACGATGTGGGAAGGGTAAAGTGGCTTGTTTTTTTCATTTTTTATGTCTTTCTTCAATCTCCGTTCCCTTTCTCCTTCCAGTGTAACTATGCTTTGTTAGTAATCTTGACTATAGGTCTAGAAAGAAAAAATCTATAACAAAGTGGCAATAACACTTTTTTTTTTT
Source organism: Canis lupus baileyi (assembly GCF_048164855.1). NCBI lineage: Eukaryota > Metazoa > Chordata > Mammalia > Carnivora > Canidae > Canis > Canis lupus. The sequence continues at coordinate 65,641,542 of NC_132844.1, read as the reverse complement.
TTTGGCAGTAACACTTTTATTTGTGGATACTTCTTAGACATTATATGCATTTTTCTGTTTTACTCTGTTAATTCATTTGCTCATTTAGTTTTGCAAAGTTACTTAAATTTCTTCACTGTTCAGTAGAGTTGATATAGTTGACAACCTTATGCACATGTATCTTCTAAGATATTAGAATTTTTTATTTTAAAAATTTTCTCAAAAGGCTTGTATTATAATATATTTTATTCCCGTATAGCAATGAAAGAATCACTAAAATGTATTAAAATGTTTTCTACATCATTAGTGCCTTAAAGAAATTCCCCTGAATGTGACAAAACATCCATATTATGGCCTTTTTGTGTGTGTGTGTGTGTGTTAACCCAAGATAAAGTGTTTAATTTACTAAGATATATACTTTTTGGGAATGGACCTTTTTTATGGTGTCATTCTAACAAAGTGGTCTGGTTGTGTAAGAAATCATAAACCAGACCAGATTTTCTCAAAATCCTTTTTTTTTCTTTTAAAGATTTTGTTTGTTAGAGAGAGAGAGAGTGTGCGAGTGCGCGCAAGCAGGGAGAGCATGAGGTAGAGGGAGAGGGAGAGGGAGAATGATGCAGGGCTCAATCCCAGGACCCTAGGATCATAATCTGAGCTGAAGGTAGAGGTACTTAATATTTTGTGTATTGAGATGCTTCATCAAACTATATAATATCTAGAAAAATAGCAAGTGAAGCAGATAATTTTGGACAATGGAAAATTTTCATTGAAATATCAACAGGCTTGCTTATTTATTTATTTATTTATTTATGAGAGAGAGAGAGAGAGAGAGAGAAAGGCACAGAGACACAGGAGGAGGGAGAAGCAGGCTCCATGCTGGGAACCCGACATGGGACCTGATCCTGGGACTCCAGGATCGTGCCCTGGGCCAAAGGCAGGCGCCAAACTGCTGAGCCACCCAGGGCTCCCCAACATAATCTTATTTTATTAGCAGTGGTAATCACTTACTCTTGGGCATGCCAGATGGTCTTTATAAAACAAAAATGTCTTGCCTAAAACACTTTTCAAAAAATACATTTGTCACATAAAATACCTGACTTTGTTTTAAGCAGACGTCTTTTCTTTTTCAGTGTTAATATTCTGAGCCTATGAAAACCACAGCTCTTGCTTAAGTGCTTGTCAGGTACCTGGACACTTGAAGCACTACTGGTTATCAGGCCTTGTTAGAATTTTGTGGATGACTCTAGTTGCATCATAAATCAAAATTCAGACAGTCAGGCTCACCTCAATATCAGAGTAATGTTTTTGATATCTCAAAGGTCTGGTGTGCTCTGTTTAGTGGCTCCATTGAAAGACTGGGGCAATAAGTTTCAGATGGAAATAAATGCAGATATTCAGGGCAAGAGATTCAGAGTGAGAGAATGGAAGAGAATGTAAAGGTACACAACAAGCTTGTTTTTTAAAACTGCAACCAAGAGAACCTTTTCTAAGTATATTCTAAAGGTCAAGTTTCATGTATTTCCTATTTGAGCTCTGTGTGACTGAATGGAGGCTATTTTGCTTCTGATTTATAAGATATTTACCATGACTCAATATTTTGTGAACACCTAATATTGTTAGTGATGTTGTCTTTTATGTGACCCTGCCCTTAAAATAGAAAACAAAGACCCAGTCTGCATTTACAGAAACCCTTCCTTATAGACCTTTGCTGTACAACACAAAAGAGCATCAACCTTAGAGGAAAAGTAATTGGATTTTTCACAAATGAAAGTAGTTTTTTTCTCCTTCCTTTGGGTACATTATAAAGTACCAAGATATCCTTTTTTAGTAGTAATTGTGACTTAATTCTTTTTGTTTTTTTGTGCCCTGATCATGGTTAAGGGAGAAGGAAACAATCATTTTTCTTAAATTGTATCTCTTAAATTCACTGGTGCTTTAATTTCTCACAGCATTATCAAAGGATTGGTTTTCACTGCTTTGGAAGCTAGTTTTAAAAAGTTTTGCTTCAACATAGATAGACCTTGAGGACTGCAGCCATAATTGCTAAGTGAAATAAGCCAGCAACAAAGGGCAGTGAACTATGATACTACCTATTTAGAGTATCCAGAGTGATCAAATTAATAAAAACCGAAAGTATAATGGTGGTTGCCTGGCACTGGAGGGAAGAAAGAATGGAAGTCTGGAGATGGATGGTGGTGATAGTTGCTCAAAGATTGAATGTACATAATGCCAGTGAACTGTTACTTAAAAATGGTTGAGAAGGTAAATTTAATGTTATGTGTATTTTACCACAATTAAAAATAATGATTAAGAGTACAGGTCTTTCTTTCTTTTTTTTTTTTTTTTTAAAAGAATACAGGTCTTAAGTGTTTAATCTTGGATTTTGAACCATTCGACCTCCACATTTGCCAAGAATCAACCCCTCTATTCAGATTTCTTTTAAAAATCTGTTATTAACAGGAGATTGTTATTAACAGGATTAAGATTAAGTGTTATTAACAGGAGATTAAGATTCCTTCTTGTTCTGTGCAACCAGTAAGCTTGTCATCTTCAGTAGAGGAGAATAAAAACTAAAAATATGTATAGAAATAATTCAAAATGAGAACTGAAAACAATTTGTCCCCCCCTCACCCGCTGTCTTTTGTTTGTTTAAATGATGCCATGACAGGTATTGTGTATATGATCATCAAAGAAAGTTGTAGTGGCTTTGACTTTGAGCAAGCTATGTAACCTGGAATATCAGTTAGCTCATCTGTCTGACAGGGATCATTACACCTCCCTCACCAGGAATCAGATGAGATGACGTAGATGAAATGTCTTTGACAAGTATGTCTTTGTCCAAGTACTTGTGTCTATAGCTTAAATAGAACAGGACACGTAACAAAATGCTCCACTTCTCCCAGCTCCCTCCAGGTTTTCTCAGAAACAGCTCTTTCTTCAGTTTCTTCTAAATTTATACTCTGCCTATTTATCCTCCTTTTTGACTTGTTATTTGAATGCATTTTTAAAAAAGATTTAAAAAATTTATTCATGAGAGACAGAGAGAGAGAGAGAGGCAGAGACACAGGCAGAGGGAGAAGCAGGCTCCATGTGGGGATCCTGATGTGGGACTTGATCCTGGGTCTCCAGGATGACACCCTGGGCCAAAGGCTGGCTGCTTGCTTGCTTGCTTATTTATTTATTTAACTTACAGTTATGATATGTGAAATGTTTGCTTTCTTATACTATCTGGTGCTGTCCTCCCCCCAGATATATTCATAATGCAATTTTTGGTTAGTTTTTGAGCATTTACAATATTATGAGTATATAAATATTATGACCTATGGGGCGTTTTAGTATGCGAAGGTATTTCATATTTCCTTTTCTCTTTTCCTTCTTTGGGTATTTTTCAGGGATATTTCTGTTAATGTTATTGTACTGAGAAAATATATTTTGTATGATATCCTTCCTTTCATACTTAATAAGACCTCTTTCATGCCCCAGAATATTGTCTTTGTAAATGTTTTGTGCACCTGAAAAGATTGTGCATTGGCTGCTGTTGAGTGGTATGTTCTGTAAATGTCGGTTAGGACAAGTTGGTTGGTAGTGTTGTTCAAATCCATGTCTTTGCTGATTTGGCACCTACTTCTGTCAGTTACTGGGAGGTTATTGAAAATCTGACTATAAATGTAGACTTTTTCTGTTGTTTTTCTTATAGTTCTGCATGTTTTGCTTCATGGGTTGAATCTCTGTTACTAGGTGCATTAGTGTTTAGGATTTTTTCATATTTTTTAATTGATTCCTTTATCGTTATGAAATGACTATCTGTATCCTAGGTGTAGTATTTGTTCTGAAACCTACTTTGAGATTAATTTAGCGACTTTCTTTAGGTCAGCATTAACATGGTATGTCTTTTTCCATTTGTTACTTTTAATCTACTTGTGTCTTTATATTTTAAATACTTTTCTTGTAGAAGCATATAATTGAGATCTTTTTAAAAAAACCAATTTAGGGCAGCCCCCGTGGCGCAGCGGTTTAGCACCGCCTGCAGCCCAGGGCTTGATCCTGGAGACCCTGGATTGAGTCCCACGTCAGGCTCTTTGTATGAGGCCTGCTTCTCCCTCTGCCTGTGTCTCTGCCTCTCTCTCTCTGTCTCTATGAATAAATAAATGAAATCTTTAAAAAAAATCAATTTACAGTCTCTAACTTTCAATTTGGAATGTTTAGGCCATTTATATTTGTTGTGATTATTGGTATGTTAGTTTAAATCTATCATTCAATCTATGAATTAAATATTTTGATACATGTTTCCTATTTATCCTAATCTTCTTTTCGTGTGTTCTTTTTTTTTTTAATTTTCATGTGTTCTTTTGGATTAATTGAGCTTTTTTTAATGATACCATCGTACCTTTTTTGTTGACTTATTTTTGTTATTTTAGTGTTTACCTTAGTGTGTATCATACACATTTTAAACTCATAATCTGTGTTTATGTGGTATAGTATATTACTTGGTATTTTTTTTTTTTTAAAGATTTATTTATTCATTCATTCAGAGAGAGCGAAGAGAGAGGCAGAGACACAGGTGGAGAGAAGCAGGCTCCATGCAGGGAGCCCGATGTGGGACTCGATCCCAGGTCTCCAGGATCACACCCCAGGCTGCAGGCGGCGCTAAACCGCTGCGCCACCGGGGCTGCCCCTTGGTATGTTTTATAAAAACCTTGTGATAGTGTGCTTTCATTTCTTTCTTCCCTACCTTTGTGCTATTGTCATATGTTTTACTTTTGCTTTTTTTTTTAGATTATTTATTTATTTATTCATGAGAGACACAGAGAGAGAGAGAGAGAGTCAAGACACAGGCAGAGGGAGAATCGGGCTCCATACAAGGAGCCTGACGTGGGACTCAATCCTGGGTCTCCAGGATCATGTCCTGGGCCGAAGGCAGTGCTAAACCACTGAGCCACCTGGGCTGCCCGTAGTTTTGCGTATTTTTATAACCTTTTCACTACATTGTTACTGTTTATGTTTCAGTCGCCAGTTGTTTTTTAAACAGACTTGATTAAAAAAAATCTTCTATGTTTACCAATGTGATAACTTACTACTGCCTTTGACATTCTTGTACATAGGTCCATATTTCCATATAGTGTCCTTTTCATTCTGTCCAAAGGATGAACTTTAACATTTCTTACTGGTGATGAATTCTTTCAGGTTTTGGAACTTTGAAAAAAAATCTTTATTTAGTCTTTGTTTTAAAGATATTTTCACTGAGTATAGAATTCTAGGTTGGCTTTTTTCTTTCAAAGTTTTTTAAAGGTGTTATTCTACTGTCTTGTTAACTTGCATTGTTTTTAATGAAAATTCTGTGGTCCTCTGTATACTGTTGACCCTTGAACAACACATGTTTGAACTGCATGGGTTCACTTATATGCCACTTAAGAAAGAAAGATTTTATTTATTTATTCATGAGAGACGCACAGAGAGATTGAGAGAGACATACGCAGGGGGAGAAGTAGGCTCCCTATAGGGAGCTTCATGTGGGACTTGATCACAAGACCCCAGGATCACAATCTCAGCCAAAGGCAGATGCTCAACCACTGAGTCACCCAGGTGCCCCTTATATGCCAGTTTTTTACATTGCAATATTGTAAATATATTTTCCTTAAAATTTTCTTAACATTTTCTTTTCTCTAGCTTGTATCATTTAAGAATATAGTACAAATAATGTACAAAATGTGTTACACTTTATGCTATTAAGTCTTTTGGTTAACAGTAAGCTATTAGTAAAGTTTTTGAAGAGTAAAAAGTTATGCATGGATTTTTTTTACTCTGTGTGGGGTTGGTATCCTTAACCCCCATGTTGTTCAGTGGTAAAATGTCTAGCTTGTGAGAGTTTGAACTCTGGGGGGAAGTTACCAATTATATTTGTGCAACAAATAAGGTAAAGTCCCAGATCTCATTGGTACTGTGGCAGTAGAGCAGAAGATAAATTCTGAATTATGCTGGGATAAAAGAATGCATGAGTTCTTGTTGAGATACATATGTAGAAAAAGAGGGAGAAATAAATGTGAATGGTAAATGCAACTAAACTGAATAGGAAAACTTTGTGTTCTGTGTGTGTGTGAAGGCAGGAGTATTGATGAATTTGGTCTTAGACCAAATTTAAAGTAATGCAGGGACTGCATATGTTCTATCAGCAACTCAGAAATTGGAAGTGTCTGAAAGATCTAAAGTCAGTTTTGAGAAGCTGTCATATTAAGATGAAATTCTTGTATACAGCTGGTGTTCACTAAATATTTTAAAGACAAAACAGAATCGAAACTTATTGTATTTTGAACATGCAACTGGAGAGGTCTTTAAGGACACATATTGCAGCACCTCACCCTCTAGAGTTTCTGGTGTTGTGGGCATGGGATGGGGCTGGAGTCATTTGCATGTCTGACAAATTCCCAGGTCATTCTGCTGTTGCTCCTGGTTTGGAGATCACATTTTGACAACTACTAATTCAGGGGGGTGAATATAGAAAGCACAAAGGAATGCTTTGATTCTTAGGGGAGGAAGACGAAAAGAAGATGAATCACAGAGGTCACAATAGTAGTGACCATCAGTCACAGGATGACACTAGTGATATGGATTCTAGAAAAGAAAGACATATTTTAGGATTTCAGATTTGGTTAATAAGTGGCAGTAAGTGAGGGAGAGAGAAAAATGAATCACTGAGTAACGACTATCAAATTAAATGAATAGTGTTGCTATTTGTGGTCCTAGAGAGCAGTGTTTATTCTTTTGTAATCACAGATGTTTGAAGATTTGATGAAAATTGAGGATTCTTCTCTTAGACAAAGGTACATGTGCTCATAGTTTGGCACACATTTTTTAGCAGGTTCATAAATTTAATTGATAGAACCAGCATCCAAGTGAAGAATTCAGATTTAAAGTAGTCTCATTAAGTAGTAGGTGTGGATAAAACAGAAAGAATAGAGAGGTAGGAGGTAGTAATTGTGGATATGTACAGTTAGTCCTTCATGATTGTGAACATTGTTGGGAGTTGACTGATGATTGTGGAATTTCCCTTCGTTGACGTCCTTGATATAATAAACCTGTGGCAGTCTGCACAACTTTCTGAGTTCTCGGGATACTATGAAAGAAAATGTACTAATTTCAAGAAAATGAAATGGCTCAAGGCTTTCGTGACTTCCTTTTCTGGCCATTTGTTCCCTTGCTGCTTTTCTGCTCTAAAGGGGTTGGAAAAATTAACTGTTTGGGATGATTCAGTCTTAACAGTCTTTCAGTCACATATTAAGCAAGTTTCCTGTCTTTTAAGGAAAACACAAATTATCTTTTTTTCCTGGAAGAATATGAATTATTTTAATTTCAGTCAACAATTCTAGTAGAAACATTTCACTGTTTTTATATCCTTGATCAAATGCTCTGGACTTAACATCAAAAAATTTTTCATTGATACCTGGGTGGCTCAGTCGGTTAAGTGTTTTACTCTTGATTTGGCTTTGGTCATGATCTTGGGGTCATGAGATCGAGCCTCATTTCTGGCTTTATGCTGGCGTGGAACCTGTTTGAAATTTTCCCTCTCCCTCTGCCCTGCCCGCTTCCCCCAATGCCTGTGCTCACGCTCTTGAAAAAAATCCGTCTTTTTCATTGATTTCTAACTCCTTTTGTTCATTGTGTGACTTTGGACAAAGGTCAAGAGCTCAAACTTCTTTTAGTTTCAGCTTGCTCTTTTGCTTGGTGAGGATAATGATAACCTGCCTTACAGGGATTTTTAAGGATCAAATAAATTTGTAAGGTACTTAGTGAACTATACAAGTTCATAGACACTGGTCTTGGCAGTGGAGTTTTGGATGTGACACCAAAAGCACAGGCAATGAAAGCAAGAATAAGTTGGGACTATGACACTAGAATGCCTTACAAAGTGGAAAAACCATCAGTAAAATGGCAGTCTATAATGGAAGAAAATATTTGCAATTCATATATCTCTATGGTGCTAATATCAAAAATATGTAAGGAACTCATATAACTCAGTAGCAAAAACCCAAATTTAAAAACAGGTTAACATTTTTCTTAGAGAACATACAAATGGCCAACAGATACATGAAAAGATATTCAGTATCACTAATCATCAGGTCAGTGCTAATCAAAATGACAATGAAATACCCACCTCATACCTGTCAGATTGGCTATTATCAAAACAACAAAATATAACAAGTCTTGGTGAAAATGTGCAAGAAAGGGAACCCTTGTACAGTGTTGGTGGGAATGTAAATTTGTACAGTTATGATGGAACATATTTAAGAAGTTCATCAAAAGTTATAAAATAGGACTATATGATTCAGCAGTTCCACTACTGGATATATGAGCAAAAGACATAAACCAGTCTCAGATACCTTCACGCTCATGTTCATTGTAGTATTAGTCACTATAGCTAAGATATGGAAACAACCTAACGGTCTCTCAGTGGGTGAACAGATAAATAGTTCTGTCTCCCTCTCCTTCTCTCCTGCCTTGTGCGTGCTTGTGCATACACTTGTGCACACATACACCATGGAATATTGTTCAGTCATAAAAAAAGAACACCTTGTCCTTGTGACAACATGGATGAATCTAAAAGGACATTATGCTAAGTGAAATAAGCCAGACAGAATGCAAATACTGTATGATCTCACTTATATGTAGAGTATAAAAAGTTAAACTCACAGGAAGGGGGGAGTTGGGAGATGGAGGATATAGGAGTATTGGTCAAAGGGTACAAACTTTCAGTTATAAGAGGAATAAATTCTGGGTATCTAGTACAGCATGGTGTCTACAGTTAATACTGTATTGTACATTTGAAATTTGTTAAGAGGAGATCTTAAATGTTCTTAACATATACAAAAAATGGTAACTATGTGAGATATTTTTTAATTAGCTTGATTGTGATCATTTCACAATATATACATATTTCAAACCATCACATTAACACCTTTAATATGTACATTTTTTTTGTCCATTATACCTTAATAAAACTGAAAAAAAAAAAACCTAATATAATGTAAAAAGAGATGTTGCTTAGTTTCTACCTTAAGTACTACGGTAGAATTTTACCGTTAGTTGTTGTCTAGGAAATGGGATCTATTCTAGGAAATTTGTCTTTGCTCTCATTTATTAGCTGCATTGCAGCCCTAGACTGAAATTATGAGGAAAGGCAGCATAAATTCTGGTAAATATTCCTAGTGGAGTAATTTATTCATATACCTTTGGAGAGAACCTGCATATGCTATGTATGTGACATATAGGATGTTTATATAGCCTGTGATTTGCTTCACTATATTTAGTCCAGAAATCTTGTACATAAATCAAATAGGAAGATTGGACTAGATCAATGTGATAGAAAACAGAATTACGTTTTGATTTTTTTTTCTGGAAGGAAGAATTTATGATATTGCTATGGACAGAAAATTAGCCATAAAATATTGTTTTGTTATTTGCCTTTATTCTTTGTTTTTGTCTCTTTGGATGTATACATTTTCAAAATAAAAATTAGATTAAAAATTGTTTTAGATCTGCTCTAAGCCATTGTATGTAAATGGTATTATTTTTATGATGCTAGACTGCTGTCATCACTAATTAATCCTAGAAGCTAAATATTTGTTTGCTCCAAGATGCTGAACCCTTGACTCGATGTTTATTTGTTTACTTAAAAACGTTTATTTTAGAGAGAGAGAGAAAACGAGAACATGTATATGAATGAGTGAGGGGAGAAGGGTCAGAGGGAGAGACTTTAAGCAGACTCCCCACTGAATGTGGAGCTACAGTTCCAGGCTTGAAATCAGGACCCTGAGATTTCACCCCGAGCCAAAAGAGTTGGATATTTAACCGACTGAATCATCCAGGTGCCCCAGATTTTTATTTAGGAAGAGATTAAACTGACATTGTTCTAACCATAAACTTTTGGGTGAGTGTACATCAGATCAGCTCTTTTTCCACACTTAAGTCTTGATAAGCCTTACCTGGCTTTTCAAGACCCGCCTAGTTGGGCAAATGTACCTTATGTTTACATTGCTTATATTTTGCAAAGATAAGTTTCAATAGAGGTAGGTGTAAATTAAGGTAAAAATTCTTTCCTAAGTTTGCTTCATGTCTTTTCCAAGCTTTAAGATGATTAGCCGTAATTAATTGCATCTGCAAGGCGAAGTCTGAGTCTTAGCTAAACTTACAAAAATGGTTAAAGGGCTAAAGGAGCCTAAACCTGCTGCAGGTTTTAGCATCCATTGTCTTCAGGTTCACTACCCATATATAGTATTGAGCAGATTACTGTCTGAAGAACTAAAGAGCTACATCTATGGTGAATAGAAATGGGATAGTGAATGCTGAGGTGTGGTATTCTCAGCAGCCCATTTCACTTTTGGATTTCTTTTAGATGCAGGGATTTTCTTCCTGCTGCAGTTTTAACCAAAGTAATGCAACATAACCTAACACAGCTCAGTGATCCATAAATCAGGCTTCAGTCTAGCTATGTGACATTAATGTGCAGCAACCGAAAATGTTTCAATGTTATTAGTGTAGTTTCTCCACAGTAGTGATGATTTCCTGAGAAGACATTTAGCTTGACTTCATCAAGATAGAAATGTTAGTGAATTCTGTCCTGCTACTGTTACATACATAATGTATGTAAAAACAGTATTTTGTTTTTATTAGTAAAACAGATTTTTACTTTAAAAAATAGTCTTAAGCCGTTAACACAACTGTGTATTTTCTGTCGGATATGGTGGGATTTCATCTGTGTTGTTTTACCATGTCTGTTTGAATAATATAGATGCACATTATGGATAGAAATTACAGTGATTTCACAGAAATTGTGAAATATATAAATAGCTGAATATGTAGGAATTTGATGTGAATACTCTTGGAACTTACTAAAAGACCCTATCCTTGTGGTTCTTACTTTATTTATATAAATGAGCATTTTCTTGAGCTACTTCCTGGTTTTATCTTTACTTTGAAAATCTTTTCATTAAATTGGGATAAATTTTACTTTCCAGACCCAGAATTAAAATTGAAACCAAGTAAAGGTAAGTTCTTTAGGTTCTGATTTAAACTGTTTCCTTTTAAGGAGGAACTGTTAAATTCTGTTCTTCTGGGAACACTTAAAACCTGGGCCTCTGAAACTTGAAAAGAAGTGCTATATGGAAATAAATTATATTTATTCAAAAGATAATTTTCTTGAATATCTGCTATGTTTATTGCTTTAGATTATGCACTGTAGGCAGAAGTGTGTATGTAGTCCCTACTCTCAAAGTCTAATTGAAATAGTGGAATAGCAGACGCTTGAAACTTATGGGAGATATGTTCTGAAACCTTCAAGGTACCAGTGTAGTGTTATCTTTTTCTTAGCTATAGAATGTGGGTGATAATACCCTACCTTTACAAATTGTGAGAATTATTTTAGATCCTGTGTTAAATAATCATCATTTCTGAGTAAGTTGATCACTTTCCTTTCCTACTTTGTATTATTTTCAATACCCTGGCTTAAGGAGTTAAGGACTTAAGTTCAGATGTCAGATATACATACTGTGATATTTAAGCAAATTGTACCAAGTTGTACGCAGCACTTTAGTTTTCTTATCTGGAAAATGAGGAGTAGGGATAGAACTTAGCTTGCTGTGAGGATTTAATAAAGTATTGTGTAAGGCAAATAGTACCTGGTATGTAGTAAGTGCTTAATAAATGTCAGTTTACTGTGTATCAACTTAGGATATAAAAATCTCAGAAATAATACTATACAGACTGTGGTGAAAAACCAGTTATTTTCTTCAACCTGTCACAATCCAGTGTTTTTGTAAAATACAAGTGAATTACTGGATTAAAAAATTCAACTATAAAGACAAAATAAGTTCTGTTTTTTTTAAAGGTTTGTTTTTTTATTGGAGAGAGAGGGAGTGGGGAGGAGAGGAGAGAGAGAGAGAATCTGAAGCAGACTATGCTGAGTGCAGAACACGATGCAGTGCTCCATCTCACAACTCTGAGATCACGACTTGAGCTAAAATCAAGAGTTGGATGCTTCACCCACTGAGCCTCCCATGCACCCCTGAAGTTTTCTAAATTCTTACCCTTAACATTTCTACTGATCTCCTTGTAGGCCATTAATATTTTGTACAGTGTCACTGGTCCATGACTGTACTTTGAGTAGCACACTGTCTTTTTTTTTTTTTTTTTTTATGATAGTCACACAGAGAGAGAGAGGCAGAGACACAGGCAGAGGGAGAAGCAGGCTCCATGCACCGGGAGCCCGACGTGGGATTCGATCCCGGGTCTCCAGGATCACGCCCTGGGCCAAAGGCAGGCGCTAAACCGCTGCGCCACCCAGGGATCCCTAGCACACTGTCTTAGTGTGTATGGAGTCTTAGAGAAGGCAGAATATGTGTGCACCAGTGTGTAGGTGAGGAGTGAAGCAGAATCATTCTTACAACATTTAGTAGCTAGCAGTTCAAGCCCATTTCTCGACCTGAACAGTATATGAGGGTCGTTTGAGGCTTCTGGAGTGCCTTCCTCTGATTGTTATTCCATCCCTTCCCAGATATTAGAATTGTTGCTCTTCTCCTTTCAGCTATGCAGTTCTCTAGTTGCTCTTAACTTTAGAGCTAGGAGAACTTTAGTCTCAGAAGGCCAGATAAGCATGCATAGTCTCAAATCAGCTCTACTAAGTGGATAAGAGTACGATGCTGAATACTATTACCTTGTGGGCTGAGGTGAAACAGTCATTGACAGTGACTTAAGGATCCCCTTAAAGATCTCCTTGAGGATTGATTGCAACCTCAAACCAGACTGTGTGCTTGTGGACAAATGGGGAACCATAGGTAGAGGAGCTTGGCATTTGTTTTCCTTCTGTGCAAAAGCAGCGACAGACCAAGTATTTTTTTGTACAGAATTGCAAACAGCAGGTTTTACAAATAGCAACTGTGGTTGACAACCGAAAGTCTACAAAATGCTAGATGCAGCCAGGATTGGAATTCTCTTCCAAGTATTTTAGAGGGAACCAAGCATTACCAGATTTTGTCTTCTGAGAAAGTATAAATTGTCAGTGAGCAGGTGCTAAGTGCCAGACACTGTGTTAAGGTATTTTATAAAGATATCTCAATTCTCACCACAAATTACAAGATTCTTATTTTTAAATGAGCAAACAAGGTTTACAAAGATCAAACAACTTGGGATCCCTGGGTGGTGCAGCGGTTTGGCGCCGGCCTTTGGCCCAGGGCACGATCCTGGAGACCCGGGATCGAATCCCACATCAGGCTCCCGGTACATGGAGCCTGCTTCTCCCTCTGTCTATGTCTCTGCCTCTCTCTCTCTCTCTCTCTCTCTCTCTCTATCATAAGTAAATAAAAATTAAAAAAAAAAAAAAAAAGATCAAACAACTTGTCGAAAGCAGTTTAGTTTGTAAGTGGCAGAACTTGATTTTGAAACTAGATTTGCCAGACTCCTAAGTAAGTTTTCTTTATTTCACCTAAAGAGAAAATTACAAATAACTTTTTTTTTCCTAGACCCATTTGAGGGTAGGTCACTAACCTGAGACTCCATCACTTCCAAATATTTTAGTGTTTATTTCCTGAAAACAAGAACATTTTGATACATTTATACATTGCTGTTATCTAGTCTTCAGACCGCATTCAAGTTTGCCGCTTATCCCAGTGATGTCTTGTGTAGCATATATCCCTATAATTCTGTTTATTTCCTTCTGAAACAGTTCCTCAGTTTTTTTTTTTTTTTTAAACTTTTGTGAACTTGGTACTTTTGGAGATTACAAGGCAGTTGTTTTGTATAATGTTTCTTGATTTGGTCCTATCTGTTGTTTTCTCTTGCTTTAGGTTATGGACTTTTGGAGGAATATCATCTAAGTGTGTGACCATTTCAGTTTGATCCATTAGTAATGATTACCACTTTGATTGCTTTATTGAGGTGTTGTCTGTTGGGCTTCATTGCTATAAAGTTACTCTTCTCACTTTTATAATTAACAAATGTTTTGTAGAAAGGTGCTTTACAACTATGTAACTCTTCCATCCCTGTGACAGTTTATTTACTTATTCATTAAATTTGTTATCTGTATGGACTCATAGTTCTTGTTTTATTTAATTGGTTATGACCTGTTACTACTGTTATGCATTTTGATGTCCAGATTGTCCCAGATTTGGCCAGTAAGAGCTCCTTCAGGTTGATTTCTGTGCCTTTTTGACACATTCCTTGACAAAATACTCCAGAGATTTTTCTTGCTTTCTGGCACAAGGTGTTCCAGGCTCATTTTGCACCTTTCTGGCTCCAATCCTGGAATTAGTAATTTCTCCAAGGAACTTTCATTATTTTAGTGGAAAATAGTATTCAGAAGACAAGATCTGGGTCATTAGCATGCTTATTGCTATTGGAATGTTGTTGCTCCTATGTCGTCTTAGTGGATACATACATGTTTGCCTCTATATTTATTTATATCTTTAAGTATGTTGAGAATCATGAATTCATATAACTCTAATTCCAGTCTGATACCACAGGATTCATTCTCTTATTTTCTAATCTCCTTCTTTTATTGTGAGAAACTTGGCTTCCGTTGTCTTTAATACATATACTAAGTGACCAATATCTCTATATCTTACTAGTCTCCCATCTCTATTGCTGCCTTTGGCCCTGAATGGATGCTCTGCTTTTCCTTCTTAGATTCTGACTCCCCATTCCAGACAGTTCCTCACGTTCCATCTCCCCATGTAGGATACGATTTTCCTTTAGCTTGGGCTCCCAAGTGAATTTTCTTCATGACCATATTATACTATCTCAGTCCTCTTATTTTGGTGTTTTTGCTACTCTATATAAACTGCAGCATTAAGAGTTCTCCAGAACAATTGTCCTGTTCATAGGAGAGCACCAACTAAAATGTCTGAGTGGGAGAAATTGAATGTGAGAGCTGAAAAATAACTTTTCCTGTGATCAGCCTCGGTTAGTAATTTGTATTCTGCAAATCATCACAGAACTAGAATTGTTCCTTTGACAAGAAATTGGACTTAATGGGTTGTCTCTCGAATTCTCATTAGAGATTAAAAAGAAAAACAAATTTTACTGTTATGCAGAGGATGTAGAATGAGGTAGGTTCCTGGGTGGGCAAGAGGGTTTAGAATGGGTAGGAAGAAAGAATCTACTCTGAAGGGACTAATTGGGTTGGGCCTGACCATTGGCAGGATATTCTGTATTCACCAAGCCAGACAGGATGGAGACTTACTTGAGTTGGGGCAAACTAGATGCAGAGACTCCTCCTTTGGAAGGGTGAAGGCTGACTGGCTGAGGATCAGTAGGAGGCATGAAGCTGGGCATGGGGTGACAGTTATATTTGGTCTGTGCTGTTCTATGGGAACAATAAGCAGGAAGGATGGCTAACAGTTACTGAGAGGGAGGTTTTAAATCTTTTAACAGTGAAAACTGGGACGGTGAATGACCAACATGGCATGTTACCCTAGAGTATGCTCATTCCCAGTACTGCGTACTGTCTTATATTTTCTCATCAGACTAAAGTGATACGAAAATTTATTTTAACCTTGTTTTTACCCCCAAAGGGTATCTAGTAATTTGGGGATATTGTGAAATCTCACCCTTAAAATATACTTAAAGGTATATTTCAGTGCAGCGAAACAAAATGTATGGTTTTGGAGTTTTGTTTGTTTTTTAGCAAGAGAAAGGTGTATCAGTGAATCAAATATACTGTAGTGGTCAGAGTAATGGATAATGTGCTCAGAATAACTTAAGATGTAGGGGAGTTGGTCTAATAGTTACTGAAATTTACTCTGATTAATTCATTTTTTTTTTCTATCTCTTCTCTATCTGAATTCAGTAATTTCAAAGTTACTCCCTAGTTGTCTGAGGAAAACTGTTTGATGGGAACCTTGGTTAGTAAGTTCTTGCTCAGTGTTTATCTTTAGGAAACCATCAAATTACTCTTAAGGTTATTGAATTGATTTAGTATCATTAAAGTGAGAGAAGTTAACAGGATTTATTAGAATGTAAAGTCATTTCCAGAAGGAAAAAACATAGGTCAGAAATTTTTTCAAAAAGCTTTCAGATTTTCCATGTTAAGAACATGTGAACATTTATGGATTGGGTAAAATGTATGTGGCAAGGATGCCTGGGTGGGTCAGTGGTTGGATGTCTGTCTTCAGCTTGGGGTGTGGTCCCTGGGTCCTGGGATTGGGTCCCACATTGGGCTCCTTGCATGGAGCCTGCTTCTGCTTCTGCCTGTGTCTCCCTCCCTCTCTGCCTCTCATGAATAAATGGATAAAATCTTAAAAAAATATGTGGCAATTCCTTGTACCATTGTTACAGTTTTATAATGTTATTTAATTATTTGTTATATAATTTTTATAGTAAAAGTTAAAAGTAAAAAAAAAAATTCTGCCAAGGTTCCAGCCAGTTTCTTCTGGTGTAGTGAGAGGCCAGAGGAGCCATGCCAGTGACTTTGTTTGTATTGAAAGACTTTGGTTCTGTGGCAGGTATTACCTAGTTCCCCAGTACTGAGGACGAGTGATGGAAGCAGGCTGGGTCTGAGGACCCAGAAGGGGTTCCACAGGTCCAGCCAAGAGGGTCCTTGGCTTTGCACAGGACGGAAATCAAATGTACGAGAGCAGATTTTATTGAAAATAGCAGATAAAGACAATGTCTAGGAAACTCAAAGAAAATGGAAGATGAGTCTTATTTTTACTTGAGGTCTGGGATTTTTATTGAGGATAGTGGTCTGGTGTATATGTCCCCTCAGCCATCTAGGATTTGGTCAAATTTTGGTCAAAATTTGGGCGAGTGCTCAATTGCCTGCCAGAAGCCATGTATGCCCTGGAGCCACGGGTCTTGACATACATCAAGGTGTTTTGAGTCAGTGGTCTTGAAAAACATTCATGATGACCTCACACTGACCATTCCTTAGGTGTTATCTGTTATGCTGGAAGACTCCAAAGAAATCATTAGATTCTTTTTTTTTTTTTTTTTAAGATTTTATATATTTATGAGAGAGACACAAACACACACACACACACACAGAGGCAGAGACACAGGCAGAGGGAGAAGCAGGCTCCATGCAGGGAGCCCAATGTGGGACTTGATCCCGGGTCTCTAGGATCACGCCCTGGGCCGAAGGTGGCGCTAAAACGTTGAGCCACCCTGGGATCCCCCAAATCATTAGCTTCTTGACCTTTACAAGTTGGACCTGTATTAAGGCATATGTAAGGTGGGGGTAGGGTGCAGATCCTAGCAAGAATAGAAGTAGGGAAAGAAGCAAAGGGAAAAAATACCATTTTCTTACACAGGGTTCCTTCAGTTTCTCTTATTTCACAGGACCCAAAAGGTCCAAGATCTTGACTCCGATATCAAGATGGTTGGAAATGGAAATGGCCAGTGATTAAAAAAATACTAACTATGCCTTGGCCTAGCTAGGACTCTCATTCATTCTTCCTCAGGCTTTCTGTATTGAAAATTTATACTGGTGATGTGGTTTGTGATTTTGATAAAGGTGTTTTGTTCACAGAGATCTGAATGGTGACACTTCCAGCCTGCATCAAGAATGCATTTTAGCTTTTATTTGAGTATAATTTTTAGTCTCTGCTCTTCTCACTATCAAATACTTAACATAAAACAGAGTACTTTTTCAGTCTTTGTTAGTGAAATCCAAGATGTAGGCCTTAAGTTCTGTGACTTTTTCTCAGCCATGCTACAGCCTAGCCTTTAGTTATTGTCATTAACAAGGCATCCTTGTTGTATACACTCAAGTGTGTTTTGTAAATGAAAGAGATGTTGTTCTGTGTATCTGTGTGAGAATGAGTTCCAGGTTGACCAGGTATCTCACTAATTGAATAGAGATTAATTTGCTTTAATTAAAATTTAATTAATTAATTAATTTGCTTTTGATACTTGTCTTTTTGCCTTCTGAGTAACATGATAAACACGTTCTAAATTTGTTGCTAATGGCTGGGTGAAGTTTTTGGGCACACTTCCTTGTGTTGCCAAGCTCTTCTAAAATGACTAAATCTATTCCTTATTCATTCTATTCAGCAGCCTCACACTTATTTCTAAGATTTACTTTAGATTTCCTCTTAAATGAACAATGTTTGCTTTCCATATTTCCATTATTTTCCCTCCAATTTAATAGGAGAAATGATGGTTTCGTATTGCATTTGTATCACATTCCTTTAGCTGATGTTTCTTCTCCTTATTAAATAGTCGCTTTCCCAAATGATTTTTGGGTGCGTGGTGGGGGAAGGAAAAAAAATGGAAGACCAAAGTCATGTCATTTGAGGTTTTCTCCTGCTTGTTTCCTCTAGGATAAACAACCTCTCTTCTGTTTTTTAATCTGTTAGCAATTTACTAGGTTTGGTAGGACCTAGCTGTCACACCTTGCTCAGTATAGCACTTCTTCCTGTCTTTCTTTTTCTTTGTTTTTGTTTTCTTTCTTTTCTTTTTTCTTTTTTTCCCCTTCCTTCCTCCCTCCCTCTTTCTTTTCTTCCTTCCTCCCCCCCCCCCTTCTCTCTCTCTCTCTAATGCACATAAACCCCATTCTTGGACCATCAGTTCATCAGTTTGTCAGCCAGAGTCTTTGCTTGCTTCTGTAAGGCTTCAGAAATAATTGATGATTTTTCTGCCCATGACAATTTATATCCCTAGTTGTCTGATGCACATGAAATATGTTGTTGGAATAACACATGTGGCTGCCTTCCATTTCTTGGACTCTTGCAGGTATATGGAATTGTGAGGATGTTCATTTTGAAGATCCATAATGAGTTAGGACTTACAAAGTACGATTTGAAACATCAGAGCATAACTGTTAGTGTCACAACAGCTGTTATTTTATTCAAATGAGATTTTAGTATTAGTGGCTGGATAGTTGGGACCAGGTGCTGTGTTTGTGCCCTCCCTTCCCTTTGTAAGATTTTTGGCTTTATTGAGTTATATATAATTTTGGGGCAAGATTTAATTTTGACAGACGTGACTTAAGTAAAAGAGGTAGGTGAGTGATAGGTAATATTCATCTCCACTAACTGTAGTTTTGTTAGCAGTCAGCTGGAAGACAGGTGCTATGAAGTCAGTATTGTATGGCTTCACTGAAGGTTCCACTTAAATGAAAATGGACCTGAATTATTCATGCAATTTACCAACACTAATATCCATTAATAAAGTAATTGTTTATTTTGAAAAATCTTTACACTTACTAAGTTTTGTTGGCACTTCACTTCTCTGAGTTTGCTGATTTGTTGTCATGATTTTCTTCCTTGTCAGCCTTCAAATGTTCCAAAGGGGACAGAACAACTTTGAGTACTATAGATTATTATTGTTTTTTTTAGTATTTTTATTTATTTATGAGAGACAAACATAGGCAGAGGGAAAAGCAGGCTCCCTGCAGGGAGCCCAATGTGGGACTCAATCCCAGGACCCCCATATCATCACGCCCTGAGCCAAAGGCAGATGCTCAACCACTGAGCCACCCAGACACCCTGAGTGCTATAGATTATCGATGGCACTTTGCAAGTAGTTAAATATACCCTAGGTAAAGAAAACTGTAGAATTAAAAAAAAAAAAAACTTGGGCTGCATTTTAGGTGAATGGTATCTAAAACTACTTTCACTCCATGGGTGACTTCAATATCTGGGCTTTAAAAAGCAAGGATTCATAAAATTGTATTTTTTTTATGAAAATACCATTTTTGTAAAAACGAACCTCATTTATTAGTAAAGGACTAAAGAGCTTATGAAAAAGAGCTATTATGTTACTCTAAACTTGGTCATTCTGGAGTAGCATTGTTCAATAAAAATTTCTGTGATGGTGGAAATATTCTATATCTGTGTTATCCAGTATGATAGCCACTTGTGGTTGTTGAGCACTTGAAATGTGGCTAGTGTGACTAAGGAAATGCATTTTCCATTTTATTCAATTTAAGTAGTCACACGTGACAGCACATTTCCTTGTTGATATACCTTGCTTGCATTAGCACAGTTCTGGAACATATGTAGAATCTGTAGCCCAACCTAGAGGTTTTGAAAGAAAGTGATTCCATTGGGATTTTCTTGAAGCTGAAGACCTAAATACCTCTTGAAATCACTATTCTTGATTTTTCCATGACATAAATTATGGAGTGTCTTGAACTATTCCCAGTTTTTACATTGGGGAAGTTCTGAAATGTTCTTTCTCATCCAGTTGTAGTGACCCGAGAGTTTATTATCTACTATCTGTAGAAAAATAATCAACTTTTGCTTTACTCAAAACTGCTGGACTGGGATCCCTGGGTGGCGCAGCGGTTTGGCGCCTGCCTTTGGCCCAGGGCGCGATCCTGGAGACCCAGGATCGAGTCCCACATTGGGCTCCCGGTGCATGGAACCTGCTTCTCCCTCTGCCTATGTCTCTGCCTCTCTCTCTCTCTCTCTCTCTCTCTCTGACTACCGTAAATAAAAAAAATAAAAATAAAATAAAGTAAAAAAACTGCTGGACTCGGTAGTGGAAATAGCAGCTTTTGCTTTTTCATAGCAAATAACCTTCATTGCTTATTTTCTTTGAAAAATTTTCCACCTGCAAGTGTTCTTTGCTTTAAAAGTTCTTATATATAGGTAAATTTGGGAGTGATTGCTTGTATTAAAAAGTATTCTTGCTTTTCTAGGTAGTCTTTTACAGGTTCACCTATTTAGCACCTCTCAAATTTACCATTTGACTTTAACTTATTTAGGTCATCAACTGAAGATCAGTTGGAAGTAAACTTATGTTAATCAATGGGAAAGTAGATTGAATATATAAAAGATTATTAATTTTTGCTCATATGTTCGATGAAGTGAAGGATACTTGCCTCAAGAACCT
Organism: Canis lupus baileyi; assembly: GCF_048164855.1. Lineage (NCBI taxonomy): Eukaryota > Metazoa > Chordata > Mammalia > Carnivora > Canidae > Canis > Canis lupus. The sequence continues at coordinate 65,620,740 of NC_132844.1, read as the reverse complement.
GACCAGTTAGCTATGAGCTGGTGAGCTTGTCTCCTCACATTTCCATCTACTTCATTATAAACTACCTCAGTTTCCTTGCTTGTACTGTAGCAACAAGAAATCTGTTTTTGTGAAGATTAAGTAATGAAAAGAAGGAACTGTTCTCTGGGTGTTGTATGCAAGTGATGACCCACTGAATTCTACATCTGAAACTAATATTATTACACTGTATGTTAACTACAATTTAAATAAAAACTTGAGAAAAAGAAAAGAACAGTTTCAAGTTCTCTCTGTCAGTCAGAGAAGTGGTTCTTTGCAAGCACTGGGGAAGGCTAATTTGGCATTTTCATAAAGTCTCACTCAAAGCAGCCTTACTCTAAGCTTACTCCACATTAATCCACTGCTGATAAATATATTGGCTGTAGGAAGATCAGCTTGCTGGAATAACTTACTAGAAACATTTCATTAAGAATAAAAGCACTCCTACTTGTAATGCAGAAACTAGAGGGAAATTTTGAGGGATATTATTTTAGTTCGAGAAGTGCTTTTATTTAGTAGCATTGTAATTGCTGAAATAAAAAAAAATGGGGGCGTCTGGGTGGCTCAGTAGGTTAAGCATTTGCCTTTGGCTCAGGTGATGATCTCAGGGCCTGGGATTGAGCACTGTATTAAGCTCCCTGCTCACCAGGGAGTCAGCTTCTCCCTTTTTCTGCGTACCCCCCACCATGCTCGAGCGCACGCGTGCTCTCTCACTGTCTCTGTCTCAAATAAATAAATATATAAAATCTTTTTAAAAAAAGTATTAGTGGAGACAGGAGAGTGGTCTGAATTAGCTTATGTGGCTTAGTATATACCTGTGAAACCATCAGCACAATTTATGTAGTGAATACATCTGTCCACCCACAAGTGAGTTTTCTCTTGCCATTAGGAATCTCTTCCTCCCATCCCTACCTCATCTCAGACAACTACTGATAAGATTTCTGTCACAATAGATTGGCTTGCATAAATGGAATCATATGATACATACTCTTTTGGGGAGGGGATCTGGCTTCTTTCAGCATAGTTTTTGAGATTTATCTGTAGTGGTGTCTCTATCAACAGTTCTTTCCTTTCAGTTTGCTAAATAGTATTCTTTGTGTGGATATGTTATAAGTTGGTTATCCATTTATGTGTGGGTGGGCTTTTTTTTAAAAAATAGTTTTTCACTATTAAAATCTGCTGTAAACATTCATGTACAAGTCTTTATATGGACATTTATTTCTTATATTTCTTTTCTTATGGGCAAATTCCTAGGAGTAAAATAGGTCATATGTAGGTGTGTGTTTAACTTGTTAAGAAACTGCCAAACTCTTCCAATGATTGATTATACCATTTAATACTCTTAGCAGCAGTTTATGGGGGGTACTAATTCTTTTGTATCCTCCTCACCACTTGATATGGTCAGTCTTTAGTTTTAACCATTCTAATCGGTTTATTTTGGTATCTTATTGTGCTTATAATTTCCATTGCTCTCATGACATTTTGCATATCTTTTCATGTGTTTATTTGCTACTCATGTATCTTTGGTTGAACTCTAGAAAATTTTTGCTCATTTTTAAATTGGTTGTTCATGAGTTTTGAGAATTCTTTATATATTCTGGATAGAAGTCCTTTTCTTTTCAAGATTTATGTATGTATGTATGTATGTATGTATGTATGTATGTATGTATCTATCTATCTATCTATCTATCTATCTATCTATCTATCTATCTATGATAGACATAGAGAGGCAGAGACACAAGAGGAGGGAGAAGCAGGCTCCATGCTGGGAGCCCGATGCGGGACTCTATCCCGGGACTCCAGTATCGCGCCCTGGGCCAAAGGCAGGCTCTAAACCACTGAGTCACCCAGGGATCCCCAGAAGTCCTTTTCTTAAATGCTTTGTAAAGATTTTCTCCTGCTGTGAGGCTTGTAATTTCATTTTTTAAAGTGATTTTTGAAGAGCAGATGTTTTAAATGTCAGTGAATTTCAGTTTATTCATTTGTTCTGTTATAGATGTTGCTTTTAAATATTTTTTCTGTATTAAAGAAATTTTATAGTTTTATGTATTATATTTAGATCTGTGATTTATTTTGTGTTAATATTTATATATGGTATGAGGTATAGATCCAAATTGTTCTTCACCCTCTGCCCCCTGCCCCCTTTCCTTTTTCTACTTCATTGCCTTTGGGCCTTTGTCAAAAATCAGTTGTTTATTAATATGTGTGGAGTGTTTTTGTTTTTGTTTTTTGACTCTATATTCTATTGCATTGACCTGTCTTTATCTTTATGCCAGTACCACTTTTGGGAAGAATTGACATTTTAACAATCTTAAGTCTTTTTATCCATGATCAGGCTGTTTCTCTCCATTCGTTGAAGTTATTACTTTCTCCCAATAATATTTTATAATTCCTATGTATAGGTCATGCAGATCTCTTAACAGCTTTATCCTTAAGCAGTTATATTTTTGATGTTATTATAAATAATATTTAAAGTTTTTCCTATTTTTGATTGTTTATACATTGATTTTTGTATCCTGTCAGCTTGGCAAACTATTTAACATACTAGCTTTATTGTTGATTCCATTGGGTTTTCTACATAAACTTAATTATATTTTTTGTGAATGAAGGGAGTTTACTTCTTTTTCTCCAATCTGGATTCCTTTCATTTATTTTTCTTGCTTGATTGCACTGGCTAGACGTTCCAGTACAGTGTTGAAGTGGTGGGAGTGGATATCTGCTCTAAGAGGAAGAGTGTACAGTCTTTCACCATGAAGTATATATGAAGTTAGCTGTAAGTTTAAAAAAATTTTTTTTAAAAGATTTTATTTATTCATTTGAGGGAGAGAGAGTGAGCAAGTGAGAGAGACGGGGGAAGAGAGAGAGAAAGAGAGAGAGAGAACAAGTGCAAGGGAAGGAGGGTGAGGGAGAAGCAAACTCTGTGCTGAGCAGGGAGCCAGATGTGGGGCTCATCCTGGGATCATGACCCGGGTCAAAGGCAGACACCCAACGGACTGAGCTACCCCTGTGCCCCTGCTGTAGGTTTTTAAAATAGATGCTCTTGATTAGGTTGAGCAAGTTCCCCTTTGTTTCTAGTTTGCCAAGAGTTTTTATCAAGAATAAATGTTGGGTTTTGTAAAATGCTTTTTTCTGTGCCTATTGAGATGATCATCTGGTTTTTCTCTTTTAGTTTAGTTTTGTGGGGGTTAATCTAGTTGATTAATTACATTGATTGGTTTTCAAGTCTAGTCCTGCATTTTTGAGATAAGCCTTGCTTCATGATGTATTACCTTTTAGTGCATAATGTGGATTCATTTTGATGAAATCTTATTTAGAATTTTTACATCTATATTAATAATGGATTTTAGTCTGTAGTTTTCCTATCATGTAATGTCCTTGTCTGGTTTTGTTATCAGAGCAAATTCTGATCTCAAAGACTGAGTTGGAATATATACCTTTTGCTTCAATTGTCTAAGTTTGTTTAGAATTGGTATTATTTCTTGCTTAAATGTTTTGTATTTACCATTGGAGCCATTTATGTCTGGAATTTTCTCTGTGGAGGATTTTTAACTACAAGTACAGTTACTTTTAATAAAAATACAGGGCTGTTTATATTATCTGTTTCTTTCTCAGTGAACCTTAGTAGGCTTGTCTTTTCATGTTTTTTGTCCATTTCATGCAACTTATATTTATGGTATAAAGTTGTTTATCATATTCCATTGTGTTTTTAATATTTGTACAACTGATGACACTTCCTTGTTTTTGATATTGGTAATTGGTATCTTCTCACTCTATCCTAATCAGTTTCTGATTAGAGGTTTATCAATTTATTGATTGTCTCGAAAGACCTGATTTTGGTTTCATTTGTATTCTCTTTTTTTCTGTTTTCTTTTTTTAAAGATTTTATTTATGTGTTCATGAGAGAGAGAGAGAGAGAGAGAGAGAGAGAGTCAGAGACATAGACTTTTGTCTTTATTACTCCCTTTCTTCTGCATATTGAGTTTAATTTGTTCTTCATTTTCTAGTTTTGTAAGATAGAAGCTGGGTTTATTGATTTAAGATCTTCTTTGGTAATAAAGATTTTCACAGCTATAAATTTCCATGTAATTATTGCTTCAGGGGTAGCAATACAGATTCTGCTCTGTTGTTGTTTTAATGTTCTTATCTGCTGATTTTAAACATCTGTGTTACTTCTGGGTTGGTTGAATGCTTAGTCTTTTCAGGCTGCTATAACAAAATAACACAGACTGGAGTGGTTTATAAGCGAGACATTTATTTCTCACAGTTCTAGAGGGTAGAAGTCTAAGATCAGGGAGACAGTTTGGTCAAATGAGGGCTCTCTTCTGAATCATAGATACCTCACTGTACCCATCACTTGGTGGAAGGGGCTAGTTAGCTCTGTGGTATCTCTTTTTTTTTTTTTTTGTGGTATCTCTTTTATGGAGCACTATTCCCATTCATGAGCTACTCTCATGACCTCATCTCCTCTCAAAGGCCTTTCCTAATACCATCACCTTTAGGGGTTAGGATTTCAACATATGGGGGGCGCCTGGGTGGCTCATTCAGTTAGGATCCCAGAGTCAGGATCCTGGGGTCTTGGAATTGAGCTGCTCATCGGGCTTCCTGCTCAGCAGGGAGTCTGCTTCTCTGTCTCTCTTCTGTCTCTCTTTCTCTCTCAAGTGAATAAATCTTAAAAAAAAAAAAAAAAAAAAAAGATTTCAATGTATGAATGACCATAGCAGTTGTGAATGATTGGTTTTTTTCTTATTATGGATGGCATTTTCCTACTTCTTTGTGTACCTGATACTGTGAGATACTGTGAGTTTTACCTTGTTGGATGCTGTATATTTTTGTTTACCTGTAAACCTTTTTTTAAAGGTTTTTATTTATTTGAGAGAAAAAGCACAAGAAGGGGAGAGGGGCAGGAGAAGCAGGCTCCCCACTGAGCAGGGGGTGGGGAGAAAGGCCTGATGAGGGGCTCCATCCCAGGCCCTCAGGATCTTGACCTGAGCTGAAGGCAGATGCTCAACCAACTGAGCCACCCAGGTGTCTCTACCTATAAATCTTCTCGAGCTTTGTTCTGAGATGCAGTTAAGTTATTTGGAAACAGTTTGATCTTTTGGAGTTGTGCTTTTAGAAGATTATATATATATATATATATATATATATATATATTTGAAGTCATGCTCAGTCTAGGATTGTTTTCCCTTTGCAAGGCAAGATCTTTTTGAGTACTTTACCCATTGCCCTAAATTTTGAGTTTTCTTCACCTAACCTTTGGGAACAGGCACTATTATCAGCATTCTGTGCATAATAGGTACTATTCCTCCTTTTTTTTTTTTTTTTTTTTTGGTACTATTCCTCCTAATCCTTTTGGATAAATCTTTCCTTGGTGTTGGACAGTTTATTTAAATATACATTTACTGATCTGTATGCTTGTTCTGTTCTTTGAACTCTAGCTGCATTGGTCTCTGCAGAGTCTTAGCTAATTTGCTTAGTTCAGAACATCTGCCAGGCAGGACTAGCTATACAATTTGCAGGGCCCAGTGTAAAATGAAAATGTAGGCCATTCGGAAATGTTTTTGAATTTCAAAATGGCAACAGCAGAGCGTTAAAGCTTGCACGGGTTCTTTCTGAGCTTCAACTGCACAGGTTGTAAAACCTATGAAGCCAGGGCTACCATGAGGTTTTATCCCACTTTCCTTTCCCTGTTCCATGGCCTGGAAGATGAAGCAGTCCTAGGACTTTTCTCCTTTTGTTTCCCATCTCTTAGGAATCATTGTTGTCCTTTTTTGTCAGATGTTGAGTTTTGGAAACTATAGTCTCATGTATTTTTCTGGGTGGGTTTTTGTTTTTGTTTTTGTGGTTTTTAGACAAGAGGATAAGTTCATTTCCTGTTAGTCTATCTTGGTTCTGGAAGCAGAAGTTATTTTTGGTGTAAAGATCTGCTTTTTGCTTGTTTGTTAATTCATTTAAGGACCTGGTAGCTTCTTTTTTGTTATACTAGGTTTCCCATGTTTCGTCTGTTGGCTTGGCATCTTTAGATAGCTGTTTTGGGTAAAAATTTTCTTGTATCATTGGCTGATCTGTTTTCTACTCTTAATTCCTTGGCTAGAGGGTCTTGAAGTGGAAGCAAATTTCCTGGTAACCATCAACTAATTTTCTGAATTGTACTACTTGATTTCAAGCAAACGTTAGCTTCCTGCTTGAAATCACTCTGCCCTTATTTTTCTTCTATGTTGTATTTAAATGCAAGCTGCAGATGGGTGAGGACAATTTTCTTTTCTCCCATCTCCTGCAGAATGCATCCCCTTGTAGTGAAATTTGATCGGCATATATGCAGTAAGGTATTAACAGCCTTTCAGATATGCCCTGCCCTATTAGCAAGAATATACAGTGATACAAAAATGAATTTGTCAAGAGTTTTATGGCTCCATGATCTATTGTACAATATTAATCCTGCTGCAGTGTTATTAAGTCATTTTTCATCTCCCCTCAAATTAATGTTGACGTTCTATTACTGGATTTGTTCTTGTCCCCAGATTAAAACATAAAGGAAAAAAATCTTCTCTGCTACAATATTAAAATTAATTGTAGGGTAAGCAGTATCTTGCTTGGTGAAGTAGAATCCTTCTGGAAAAATTATAACATGAATTTATTTCTGTGCTTTCTACTTGTTCTTGTATACACACACAAAAAAGCACAATTGGAATATACGTTTAAGGGCACAAGGAGAACAGAGAAAGGGAAGAGGGCAAATTTAACGTACATAAGGTTTTCCAAAAAGAAAAATAACAAAACCGGGGTCTTAAAGGGAACGCCATCTGGGGGAACCACATCTAGAGGGTGCTTCCATCCTAAAGGCTGGTAGAAATGCTGGTGGTATTATGTATAGGTAGAGGAATTTGGGCTGACTTGGGGTTTTATATTACATTCATAGGAATAACATGTTTCTTCTGAGAAATTAGGGGTAATTAAAAATCTTGTGATAGGGTCAACACTTAAAAGGGTAGTGCCATAATTAGGAGTCAGAAATAAGAGAGCTGTTATTACTTAAAACTTAAGACTAAGTGATGCTTTTCAGTGTGTGTGTCTGTGCTTAAATCATTTTTTGTCCATATGGGAGCAGATGTGAGTCTCATGTCTCTGACCTCTGTATAATGAGATCTCAGGGTATTTTAGTGACTTCTGGTCATGGTTACATAGGTGATTTGGAATGCTAATTGTTACAGGAGGAATCCTTTATTTATTTATTCATTTATTCATTTATTTATTTATTTATTACAGGAGGAATCCTAAAGTAATTATTTAAACCAAAGGGTAAACTTTAATTTACCTTAAAATGCTTACTTATATTTTTGAAAGGAAGAAGCAAGCTGAAATACTGTTACAGTATTTTAGTTTTGTAAAATAAAGATATATACAAAAAATATATAACATATACAATATAAATTACATATACCTTGTATTTAAATACAACATATAAATAAGATGAATATTTTTTCTTTGTAGAAAGTCAGAGTCATGAGTTGTATAATAAAAATTTAGCCAATTATACATTTCTGTATCTGTAAATGATGTAAGCAGTGTAGCACCCTTTAAGAGAACAGGGGGTAGGAAGAGGACATTTGATATTTAATCTCTGTTAGATTGGAAAAATAAGCACTTTCTCATCTGGGAATAGTGGATATTCATATTTTTATTCTTAGATCATTTTTATGAAAATATGCAGAAGCAAGAAAAATAATGAAAAGCTTTTAGGAATTTTATTTAGAAGTTAAATGCAGCAGACTTCTTTATATCAAGTAAATTTAGCTGTGTAAACATCATAAAATGAGAGAATATGATCACATGTACTTTTAGCAGAATGGGGTGATCTATATTCCTATTGCAAAATATCATGTGACAAAGTCCTTCTTAATAAATGACTAACTAGATGAGAATACCATATTTACTTTTTAGTGTTAGAAGAACATTCTTAAAGTCTAGAGTGCTGCTGTTTGCATTCCTCTGACTTGGTGTCTAATAATTTGGAACCATCTTCCTCTGTTAATTTTCTTTGCCCTCATGGGCAGAAAATGAAAAATTCTGAATTCTCAGGTATATTGATTAGAAGGTAAAAGCAGGCTATAGAGATGGTGTCTCCCAAGTTTTTTATTCTTGGAAGATGATGCAAATACTTTGCACAGTGCAATGAGAAAATGGAAGGAAATGATTTATTTCATTGTTACATCATCCTTCAATGTAGACAATTCTGTTTTCTCTTTTTCTTATTATTGTAGTCTTTTTTAAAGCATAGTGGATATAATTGATAATGATAAGTAATGATGAAATAACTCTCAGGATGATGAAATCACAAAATGTTTCAAGATAAGGGAAAATAAGATCACTAAACTTGCATAATGTGTTAGATTTATAAAATGGATCCATTGGACCAATATGGTGATTTTAAGATAGAGCGTATAATTTCTTTCAGTGACTCTTAAGAAGTAGAGGTTGATAAATCTCAATCCTTACAGTCAGAACAATTGAAAAAGAAACTGGAAACTAAATTGGATCTGATGAACTGAAGGTTAAGAGCTTTTAAGGGAGGCTATCTAGGTTTCCCATTGTACATATGAGAAGTTGAAGTAGATTATCAGTGGTAGAACCATCCATGGGTTGGAATGGAGGATCAGACATACCCAGTGCAATCTTAGTTTCCATGTTCCCAGTTGATGTTGGAGAGCAAACTAAAAATTTGAACACCAGTCACCTTATAGTCTCTTCTTTAGTTCATGGTAGGATGTAGAAATTGTACTTTCTGGCAACCTTTAAATTGTATTTGATTACATAATTTGAACAGAGCATGTTATCTTTGATACAGTGCTGATGGTGAGTTGTTGGCAGAAACTTTGGCTTAAAGAATGCTTTGCTTCAAACTTCTTTTGAAGCCTGATGGACTCCTACATCCATGCATCCAGTTTTCCAGCATGACTCCAGTCTATGAGAGTGAGCTGTGCTTGTAGAGGTTAAGAGGGTCTAGCCTACACCTGTCTAACACAGTGAGCCAGTTGTAGTCGCTATCAGTGCATCTCCCTTTTGAGCATGTGAAAGCCTGGGATTTAGTCTGTTAGCTTTCAGAGAGGATATATGTTGTATGTTCATGGGGTTGCTGCAGCACTTGTACTTTTCTTTTCACATAGTTTTAATAGTTGAATGTGAAAATTATCTGAAAAAATTTAAAAGGGGTGTTTCATTAGTAATTGTTCCATTGTGTAAGACTTTTAGTAAGCTTAGTAAATAAAGATCTGTAAGCTAGTCAATGACTATTTATTGAGCACCAGGTTTTTTAGAGACACTGGAAGAATGTGATACTCAAGGGAGTCCTTTTGTGAAATACAATTCAAAAAATTTTTTGTGATGAGATTCAGTTTAAGAAACAGTTCTTTGTTAAGAACTTAGATGAGGCCAGGAAGAGGGAAGGGGTACTTGGAAGATACATAAATGTAACAGTCCTGCCCCTCCAAAACCTTGGAATTTATTTGAAATCCTTATCCTAACACTGTAGTTTTCAAAATTAAAAAACAAAACAAAACAACAAATCAGTGAAGTTTAGGTTGGTATTACCATTTAGGTCATTAGAGGCACCAACAGAACAAAGCATAAACAATTATAGAAAAGAAAAAGGGAAACAAATAAAGGTGTGTTAAGATGTATGAGAAGGGGATCCCTGGGTGGCTCAGCGGTTTGGTATCTGCCTTTGGCCCAGGGCGTGATCCTGGAGTCCTGGGATCGAGTCCCACGTTGGGCTGCCTGCGTGGAGCCTGTGTCCTCTGCCTCTCTCTGTGTGTCTTTCATGAATAAATAAATAAAATCTTAAAATATATATATATATATATGAAGAGGTCAAGAGGACAGGAGAAGCAGATCTGTGTGAAATTGTGAAGCAATGTGAGATTTGCTTTGTATACTTCTAGTCTCTTTTAACACCTAAATTATTTTATAATGTAATCCAAAAAAATCCATCCAAAAAGTCTTTATTGAGTACTTGCTGTGCGCTAAAGTCATTGTGCAGATATCCTTAGGCTGAAATTGATAACCCACTTTTTCAGGGGCATTTGTATTTTAACAGGAAACACAATGTAGATTGTAGATGTTTTCAGTTTGGCCTTCATTGTTTGCTTGCTCTTTTCTTTTTTCTCTCTCTTTAGAGAGAGGCAGAGACACAGGCAGAGGGAGAAGCAGGTTTCCTGTGCAGAACCTGATGCAGGACTCGATCCCAGGACTCCGGGATCACAACCTGAGCCAAAGGCAGATGCTCAACCACTGAGCCACCCAGGTGTCCCAGCCTTCAATGTTTTAAACCTAGGGGAGCTTTTACATAAATTTTGAATGTTTGGCTTCTCTCTACAAAATGTATAAAAATACATTTTAATTTCTGTGTGACTTCAGTCTTCTGGAGTTGAATAGATGTTGCTTCTTTAGACTGAGAAGCATTCCTTAGTTTAATATACACTCAAAATTTGCTATTATTCTGAACCTAGCTCACTTTCCTCATTTATGTTACCCAGTTACTATAGACATTTGAGTTTATAACCTGTGCCCTTAAATGACTGAACTTTGATGGGGATTCATCAGCTATTACTTATGAGAGGATGTAAACAGATTATGAGCATGGTGGCATTGGTTGGATGTCATTATAGGATAGGCACCCAAAATCTCGCTTATATAAGTTGCTTTCAGTACCACCTGTGCATAAGAAGTGCCTCCTTTGGGAAGTGGAGACATAACCACCAATTTCTTTAAATACATATAGTGGCTAGGCTCCTGTTGCAGTTTTTTTTTTTTAATACCATTAGTGAGGGATCCCTGGGTGGCGCAGCGGTTTGGCGCCTGCCTTTGGCCCAGGGCGCGATCCTGGAGACCCGGGATCGAATCCCACATCGGGCTCCTGGTGCATGGAGCCTGCTTCTCCCTCTGCCTGTGTCTCTGCCTCTCTCTCTCTCTCTCTGACTATCATGAATAAATAAATAAAATCTTTAAAAAAAAAATACCATTAGTGAATAAAAATAAATGTTTTGAATTAGTAAAAACTCTTGAATCTTTTGTCCCAACTTTATACTGACCCATCTTTTTTTTTTTTTTTAAAGCGTTTTGGCAAATCATTTACTTTTATGTTTTTAAATTATTATTATTAAAGGCTAATCATTATAGCAAGAGATGATAAATCTTTGAAGAAAGCAGGAATGTTATTTTTAACCATCCATACTTCCCCAGAAAGGTACTTTTCCCTTGTTATTTATTTCTTTATTACATGGGTAAAGGCAAACTTTATTTCATATTCACCATATAATTAAGAAGCCTAAGTCAAAACTTTGTGCAAAAAATTTTCAGACTGTGTACTAAATCTTCCAAGCATGGGGAACACAAAGATGATTAACATATGATCTCATTCAGATAAGCTATGACTTATCAGTTTTAAAACTTACTCCTGAATGTAGGCCAGTGATTTATCTTGGAGATCAGTGACCTTGGAAAAATTCCTGAAACATTAGACTAGGGTTTTACTTTGAATCAGATTATGTTACCTGCTGATAAAGTTTAAAATTTAACCCCAATTCTAGGAGATAATGTAAATACTCAGAATAAAGGTAGGGAGTCAAACGAGATAGGCAGCATATCTTCAAGCACGGGAGAAATTAATTTCTGTGATATGAGGAGTCAGAGGTTACAGATGATGATGTTCAGAGAGATTAGTTTCTAGGTTTTGAAAAAATGGTTCAGAGTTTCGAATTTGTTCTAGAAGTCCTCCCAGTAACAGTATTTAGGATTCCTTTAATTGGTAACACTATTGCCAAGAAGCTTACAGTCAAATAGAAATTAAGAGGAAAAGCAGAATTCACTTATATGTAGATTTAAAATATCCTGGAATACCTTATTCTGAGAAAAATGAGGATACCTGTATTTGTCTGTAGTATTGGGACTATAAACCTAAACCTATATAACCTAAAAAAAATCATAAGCATTCTCAAGGCAGTAATTGTTTTCTCTCAAATAGTTCAGTCACCTGCACAACTTTTGTAAACTCTACATACTTTAGGTCTGCCTCATACTTACTAAACCTAATTATTTTTAAAGATTTTATTTATTTACAAAAAACAAAAACAAAAAACAAACAAACAAACAAAAAAAGTTTTATTTATTTATTCATGAGAGACACACCGGAGAGAGGCAGAGACCTAGGCAAAGAGAGAAGCAGGCTCCCTGTGGGGAGCCTGATTCAGGATTCGATTCCGGAACCCTGGGATTACCCCCTGAAGGCAGATGCTCAACCACTGAGCCACACAGGTGCCCTCAATCTAACTCTTAACCCCTGTGTAAATACTACTGTCCTGATGCAGAACTTCTGAAATCATTTACTTGCAATTTGTTGGATCAGAGTTAAGAGGATAGAAGAGAGGAGCAAGAGCCAGATAGGTTACCTAATTTCAACTCTTCTCACTGGAAACTGCTGATCCTAGGTTATGATTTCCTTGGTCTCAACTACTATTTCTTTAAAAGAAAGTGTTATTACTGTTGGACATGCCTTCAAAATGAAACTTCTTTAAAATGTCTTTATTTATTAAGGATTTTATTTATTTATTCACGAGAGACAGAGAGAGGCAGAGACACAGGCAGAGGGAGAAGCAGGCTCCATGCAGGGAGCCCGACACGGGACTCGATCCCGGGACTCCAGGATCATGCCCTGGGCTGAAGGCAGTCTCTAAACCGCTGAGCCACCCAGGGATCCCTAAAATGTCTCTTAATAGATTTAGTATTTTCTGTGAAGAAATGCTGAGTTTCTCAGGCAAGTCTTAGAACTGTTATGATTACTTTTTAAATTATTTTTTATTTTTTATTTTCCATTACGGCAACACATTTTAAAAAACTACTGGGGCACCTGGGTGGCTCAGTAGTTGAGCGTCTGCCTTTGGCTCAGATCCTGATCTCAAGGTCCTGGGATTGAGTCCCACATCGGGCTCCCTATGGGGAGCCGGCTTCTCCCTCTGCCTGTGTTGTGTCTCTGCCCCTCTCTCTGTCTCTCATAAATAAATAAAATCTTTGGTGGGGGGGAACCTACTGATTGCTAGGGTTATTGGAGTGGAGTGACAATACCTATAGAAGTTAGTTTTTTGTTTTTTTTTGTTTTTTTTTTGGTAAAATTTTTAGTGCTACATTAGAAGTAAAATGCAAATTTTGCCAATAAGTTGGGGAAAAGAAAGTAGCAAAGTTCCCATAGTAACGTTATCTTTGCCCTCACACAACTGTCTTATTATCCCATTGGACTGTGTGATTAATGCTTCTTACTGATAACTGTAGAGGCACATAGGATTCTTTCTGTATCACTGGATATGAACTTTAATGCTGCTTTCCCAGTAAGCTGTGTAAATATGTGGTCTCAATATGTATCTCCAGTTTGACCTTTATACATTTTCTTCCTGCCAAACTTTGTCCTTGGAGTGGTATCTTGGCGCATCTGTTGCAAACTCTTTCCCATTCCCCTACTCACTGCCAGAAATGTCACTGATTTGAAATTTGTTTATTTTGTCATCTTGTCTCTCTGTTCCTGATATTCTGCATTATTTGTCCCAGTGTATTTCAAGATGTTGGCATTATCTCAGTACGGTTTCTAACTGTAAGCTTACTGTTTTTTTTTTTTTTTTTTGTTTTGTTTTTGTTTTTGTTTTGTCCTACAGAATTAAAATATACTATTAAAAGCTTTTCTTAGATTCATGTCTCCATTGAAGCCAGCTGTTATTTGGAAACAAAATAAATTTTTGACATTGATTTGTTTTCATCTTTCTTCTAATAACTCCTCTGTTGTTCTTGCTCATTAAAGGATGTGGCCTTAATGTAGATTGTTGGTTAGCTCTTCTTTCCTTCCCTCCCTTTCTCCAGCATTTACTGAGTATGCTCTGCATTGAGGACTCTTGTAGGCTCCAGAAATAGAGCAATGAGAAGCTTTTAAAGTGTCTAGTTTTATTCATTCTGCAGGTACTGAAAACTAATCTAGCGCTCAAATATACCAGAAAATGAAATTGGCAGTCTCTACATTTAAGGATCTTTTTTTTTTTTTTTTTTTTTACATTTAAGGATCTTATATTCTTGTAGGAAGAACAACAAATATATAAGTATGTAGTATGTCAGATGGCTATGAGTGCTGTGGAAAAAAATAAATACAAGTATGTGTAGATTTCTTATTTATGTAGGGCAGTTAAATAGTTAAAAGACAGAGTTGTGTGGTTATCTGGAAATAAAGTATCCAGACAACAGTGCTAGCTGATACAAAGCCCCTGAGGTTGGAGAGTGTTCAAGATGAGTTCTAGGAGCAGCAAAATGCTACTGTTGTTGGCTATTATAGAGTGAACAACTAAGAGACTGGTGAATGTGGAGTCAAAACTAATAAAGAGACTTGAGTCATCAAGGCCTTTTTGTAGGCTTTAGTAAGAACTTAAGTAAACTAAATAAACTTAGTAAAAAATACTTTGGATGAGATGGGAAGCAAGTGTAGAATATGGTTTGATCAAATCCAAGGAATGATGTGATCAGACAATTTTAAAGGGGTTACTTGGGTAAACATGGGGGCAGAGGAGGATGCAGAAAGTCCTTTTACGAGATTATTACAGTAAATTAAATTTGAGATCCTGATGATGTGGACCAGAGCTATGGTGTCAGGAGGAACTATTAGGATTTGGATGTACTTTAAAGGTAGATCTAACAATTTTTTGGTAGTCAAAGATGACTCTATAAGATATTTGATCTAAGCCAACTGGAAGAATGGAATTACTTTTTAGTGAGATGAGATAGGAAGTCAGAGAAGCCGTTCTGATGGGAAAATGAATTGGGTTTTGGCATGTTAAGTTTGAGATGCTATTAGACTGGAAAAAGGCACCTAAATAATTTTGATAATTTTGATAATATTTGGAGTTAGGTGTGTGCTTTATTAAAAAACAAATGAAAAAATAGAGATATATTTAGATATAACCATGACTTTAACTCATGTTTGCTTACAGTTCTTTCTTACATTTTACATATCCCTAATGCTGAGGATCACTTTTTTGCTGGAGAACATGCTCTGGTTTTGTTATCTATGTACAAATTTGACAGCCACATTGAAAAATGTTAGTGTTTTGCTCTTTTGGTATGAATGCTATATGTCTGGGTAGAAAGGCCTAAATTCAAAATGATTTTCCCTCAGAAACTTTGTCTAATAGGAGTTCCAAAAAGGGAAAGCAGAAAAAAAAATATGGGAGGAGGGCAGCCTGGCTAGCTCAGCAGTTTGGCACCGCCTTCAGCCCCAGGCCTGACCCTGGAGACCCAGGTTCGAGTCCCATGTCAGGCTTTCCTGTATGGAGCCTGCTGTTTCCCTCTGCCTGTGTCTCTGCCTCTCTCTGTGTCTCGAATAAATACATAAAATCTTTTAAAAAAACATATGGGAGGAGGGTCCAAATAATAATGAGAGTGTTAGCGACTGAAATCTTCAAAATCTGTGGACCCACACCAAATAATAAGATCACAACCTGATAAGATTTTATAACTCAAGAGACTAAAAAAATGCTTTTAAAAGAATTTTCACCCGAGGTGTCCTAGTTAAGGAGAGAATCCAATTGTCAGACTTCGTTAGCACTATTGGATGTTATGAATCACTGGGGGATGCCTTCAAAGCAGTATATGAGATAACAGGATTGGAGTAAAATTTTAGATACAGTGGCCAGAGAAGGTCACAGTAAAAAAATCTGAAGGATGTCAGAGAGCTAGCCACATAGATATCTAGAAGAGGAGCATTCCAGGCAGAGGAACACAAGTGCAGAGATCCAGAGGCAGAAGTTTTCTTGATGTTTAAGAACAGCAAGAGAATGCTGTGATGGCAGCAGAGAGAGCAAAGGGTGAGGAGGAGTAGATAAAGTCAAGGGGTCAGGGGTTCAGATCATATAAGGGCTTTTCTATCATGGTAAACACTTTAGCTTTTACTGAATGAGATGAAAATCCATTGAAGGCGTGTTTTTTTTTTTTTTTTTTCATTGAAGGGTTTTGAGTAGAGTGATGATATAATCTGCTGTGCTTTTAGCAGCTAGAGCTGTTCTTTTGTGTTAAGAAATGACTGGGGGACAAGGGCAAAGGCAGTTAGGAGGTTACTATAATAATCCAGGGGAGAGTTCACAATATCGTGGAACATAGTGATGACAGGACAGGTGATGAAAAGTAGTTGAATTTATAATCTTTGTTGAAGGTGGAGTTGGTAGAGTTGCTGGCCCATCAGATGTGGGGGAGGGTGAAAAGAGGGAGAAAGAAGAGACAGCAGTGATCAAATCAAGTATGATGTTAAGATTTTTGATCTGAGCAATTCCTGAATGGATCACCACAAACTGATTATCAAATGACATGGGGGTGGGAGCAAAAATATCAGAAGCTTACCTTTAGACATATTTTCAAACCCTTTGATTTTTGCCAGTCTGAAAAATGAAAAAATAAAAACCCACCTCATTTAATTTTATTTTTTTTAATTTTTTTTTATTTGTGATAGAGAGAGAGGCAGAGACATAGGCAAAGGGAGAAGCAGGCTCCATGCACCGGGAGCCCGATGTGGGATTCGATCCCAGGTCTCCAGGATCGCGCCCTGGGCCAAAGGCAGGTGCTAAACCACTGCGCCACCCAGGGATCCCCAAAAACCCACCTCATTTTAATTTGTATTTCTTTTACTATGAGTGAAACCGATTATTTGCATTTCCTTTATTGCAACCCATTTATTTTAGTTAGTTAATTTAGAGAGGCATTTTCCTCTTGAGTGGTTCTTTTTCTTTTGATTTGTAGGGATCCTTTTTATAAATTAAGGAATTAGTTCTTTGTGATATTTGTTGTAAAAATCTCCCTGTCCCAGTTGTTCTTTTTAATTTTAAACCTTGCTTCTGGTGGTTTTGTGCAATTCAGGATTTTTTAAAAGATATTATTGAATCAATCAGTTTAAAAAAAAATAATGTCAGGGTTTGGTTCATACTTAGGTCTTTACCCTAATGTTATTAAAAAACTATATATTTTTTGTGAGTACTTTTGTGATTTTATCTGTGTTCTCATTTTTAATCCATATGGATTTTTAAAAAGATTTTATTTATTTATTCATAAGAGACATAGAGAAAGATAAAGAGAGAGAGAGAAAGAGAGAAAGGGGCAGGCAGCAACACAGGCAGAGGGAGAAGCAGGCTCCATGTAGGGAGCCGGATGTGGGACTCTATCCCGGGTCTCCAGGTTCAGGCCATGGACTGAAGGCGGTGGTGCTAAACCGCTGAGCCACCCAGGCTGCCCCAGTCCATATGGATCTTAAATGAAATACTGCAGTAGATGAGTTTGTTGAAGGGATGCTCTGGAAAGTCAGGATGCAACTGCAGAGTCTTAGTGCTTACTGGAGAGAGCAGGTTTCTAGAAGAGCTTCAACACACGATACGATAACAAAGACTAGGCTTTATTCAGACTTCTCAAGTTATACACCTTTGAGAGGATTTATTTGATTGTTATCTATATAACAAATAGGGAAAGGTTTCTCATAATTTTTGGTTGGATCAATTCAGCATGATCTGGAGGACTTGTTAAAATACAAACTGCTAAACTCCATCTCCAGAGTTTGATTCTCTGGGCGTGGTGAATAGTCCTAGAATTTCTGCTCATAAGTTCTCAGATGACAATGATAGTCTTGGGACAGCACTTTGGGAACTGCTGGCCTGGGGGTTCTGGGGCTTAGGCTCTGGAAGTCGGAAGGTTTGAGTTCAAATCCGTGTTGTGGTATTTATTAGTTCTGTGATTTGGGGCAGGTTTTTTGCTTGTTGGATTTTTGTCTCCCATTCTACCCCCTCAAGTTATATTTTCTTTTCCCTGAACCAGAGTATATATTTTTTAAAGGTGCTGTGTGAGGAATAAAAGAAATACTGTTATTTAAAATAGCATATACTTGAAACATGGTAAGTGCCCATAATAAATATAAATTGCTATTCCTTTTAACAAGCTCTTTTTGTTCATAGTATCAGTGCTGTTTAAAAAGACTATATGGGGGATCCCTGGGTGGCTCAGCGGTTTAGCGCCTGCCTTTGGCCCAGGGTGCGATCCTGGAGTCCTGGGATCGAGTCCCACGTCGGGCTCCCGGCATGGAGCCTGCTTCTCCCTCCTCCTGTGTCTCTGCCCCCCTCTCTCTCTCTCTTTCTCATAAATAAATAAATCTAAAAAAAAAAAAAAAAAAAAGACTATATGAGCAGCATGTAATTAAAAATTTCTAGTAGCCACATTAAAAAAGTAGGCAAGGGATCCCTGGGTGGCGCAGCGGTTTGGCGCCTGCCTTTGGCCCAGGACGCGATCCTGGAGGCCCGGGATCGAATCCCACATCAGGCTCCCGGTGCTTGGAGCCTGCTTCTCCCTCTGCCTGTGTCTCTGCGTCTCTCTCTCTCTCCGTGTGACTATCATGAATAAATAAATTAAAAAAAAAAAGTAGGCAAAACAGATTTAGAAAGGTAAAATTAACTTCAACCATTTTAACCCAAATATATGAAATTTTATTTTACTATATAATCAGTATAAAGTTACTAATAAGGTATTTTACATTCTTTTTTTCATAATAAGTTTTTGAAATTTGGCCTGTATTTTATACATACAGCACATCTTAGTTCAGAATAATCAGATTTCAAGTGAATTATAACCAGATGTGACTAGTGACAACTGTTGTAGATAATGCCAGTCCAGTCACTCCTCTTCACCTTACATTCTTGGACATTTCTATTATGTCTAGCCTTGCTTCAGGTACTGATTCTTGGTGTAATTAGTTACAGACATATAAGTGAAACTTTTTTACTTATGCAGAAAGAATGACAATGGACATGGCAGGCATCCTTGAGCTGCATATAGGCTTTTCTGATTCTTAAGAGATCAGCCAGGAACAAGGAGTTGATATTTCTGGGAGTCAGTTTCCATCAAGGATATTGTGCCATCTTAGAACCCCATGTTGTCTGAAAGATCTCTTGTCAGTTCTGCAAGCTTGAGTATTTCTAACCTCCAGAGGTTGTAAAGAATAGCTCTGATTCTTAAAAGCGTATATTCTTTGTTTCTAGAACTTAGCCTTTTGATTCATGGGAGAGGCACTTCCCATCTGTGTGTCTGTGGAGGTTTTTTCTAGTGAAGGAGGATTCCCTTAGGACCTGTGATTAGTTTTTCATAGAGTAAATACACTTTCTGAAAGTGCCACTCTATCTATCTATCTATCTATCATCTATCTATCTATCTATCTATCTATCTATCTATCTATCTATCTATCTATCAATCATCTATCTATCTTTTGCAAGGGTATACCATGTATATCCGATAGTTGCAATGTCACAATCTTAATTAGGGAAAAAATTTTTTTACATGCCCCTGTTTTGATGGATGGTAGCATATTTTAAAGGCATATGGTATACTTTTGTCTTCTGTAAGTATTCATTTAGCAGATATTTGCATACCCACTGTGCGTTTGGTACAATTTTCTTATTCATTATAGATCTTCTTTTGGAGTTCCGTATTGTTCAAAAATTGTTCACAGTCTTTTCACTTTTACATATAGTAAGGAGTATGATGAAATCTTGCTAGGAAAAAGATTTCTGGTTATTAAACTTTTTATATTCAGCATTCTTTTCACACTTAACCCATTTGAAGATAAACAAATGAAATGTTAAGATTTTCTTGCCCATAGTGATAAATCATGTTTGATAAAACCTTTAAATTTATAAATGGGCAATATGATTTGCATTGTTTGAAAACATTTTACTACTACTGCTGACTGGCTTTCCTTAAATTGATTGATGCTTTTCTTTTAACTTCTGTAATAAGGTTTGGGAACTGTGTTTTTTCCTAGACGAGACTTTTAAATTCATTCACCCTTGAAGGGCTCTCTTCTGAATTTGTTTTTCTAGGCAGCTTTTACTGTACTTGGAAAAAGAATTTTATATCTGTCTTGCCCATCATGCATCAGCATTTAATTTATCTTCTTTTGCTGCTGGGAGAAAAGTAATAATGATTTGGGTGTTATTTGGAGATACAGGCCAAAAGCACAGTACGTCAGGTGAATGAAAACATTGATGTCTTCACATCCATTTTTTTCTCCCACTGCCAACTTTATTGTTTAAAAATGTTCAAACCTACAGAATTAAATGACTAGAACAATGAATATCTGTATCCTTCACTTAGACTAACCAGTTATTAATATTTTTTAACATTTGCTTTCCTTCTCTTCTTCTCCCACTATTTCTTTGCTGCTTTGCTGCCTGTGGGCTCAGACATCCTGACATTTCACCCCTAAATTCTTCAGCATGCACTTTTAAGATTAAGAATATTCTTCTGCATTACCACAATATCATTATCATTCCTAAGAAAAATTCAATAATTCCATAACACTGGCCCTACTTAAATTTCCCTAATTGTCCCCAAAATGTTTTTTATAGTGCTTAAAATTTTGTCTTTAATCTAGGACCAGCCAAAGTTTAAGCATTTGATTATGTCTTACTGAATTGTATTATAGTATACAGTGGTTTCGGTACCATTTTTCGTTTCCTTGTTTTTCCTAACACCCCCCCCCGCCGTTTTTTCCCCAAAGAACTGAAACCTTGATCAATGCCTTAAGTTTAGACTATGTCCAACATTCTAAATTTATCTGATTAGTTTCCTGTGACTAGATTCAGCTTAAACATTTTTTTTTTCCAAGAGTGCTTTATAGATGACATGATGGGCTCCTTATTCTATCACATGAAGTTCCAAGGAGTACTAGTACTCTTGGTACTAGTAGTTGCTAAGTTTGATCACTTGGTGAACACTGGATTGCTTTCTTATATATACATGTTTTTCAGCCCATAATTATTAAGTGATCTGTAGAATTCAAGCTCACTTTTGGAGTAATTATATGGTCAAAAATGTCTTATACAAACAAACAAACAAACAAACAAACAAACAAGGTGCCTGGGTGGCTCAGTGGTTGAGCATCTGCCTTTGGCTCAGGGGGTGATCCCAGAGTCCCAGAATTGAGTCCTGTGTTGGGCTCCCTGCATGGAGCCTGCTTCTCCCTCTGCCTATGTCTCTGCCTCTCTTTCTCTGTGTCTCTCATGAATAAAAAAACAAACAAACAAAACCCCAAAAAACAAACAAAAAAAACAGTCTTAGATATTTATTAGACCTAAGACGCACCTTTTTTTGGTCTCATTTTGTAACTCTAAGCATAATGAAACCGCAGAAATATAGCCTTTGCTAATTTCTGTTAACCTTTAAAAATGATTTTATTTTAGGCTTTTTTAAAAAAAAGATTTTATTTATTTGAGAGAGAAAAAGAGAGAGAGAGAGAGCACATGTGCACATGAGTAGGGGGAGGGTCTTAGGGAGAAGCAGACTCCCCACTCAGCAAGGAGCTCTTTCCAGGCCTCAGTCCTAGGACCCTGGGATTATGACCTGAGTGGAAGTCCACCACTTAACCAACTCAGTA
The DNA here is from genome assembly GCF_048164855.1 of Canis lupus baileyi. Classification (NCBI taxonomy): domain Eukaryota; kingdom Metazoa; phylum Chordata; class Mammalia; order Carnivora; family Canidae; genus Canis; species Canis lupus. The sequence goes on along the minus strand of NC_132844.1, from coordinate 65,599,241 downwards.
ACCCGAGTGCCCTAAAAATTATTTTATTTTATCTTTTTAAAATTATTTTATTTTTAAGACTATTTCTTTACCTAAATTATTGGTAACATGACTTGTTTATAGTCAACAAGTCAACATGACTTGTTTATAGTAACAATCTATCAATTTTCTTTAAAAGCTCAGGAATTTTAAATTTAAAAAACTGTCTTGTGAAATATTTAATAGCTCATTTTCAAACCTAACCAAATTGAAATTGTTATGCAGTAATGATTGGCTTAGTTATATTTACATTATAGAGCATAATATAATTGTGTTCTGTTTTATTTAGCATGTAATTCTGAACTCTTTTGGGGCTGATTGTGATATTTTCATTTTTGCAAAAATATAGAAATCCTCTGTTAATGAATATCACCATTAAAGGTAAGTCATTATTGAACTACCACTTAAACAGAGTATGCCACAGAACCAGTGAGATTTGATCCAACTTTTGACATTTGTACATAAACTCAACTAGAATTGTGTGTTTTGGGGATACCTGGACAGCTTAGGCAGATAAGCATCAGACTCTTGATTTTTGGCTCAGGTCCTGATCTCAGGGTCTTGGGATCCGGTTCTGTGCTTTGGGATTCTCTCTTTCCCTCTCCCCCTGCTCATATATGCATTCTTGCTTGGACTCTCTCTCTCAATAAATAGTCTTAAAAAAAAATTGTGTACTTGTAGTTCACAGAACAAGTTTATAGAGTGTGTGTATGTGTATGTGTTGGCTTCCTTTAGAAAAAAATGATAATTACATAACAATTATAATGTCATGATCCCAAAGATGGAGCAAAGAGGTTTTAAAGTCAGTAGGACAGAGTACCTGGGTTGAGCACCGCCTTCAGCCCCGGGCGTGAACCTGGAGACCCAGGATGGAGTCCCATGTCGGGCTCCCTGCAGGGAGCCTGCTTCTTCCTTTGCCTGTGTCTCTGCCTCTCTCTCTCTCTCTCATGAGTAAATAAATAAAATCTCTAAAAAAAAAAAAAAAAAAAAAAAAAAAAAAAGCGGTGAGAGAACAAATCCTAAAGTGTCTTCAGAGGACAGGCAGCTTATATTCTATAGTGGACCAGGGAAATGGGAAACACTTATTCTTTCTCTGATTTTATTTTTCTTACATTGCCTTCTACTTAGAATCTGTTAGATTAGGTGGACCACCTGGTGTCTGTCCCTGAGTGAGTGGGAATATTTATGAGCAGGCTGAAGCATTTCTTAAGTGTCCACTTCTTCGATAGAGAGACTGCTTATTCCAAGCTTAGACATTACTTTTCTCACAGAAATTGCCTGCCATCACCTTCCCAGCAGAATGACTAATTATGAGCTGGAGTCTTAACATTTTTCAGTGTTTTGACATTATGTGCTTGGTAGGGTGTAGGGTACTTCTTTACTTCTTCAGGGTGTCTCTATTTATCAAATACAATGTAGATGCCTTTATAATATTAAATTTGTGATTTGTAACTCTTAGCTTTCAATTTCCATCAGTAAAGCATAGCTACTTAGTTACAAATCAGGCTGGATTAAACAGTTTGTTATACCTCGTGGCTCACCAGAGTGATTTGAAACAAAGATTTATCAAGAGTATATGGCCAAATTTTTGGAGGTACTTTTCTGTGGCTTGTTAGCATTCATTTTTAGTAAGCACACTTCAGGCAGGTGTTCTGCAAGGAGACTGATATTCAGACAATAGGGCCAGCCCTGAAGTTTCTTATCTCAGGGGTGGGGGATGATCCTAATGAAAGTGTTCTAGAATGCTGGCTCTGGTTGATCCAGTGGTTCTACCTTTGCTGCTGGCAGTGGTACAGCAGTTTAAAAACTCCTTTGAATGTGACAGTAAAATGAACGAGAGAGTAAAAGAGCAAGGGTAAAAAGGGAAAGGTAAGGTAATATTGAAGACACCTCATGGATACTAGTTCTAGTGATACAGTGTGCTGTGTCAAAGAGAGAAAGGCAGCTGTTGACTCCTGTCAGATCTTACTGATCAGATTTTTTTCTCTTTTTTAGGGGATTTACTTAGAAATTGATTTCTCTCAGATTTCTTAAGGTGAGAGAAACTTAGGTCTTGGGTATCAATTTCATTGGCAATTAATAGGGGCAAGCATTTTAGAACTTAACTGTCTTCAAGCATTGCTGAATTCTTGTTCTGAATTGCCTTTAGCAACCCAGAGTATATACTAATGCAATGAATGCAAGATAGTCACACTCGATTCCCTATGCACATTTTTTCTGGGTTTCTTTTAATGGATAAAATTCTAGAATAAAATAGGAATTTCATTTTGGAAAATTGTATCAGGAATGTGCAGTGATAACTACTCCTTAACCAGATTGTTGCATCATTTAATTCTGTAGTGGTGAAAAAAATATTTAAAGAATTCAGTTGATACTTACTGAATGTTGATTATATATGTTGTGTACTCTGCCTGATGCTAGGGAGCTACAAAAATGAATAAAGCAGAGCCTTTTTCTTAAATTAAAATTTATTTGTTAAGGGGCACCTGGGCAGCTTCCTTGGTTAAGCTCCCAATTCTTGATTTGGGTTCAGGTCATGACTCAGGGCTGTGTGATTGAGCCTCTGCACCCCACCCAAGCTCCGGCTCAGCCCTGGGTCAGCTTGTATTCTCCCTCTCCCCTTACCCCTCCTCCCACCCACTCATGCATGCAGTCTCTCTCTAAAATAAATCCATAAGGTATATAAAATATTTACTTGGTAAAAAGCCTTGTAATGAGTATAAAAAGTAAAACATACTTAAATGGGTAAAAATGTGTTTGAAATACCAGTAAGTCAGTAGGTAATTCTTTAGGAAGATACTAGCAAATAAATTATTCTAAGTAAAAAACATTTAAGCAATAGGGCTCTTATCTTACAGAAAAAAAAAATTTAAGAGATTTTTCAAAAGTTGTACCCTCATCAACACCAAATATGGGCTTAAGATTATATTGATAACTTTTCACAGTATTTCCAATATTATCTGATCGACACATATATGAATGGAATAATGACTTATCATTAGGTATGACTTATCATACACTTTTTATACACTTTATTCCTTTTTGTTTGTTTTTAATCACAGAACGATGGAAGTCAATTTTATAAGAAGACCTTTTGAGATTAGTAACTGTCCCACAGTTCCAGAGCCAATGGCCAGTAGAGCCTGGATTTAAGCATGGCAGTCAGTCACATGTTTTAGCTCCTAACTTGGGCTCAGTTAATCCCTTCAGCTCCCATTCTTGTTTTTGTTTTTTTCTTTTTCAGTATGATTTGGAAGAATCAGCAGGATTCAATATAGAGAAATACAGTAACTTTTCCCCCTCAAACTTGTAAGAGAAAAATTTAAAGGGAAAATGTGGCTAATTTCATTACCTAAGTCATTTTTCTATATAATTTCTTTCAGTTTCTCCATATATACATATTTTTGCAATGTGTAAATATATTTATGTTATATTTTACTGTTTCTTTGTCTTTCTGTTGGATATTTTGTATACTTTATTTTTTTCAAATTATTTTCAAATGTTACATATTATGCCACTGACCTAATTGATTCACATTTGCTCATCCATTTTCCTGTGTTGAGATTGTTCTCAACAATCTGGTTTTCGGGTTTTTATTATTACACATAATGTAGCAATGAACACTTTCCTGCATAGAATATTTTTCTTAAAAAAAAAAAAAAATATTTTTCTTCTGTTGAAGTATTTTTATAGGAAAAATTTCCAGAATTGGGTCAGACACACTCTTGAACCTCATATGTTAGTGTGTGCCTAATGATAGATATCTTTATGAAGTTAATTAGGGAGTAATAGATTTGTAGAATAAAATGTGTTATATTACTTATAAAGTCATTTTGCCTTATCCAGTCATTTTGCGTATAAGCAATATAAAGAAGTTGAGTTATTTGTATTATTTTCTTATTTCCACTGGGAAAAGTAAGAATTGCAGAGATATAGACATTATTAAATTAGAAGTGCTATAGTTTAGTCTTATTCTTGGCATGGTCTTTTCATTTTTATATTTTCAAGAGTATAACTGGTATGTGATTCCAAGCTCTGTCAGGAAAATAGGGGAAGAGAAGAAATGGCATAGCATTGATAGAAGAATATTCAAGAATGCCTATTGACTATGATGACAGTGAGTTTATGTCATTCCTGCAAGACAGCTAGGAATTTAGCCAGCTCAGATACACAGTGGCAGAAGAAAAGAGGCTCAAATAAAAACATACAGGCAGTTGATATACCTAGAGAGCCCCAAGCTAGCTCCCAGCCAGTATTGGGAGAGGTAGCTGCTGAGGCAAGCTTGGATGCCCTTGGAATTCTTTGTGATGTTTTGTGCTCTGGGTGAAGTGCTTTACTTCCCTCATTGAGGGCCAAGACCACTCTTTAATCCTTTGAATTTTAGTACAGCCCTTAGTGAATGTATACTCAACTGAGTTAAATTCATGGGTGAGTTTTGAAAAGAATGGCTAGCAGATAGGAAGTGAAAATTCTACTAGATAACTTGAGGCTGTTTGGGCAGATACACCCAGGTTGATGGGAAGAGATTTTGGTGGATAGTTAACAGAATTAGAAGGTTCCTTAGGAAGAAGAATTAATGTCAATTCCAGTACTGAAGCTTCTTATGTAATTAGTTAATTAATTTTAAATGCCTTTTGACCCCCTTCAACTATTTCTCCTAAGCCCTGTCTTTGGCATCCACCAGTCTGTTCTCTGTATCTATGAGCTTGCTTTGTTTTTGTTTTTAGAGTGCACAGGTAAGAGAGATCAAATGGTATTGTCTTTCTCTGTTTGACTTATTTCGCTTAGCATAATGCCCTCAAGGTCCATCCATGTTGTCACAAATGGCAAGATTTCATTCCCTTTTTATGCCTAAATACTATTCCATTTGCATGTGTACACACATATACACCCCATATCATCTTTTTTTTAAAGATTTTATTTTTTATTTTTTTAATTTTTATTTATTTATGATAGTCACAGAGAGAGAGAGAGAGAGAGAGAGAGAGGCAGAGACACAGGCCGAGGGAGAAGCAGGCTCCATGCACTGGGAGCCCGACGTGGGACTCGATCCTGGGTCTCCAGGATCGCGCCCTGGGCCAAAGGCAGGCGCCAAACCGCTGCGCCACCCAGGGATCCCCACCACATATCATCTTTAACCATCCATCCATTGATGGATGGTTAGGTTGTTTCCATATCTTGGCTATTATAAATAATGCTGCAGTGAACATGGGGAGGTGTACATAATCTTTTTGAGTTAATGTTTTTGTTTTCTTCAGATAAATACCCAGAAGTGGATTGCTGGTTCATGTGGTCGTTTTATTTTTAATTTTTTGAAGAACCTCCATACTGGTTTCCATAGTGGTTATACTATTTTACATTCCAGTAACAGTGCAGAAGGATTCTCTTTTTTCTACATACTTGCCAACACTTACTATTTCTTGACTTTTTAATGACAGCCATTGAAAAAAGTATGAGGTGATATCTCATTGTGGTTATAATTTGCATTTTCCAGGTGATTAGTGATATTGAGCATCTTTTCATGTTCCTGTTGGTCACCTGTATGCCTTCTTTGAAAAAAAAGTCTGTTCAGATCTTCTGCTGATAATCAGTTGTCTTTTGCTATTGAGTTATAGGAATTCTTTATATGTTTTGGGTATTAGGCCCTTACCCAGTAGATGTATTATTTGTAGTTATTTTCTCCCATTCAGCTAGGTTGCCTTTCATTTTGTTGGTGATTTCCTTTGTTTGCTGTGTAGAAGCTTTTTATTTCATTTTTACCTTTTTTTTTTAAAAAAAAAGATTTTTGTTTGAGAGAGTGAGCGAGTATGCCCATACAAGTAGGAGGAGTGGCAGAGGGAAAGAGAGCAGCAGGGAGCCTTATGCAGGCCTCACATGACTGAGCTGAAAGCAGATACGTAACCAACAGAGCCATCCAGGCACCCCTCTGCAGAAGCTTTTTAGTATGATATAGTCTTACTTGTTTATTTTTACTTTTATTGCTTTCACTTTTTTATTGTTGGTGGTGCTTTCACTTTTGGTGTAAGATTCAGAAATCATTGCCAAGATCTCTATGTGTTTTCTTCTTGTAGTTTTTTGGCTTCCCAACTTATGTTCAAGTTTTCAGTCCATTTTGAGTTAATTTTTGTGCATGGTGTAAGACACTGGTCAAGTTGATTTTGTAAAAATTGGCTGTCCAATTTTACCAATACCATTTGTGAAAGAGATTATCCTGTCCCCTTATATTTTTGGTGCTTTTGTAGTAAATTAATTGAGCATATATGTTTGGGTTTATTTCTGAGCTATTTTACTTTATTGATCTGTGTCTGCCTTTTCATGCCAATACCATACTGTTTTGATTACTATAGCTTTTTGTAATGTAGTTTGAAATCCGAGAGTGTGATACCTCCAGCTTTTTTCTTTCTCAAGATTGCTTTGGTTATTCAGGGTTTTTGTGGTTTCATGAACATTTTAGAATTATTTATTTTATTTCTTTGAAAAATGCCATTGGAATTTAGATTGCTTTGAGTAGTTAAGGACATTTTAACAATATTGATGCTTCCAGTCCATGAGTACAGAATATCTTTCCACTTATTTGTGTCATCTTAAACTCCCTTATTAATATCTTGTAGTTGTCACCTACAAGGAGGTCTTTCACTTCCTTGGTTAAATTTATTCCTAGGTATTATATTCCTTTTGATGAAATTATAAATGGTATTGTTTTCTTTATTTCTCTTTGTGATGGTTTATTATTAGAGTATAGAAATGGGGCAGCCTAGGTGGCTTACTGGTTTAGCGCCACCTTTGGCCTGGCGCGGGATCCTGGAGACCCGGTATTGAGTCCCATGTCGGGCTCCTTGAATGGAGCCTGCTTCTCTCTTTCTGCCTTTCTCTCTGTCTCTCAATGAATAAATAAAATCTTTAAAAAAAAAAAAAAAGAAATGCAATCAATTTTTTTGTGCATTGATTTTATATCCTGCAACTTGACTGAATTCATTTATCCTAATAGTTTTTTTGGTTCTTTAGGGTTATATATATATATATAGTCATCTACAGATAATGATGGTTTTGTTTTCTTCCTTCCCAATTTGTATGATTTTATTTCTTTTTCTTGCCTAATTGCTGTGGCCAGGATGTAAAAGACGATGTTGAACAACAGGGATGGATATGGGCATACTTGTCTAGTTCTTGATCTTAGAGGAAAGGCTTTCGGCTTTTTACTGTTGAGTATAATGTTAGCTGTGGCTTGTCATAAATGACCTTTATCATGTTGAGGTATGATCCCTCTACACCCACTTTGTTGAGAATTTCTATCATCAGAAAACCTTCTTTGAAAACTTAAAACCATACCAAAACCTGCACATGAGTGTTAATAACAGCTTTATCATAATCTTCAAACACTAGAAACAGCCAAGATATCTTTTAGTAGATGAATGAATAAACAAACCATGGTACATTTATACAATAGAGTATTATTCAGAGATAAAAAGAAATTAGCTCTCAAGCCATAAGAAAACCTGGGTAAATCTTAACTGCCTCTTGCTGAAAGAAGCTGGTCTGAAAGGACTATGCTCTATGATTTCAGTCATAGGATGTTCTGGAAAATGGAAAACTGAAGTGGGGGTACAGAGGTCAGTGGTTGCTGGGGTTTGAGAGGAGAGGAGAAGGACTGACTGGGTGAAGCGTGTGGGAAATGTAGGGCAGTGAAATTATTCTGTATGATACTAGAATGGTGGGCACATTGTCCTATGCATTTATTAAAACACACAAAGCTTTACCGCACAGAGTGAACTTTTACATACAATTTAGAAATGCAAGATTGCATGTGTATCCTTTTGCAAGGGAGAATTTTTAATCTCCAAAATAAACTCTGAGCTTTTGTATGGGAAGCATTCTGATGCATCTTTATTCATTCTGCTTAATTATATCATACTCTCTTGACCTGGAGAGGATAGAATCAACTTCCAGGTTGAATAATATCCTTAGTCTTCTAAAATCAAAGTTCAGCTATTTTTGAATATAATATATTGCAAATTAAAAAAATTATTTAGGGGATTGGGAGATCCCAGGGTGGAAGACTAAGTGTGACAAAATAGACTTACTGTATTACAAATATAAGAAACAGTTTCATTGAAGGAGGTAGGAGAAAAACATGCTGACTTAAGTAGTTTTGGAAATAAATGGAGTCTGCAAGACGAAAGGCAAAAGAGCTGCACATAAGTACTACACTCCAGTTGATAAAGTTGTTTTTCCCACAAGGTACAGGTTAAGAATTCTGCTAACTGCTATACACGTATACTGAAATTGAACAGTAAAGTAAATAGTAGATGGTTGCTGGTTGAAGCCAGATTTCTTCTCATTTTTGGAGTTTGCAGATAAGTGAGGTAGTGGTGGTGGTTAGAATGATTTCAGTGCTCATGGGTTAGATTTGGAGATATCAGTAAGAACTCATGTAGCTTATTATAGGTGGTTGCATATAGAAATGCTTATAGATATGTATACACACCGGCACATATACACTTATATTTTCTTGTTCTGTTAGCTGAGAGGGCCTAAGAAGTAATGACATCCTAGTAGTGACAAGTATACCTAGCACCCAGATCTTGGTTTTTAATATCATTCTCCGGTAACAGGAACCAGGGCTCTTGGAGCAACAGCATTCCAGCACTAAGGCAGGAAACATACAAGATAAGCATGGAGCATATTGTAATGCCAGAAAGTAAAGGAAGTACTTAAAGAAAAAACAAAACCCAAAACATGCAATGATGGGACCAAATCAAAGGATCAGAAGAACTAATAACTGAAAGAGCTCCTAATAGCCAAAGCTCAAGCAGTTTGAGCAACAAAATAAATAACGTAGTAATAGATTATACCCCAAAGTATAAAACTCCATGAGTCTATACTGCTGCAATTAGTAGTTGATTAAATAAATAAAAGTGGCTGAAGAGACCAATTTACTGTACATAGATTTAAAATTATTTATGGTAGATTTTTACTTCCTCAAGGAGGGTGAGCCCAAGTCTCCACCCCTTAAGTGTGAGCTGTGAGCAGTGACTTCCCAACAACACAATATGGAAAGAGGGAAGGGGGGAGTAAAATGGAGAAACTTTACAGATATTCCCTCAGCCACATGATCAAGATTAACATTAACAGTGATAATTCATGGTGATAGCAGTTACCTTTAATATGATGTAATGAGAATGACACTCTATTTCTGTAGTCTTTGGCCCCCAAGCCCATAATCCCAGTCTAACTATCAGAAAAACATCATACAAACCCAAACAGATGGACATTCTACAAAATACTTGATAAGTACTCTTCCTAAGTGTCAAGGTCATCAAAAGTATGCTGAGAAATTATTATTGTTTAGAGGGCCCTAAGGACACATGACAACCAAATGTAATGTGATTAAATGTAATATCATCCTGGATGGGGGTCCTAGAACAGGAAAAGAAATTAGTAAAAGTTAAATATATAAATGAAGTATGGACTTAATACTGTATCAATAGTGGCTCATTAATTCTAACAGATATACCAAACTAGCATAAGATAAATGTAATGATAGGGGAAATTGGGCTCCATGTGTATAGAAACTTTCCATCTCTATACCATCTTAGCAATTTTTTATATATCTGGAAATGTTCTAAAAAATCTTATAAAATGTATTTGAGTGGCACACAGCTAGAATTGCTTATACTTTTCCCCGATGGAATTAAAAAAAAATTTTTTTTTAATCAAATTCAGGTAACAAACCAAAAGGTTCCTGTGATGATCCTAGAGGTTCCATTATGAGAACTATGCTGATTCTCATATTTATTGCTTGTAAGACCCAAGCAGCTTATTTTAATGAATTATAAATTTTTATTCTCATTCTGAAATTGATAAATAGAAACAGGTTTCACATGCCCATACAAGTTCATGAAAGAGTAAAAATTGCACAGACCTTGACTCTGTCTTGCTATTTTGTGCTTAATAATTCTTTATTTATATATATCGGTGGAAGTATTCATAAGTGAAAAATTGTAGATGCTGAATCTTCCTTTGATGCACTGAATAAAGCTAAAAGTTTGCTCTAATTACACTTGAAAGAGAACAGGAAGAATGCAGGGTAATTTAGAAATGCAAGATTGTGTGTGTATCCTTTTGCAAGGGAGAATTTTTAATCTCCAAAATAAACTCTGAGCTTTTGTATGGGAAGCGTTCTGATGCATCTTTATTTATTCTGCTTAATTGTATCATACTCTTGACCTGGAGAGGATAGAATCAACTTCCAGGTTGAATAATATCCTTAGTCCTCTAAAATCAAAGTTCAGCTATTTTTGAAGCGGTTCACTGTTCCCATCTTCACAAGTCCATTTCTACTAGCCTCTGACCTGGAAGGTAGAGTGCCCTGAAACTGTAGCTAGGTCTGAAAACTGAAGGGCTTGTTTGATGCAAATGCATCTGGTGAGACTGTGTTGCTATAAACAGTCTCCATCCTGGTGTTCTTTCCTGCTCAATTTATTTTGTTTCTGGGATCTTTCCACAGAGCGGAGCAACATAAACTATATTGGAATCTTATCTTTTAGTGGGCTTTTGGCCAGAGGTGCTGAGCTCCACATTTAGAGAGTATAACATTACTTTCTATGCTATAAAATTGAGGCTTGTTATTAGCACTTGTTCTTTTTTTTTTTTAGCCAGTAATTCATCCCATGGTCATAAGTAAATATCCTAAAATCGTATGATATAATACAAATTCGTGTAGTGAGATATCTGGAACCCTTTTTCAGAGCACAGAGAAACATGTATTTGTACATTTTCACAGCTCCCAACCATGTCTGTAGAGAAAGAGTAAAAGTAAAAGGCAACTGGGTACCTGGGTGGCACAATGAGTTAAGCATCTCACCCTTGGTTTTGGCTCAGGTTATGATCTCAAGGTGCTGAGATCGAGCCCCACATCTGGCTCCATAATTGGTGCGGAGTGTGCTTGAGACTTTCTCTCCCTTTCCCTCTACCCCTTCCTCTCTCTTTCTCTGTCTCTCTCTCTAAAATAATAAATATATCTTTAAAAAAAAAAGTGAAAGGTAACTTCTTGTGTCCAAATTAGTTGTCACACAAAAGAATAGTGGCTTGTTGGCCTAAGTTCTTTTCTTTTAGTCTAAATATTGGTATATTATATAAATGCAGAGTTTAATAATCATGTGCTGCCTTTATGCTTGATTCTCTGGTTATTATTTATGTTGTGGATTCCCAATTATTTGAAATATAGATAAAAATAGTTCCCAAACTCCATGAAACTAGAACTCAGGATTTTAGATTTGATTTAAAGTGACTAAAATTCTACTGGGCTTCTGATATTTCTATTTTTAAATAGTTGATATACTGAAGGGAAAATAAAACTAATTCAGATCAATTATCAATGATAGTTTGGTTATTTTGACTGATTAGCTAGATTTTTAATATCCTTGAAGGTAAGAGACTATATAATATCCGACCCAGTGCTTAACAAGTAATACAGTGGTTTTTCAGGAAAAAGTACCCTTTCTTCCTTTATGATCAGGATCTTTGCTCTCTAATTATCAGATACAGAAAAATTTAACTAACTTGTTGTATTACCTGGTGGATGTGTTTTTACCAGTGAAAATACAGTCACATGTGAACACTTTAAGTAAAGGCAGCCCTAAAACTTTTGTTCAATTTATTTGTTATTAATATTATTTTTAGAGTTTTATTTATTAATGAGAGTCAGAGAGAGACAGACAGACAGACATAGGCAGAGGGAGAAGCAGGTTCACTGCAGGGAGCCTGATGTAGGAGCAGATCCCAAGACCCCAGGATCATGCCCTCAGCCAAAGGCATACCTCAACCACTGAGCCACCCAGGTATCCCAGTTTTGTTCAACTTAATGAGAGCCTGAGTTACAGAATACTCAGATCTGATTTTCTTTAAAATAACAAAATATAATACTGTAAGTGTTCATGTGCTCTATAAGCCTGTAGAATTACAAACTAGTCTTAGTTCAACAATAAACACTTGCCAATCTCAGTGAAGACATTATGACTTCAAATATGATACCGTCAGGAAACTTTTAGAGTCTAGTTCTGAATTATACCACTGTATTTTAACTTAATTTATAATTATTAAAGCAATTAATGACACGAGTAAATGTACATATACACTTTAAAAGTCATACAGAATCTTTTTTTTTTTTTTTTTTAAGATTTTATTTATTTATTCATGAGACACAGAGAGGCAGAGACACAGGCAGAGGGAGAAGCAGGCTCCATGCACGGAGCCTGATGTGGGACTCCATCCCGGGATTCTGGGATCACGACCTGAGCCAAGGGCAGGTCATGCTCAACTGCCGAGCCACCCAGGCATCCCAAAGTCATGCAGAATCTTGACCTTCCCATCTATATCTCTTTTCCTTTTGCCTTCAGGGCACCCCTCAATCACTGTTTGTTACTGTGGTTTTCTATAACCCAGTCACATCTTCTGTATTCTGAATGAAAACATTTTTTTTTGAAGACTGATTTTATTTATGAGAGACACAGAAAGAGAGGAAGAGAGCAGAGACATAGGCAGAAGGAGAAGCAGGCTCCATGCAAAGAGCCTAATGTGGGACTCCATCCTGGATTCTGGGATCATGCCCTGAGCCGAAGGCAGAAGCTCAAATGCAGAGCCACCCAGGCATCCCTGAAAACTCTTAATTTAATTTTTCCTTGGGACTCTAATATTGTATGGCAACTAACTTTCTCTTCCTCTCAACTTTCCTTTTAATTTTGTTGTATTAGACCATACGATGACTAGGGCTTATCATTCATCTTTCCAGGGTCAGGTTTTACAGTGGTCCCTTGGAGGAATTTTTGAGTACTATATTCTTAAAAAATTTCGTAACATGTTGGGTGTAGAATATGGGAGAAGATTATGGCAGGGCCTTCAAAATAGTATCCTAGAACTTGAGTAATATTCAGTTTGGGATCTTGTGGTTATATAAAAGTATTTCAAAGTTGATTTCTGATAGCAGATACTTGGTAGGATCTTAGCAAAGGAAGAATCTGATTTCCAACACAGTAGCTATTAGCATCACATTGCCTGCCTTAGAGATGTGATTGGTGTTCTTCCTCTGTGGGATTTCTTTCCTTTCCTTTCCTTTCTCTTTCCTTTCTCTTTCCTTTCTTTCTCTTTCCTTCTATTTATTTATTTGTTTTTGAGGTATTTGTTAGGGTTATTTTAGGACAGCAGTATCCTGTTAAAGGCAACATACTATTATAGATGCAAAATCTTTATCTGTTTTTGACAATAGAAGCTACTCATTCACATGGAAGAGAACAATACTAAATGTAACAAATTTCTCATTTGTAATATTGATCCTTTAATTTCTAAATTTTGAATATTTGAATGTGCATCTACAGATTCATAACTCTTAAGCTTGACTTTTTAGTCCAACATGTGATGTTACTGTAGAATAGGAATGATATGAAAAAAAAAGACCCAGAGATAATTCTCAGTCTTTGCTTTTAACCCTTTAAAATTAAAACTTTGGTCCCTTCCATTAAACACGTAGCTGTGAAACAGTTTAACATTCTTTGGTATGTCAGACTGGAAAACACAGTGACAGTTCTTTTGGTTGGCTCAGTCAGTAATCAGCCAGGGCTTACCTAAAGTCTATAAAACACAGGTCTCAAACTAGAAAATCATTGTAATCCTTCTAACTCTGCAAGTTGGTTGTTTTCTTGGCATCACAAATTAACAGCAGTATATGTGGATAGTGAAATGCTCAACTCTGGCAAGAAGAAATGGACAGTCTTTATCAAGGTAATCAGCTTTTGAAAGAGTAGTGGCTTTGAAGTTTTTATATGAGCAAGAATGAAAATGAGAGTCTGCTCAGCAGATTTGTAGAATCTGATAAATTTCTTTAGTGTCATTTCAAATCCCAGGAGCTCCATGTGAGATAGTTTTATTTGGAGTTCTGTTATGGACATAGTCTATATATCTACTCTCACTGGACAGATCTGTCTAAGCATTTTTTGAAAAAGAATACTTTGAAGTCTCAAAGATGAGGTTTAATATCTTTACCAAAAGATGGCAGACATTGACAGATGGTTTCTAAGGATAATTCCTTGCAATCAAACCTTAATTTCTTTATAGTGCCAGTATATAAAATAAGTATCGGTATGTTATTATTACATTGCCAATAAGAAGTAGCAGTTGACTACCAAAAATAGACTTTTAAAGCACCAAACTTTTCTAGATCAGAATCCTGTAGCATGGTAGAACGAGCTCTTTTTTTTTCTTTTTTAAGATTTTATTTATTCATGAGAGAGACAGAGAGAGGCAGAGACACAGGCAGAGGGAGAAGCAGGCTCCATGGAGGACTGGAGACTCAACGTGGAACTTGATCCCGGGACTCCAGGACCACACCCTGGGCCAAAGGCAGGCTCTAAACCACTGAGCCACCCAGGCTGCGCCCCCCCCCCCCCTTTTAAGATTTTATTTATTTGAGGGAGGAAGGGCAGAGAGGGGTGGGGGGAGAGAGAAAAGCAGACTCCTCAACTGAGCAGGGAGCCTGACTGACATGGACTCAATCCCAGGATCTAGAGATTATGACCTGAGCCAAAGGCAGAGATGTTTAACCCACTGAGCCACCCAGGCACCTCAGTAGAATAAGCTCTTAAACAAGACTGACAGGTCTCCATCCTTTTCTCAGTTTTGGGTTCTTGGGCAAGTCACATAACTGTTCTGAGAGGCAGTTTACTTATTTGTAGAATGATAATACTACCTGTTCCGTGTGTCATAGAATTCTTGTGAGAATAAAATAAAAGGTTTATTAAAGCATTTTGAAAATAGTGTTTAAAGGATTCATGGCCATGACACTGTTTACACGCCTGTAATTATGATTGGGAAGGGAAAAAAATCCAGTAGTTTAAAATTCTTTATGAAATCAGTTTCTACACACTTTTATATTAGAACTAATGAAACTAAGATCTGGCTCACATAGCTAGTAACTTGACAGTTCTCAGGACTCTAACTTATGTCTCCTGAACAATTCAGTTACTCTTTTCCTACACACTATACTCTAACCCCCGCACTTTAGACTCAAAATTAGTCTTGCACTTCTCATGATCTTTCTCTTAAAGGAAGAGGTAAAACCTGGTTTTGCATCCTAATGGTATTTTTAGACAAAAGCATTTAAGATTGATTCTGAAAGGATAATTATAACTAAGTTGCTGAAGTCAAAGGTGTATTCTAGATTTTAATAGGCAAGTACCAGTATGATTAAGTATGATCCTCTTTGGAATCCTGCTTGCAGTCGGTGGACATTTCTTAAGGCCAGAATCATTTTAGGGTTCTATATAGAATGTAGTAAGAACTGTGTGATATTTTCACTGATTCTAAGTAAGTCATGATTGTTTATATTTTCAGCTATATAGTGGAATTATTTCAGAAGTAGAAAACACTGTTGACAGAAGCTGCCTTTCTCAAAACACCATTGAAATCAGAGTAATTTTGCTTCCTTTGCCAGTTATGACAAATAGCTTTCCATTTATAGAATGTCCTACAAGAATCTGAACATATTAAATCAAATAATCACTTTTCTTATAATGATGGATTTTTTAAAAAAATCTTAATTATTATCCAGTTATTACATTCTACATCATTAATAATGTGTGACTTGCCAAGAGCAGAATATTACAGCTGAAAAATCTTAATTTGATCAGATTTCTAGAACATTTAAAAAAAATAGGATTCAGAATATTACTTGTGCTTTTATACTTCTTTGCTATGTATGAGGTAGACTACTCGAGAGTTACCAATCTACATGAGACTAAACAATTCAGGGGGACATGAATTCATATGTGGACATTTGGCACATGTATTAAACCCCTAAGTCTGGTCCTTTGGAATCCCTTTAAAAAGTTATTAATTAAGTAGTCACAGATCATTGAACCAGAAGAGTCTTCTCCATGGTGTGCTAAATGAACTCAGATGAAGGTAGAGCCAGCAACTCTCCCTGCATGGTGTAGCTCTGTGGCTCGCATTGAAGATGTGCAATATAGATTACTTTCACTTCACTTTTGCTGTACCATCAGCTTCAGTATGCATCAGATGCCCAGTATATGTCACACAGTATACAATTTCTATATCTGTATAGTCTTTTGTGGGGGAAAGAATTGGGGGAGAAACTGAGTTTAATGATCTTGAGGTATTGTTTAATAACAGAATATGTAAGTTAAGTTGACCAGCTGTTTGTGTGTGTGTGTGTGTGTGTACATCTAATGTAGAAGAGTGTGGGGTAGTGAGAAATTTCACACTAATTTTATTTCACACTAAGTAATTCTAATTGTTTTTTATACAGAACATGTGAAATTTGCCTAAGAGGCTGGCTTTTCTAAGTTAAATGTAAATTTGGCTTTCTTCAGAAACTGCTGCTATGAGTGCTTTGTCCTCATTCAGTGTTATTAATGCAAAATAATCTGCTTGCACCTAGCTAAAACACAGCTTCTTTGCCTTATGAATAGCACAGATACAAAACTCATCCACGTATTTCTCTTCAGGAGGAAACAAAACTTTTCCATAGTACTGGTGTTTGCTCAGCCTACAGGGCAGAGAATGAGATTTTTTTGCTTTTGATTGATTTTTTAAAAAAAGATTTTATTTATTTATATGAAAGAACATGAACATGAGCAGGAGTAGGGTCAAGGGAAGAGGGAGTAGCAGATACCCTGCTGAGTCCAAACCCCAACATGGGGCTACATATCTGGATATCTTACCATACAACCGACTCCTGCCAAATCCAGACTTGAGTCAGCATGGCTCCATTGGTAAATAAAGCCACAACTTGGGAATTAGAGGGGAAGATTTAAAAAAAATAAAAAGGGCCACAAGTTAAAAAGAAAAGCCACAAGTGGTACTGATTGCTCCTGTGCATTAATAAGCATGCGCACCTGCCCCTATCCACTCCTATTGAGAGTCTAGCATTCCTGCAGATAAACACACCCTGTTGAGAGTCTAGCATGCCCAGTCCCCAGAGAACAGAGGGGTATGGAGAAGGTATTGAATTTGGTGGTACTGAGACTTCAGATTGCATTAAGTTGTTAAAATAAAAAGAGAGAAGGGAAAGTGACCAATACAGGCTTGCCAACTTTTATTTTAATCAGTTGGATGTTTAGAATCCCCAAAAGAAGTACAAATAAGTAAATTATAAGGAACATAAAATGTAACAGTGTAGATAGAATACATTTAGCCTTTTGAAAAACTGATAACTGTTTTTACTCTCCTCATTTAAGTATGAAAAATTTCGTCATCTGGCCCAGGATTTATGAATTTCTGATCAAGTGATCATAATTAACTTGAACAATAATGTAACAGCTTAAAATGAAAAACTATAATGTTGCAGCTCAACGTTAATTCTTGCCTGATGGTAAGCATTGCTGCAGAATAGTATTTTTAATTAATTTCAAGTTCATCAACTAAAGAGGCTTATAGAAAATTTGAACGCAACTGAGAAAACAATTCATAACAATCTCAGTAGGTTCTCACAAAGATGAGTGGTATACATTGCTGCATTGAATTAACTCAGATAAAATTCTCATGAGATTGTAGTATGAATACCTTGAGATCTTGAAGATGATTTAGGGCCTTGCTATTCAAAGTTTAATCCTAGGACTAGTTACATTAGCATTACTGGGAACCACTGAAAATGTAGAATTCAGGCCCTATCCATGACCTGCTGACTCAGAATCTGCATTTTAACAAGATCCCCAGGTGATTGATTCACATATGTAGCAGAATTAGATACTGATTTAGGGCCTTTCTGAAAGCAGAGGTTTCAGTAGGTAATTTTCACATGGCCTTTGCCTTAACTAATTAACGAGTGTTCCAAAATGAAGATTATTAGAAGAAATAGGTTATTTAGAATAGCAACTAAAGACCAGCCTAAAAATGTGGTAGACAGAGCCCTTAAGGTAAAAGACATAATTGCTTATCAGTTAGATATAAATTTATATAAAGGAATTAGAAACTGTTCTTAAGGTTTATCTTTTCAGGCTTGCTTTTGTACTTAGGAAGACCTAGGGAAAATAGCAAATAGAGGAACTTTTTTTTTTTTTTTTTTTAAGATTTTACTTATTTGAGAGAGCAGAGAGCACCAGCAGGGAGGAGGAGGAGGAGGGATAGAGGGAGAGGGAGAAGCAGACTCTACTGAGCAGGGACCCCAACACAGAGCTTGATTCCAGGACCCAGATCATGTTCTGGGTGGAAGACAGAAGGTCAGTCAACCAACTAAGCCATCCAGGTGCTCTCAAGAGGAACATTTCTTAAGCTGGAAGAGATTCACGACACAATTTTTGGACTAAATTGTAACATGCAGTGGGATTTTGAAATAAATAGGAACACAAAATTGGAAACAACAGCCTTTGACTTTCTACTCCAGCCCCACCAGTTTAGGGCTCTGTTTACACTGAACATTGTAAACATGAGGATTCCTCTCTATTTTGACTTCTGTAACAGTGTTACATTTCGCCCATTCTCCCTCTACTCCACTCCCATCCCAGATAGTTTGTTAGCTTAAATTTGAGCTTCTTGAGGACAGTCCTGAACTTCTTGAGAACTTTGTCTAATATTGCTTACACAAAGACTGCTCACTCTTGAAGGCTAGTTTGAAGGGCATAGGTTTTTAGACACTGCTGTGTGTGATATGATCTGTAAAATTACAGTGCAATTTCTGGTAAAAGATATTTGAATATATAACTATCCCTTTTATGCTTGAATGTGGGGTTCAGAGTTTTTAAGTACCCTGTAATAATTAATTACCTCGAAGGTTTTCCTTCCAGGATGCTTACCTGAAAGCAAGCATATTGTTCAAAGATTGCCTGTCTTACTCTTATACTAGAGTTTGGTTCTCTTGTGTTATCAGTAAGTAGTAAAGTACCTGAATTGCCTCCTGTAGAGTAATGGAATGATCGAAGGACCTGAGCAGAGGGAGTCTTCATTGTGTATCTTCTTGTTCTTTTGGATTTTAAGCCCTTTGACTATATTATTAATCAAATAAATGGTCACATAAAATTTCAATTTAAAGAAAAAAATTCTAGACTTCACTAAGATTGTGAGATTTCTGATGCCAGCCAGTTTTGTGTGGAAAGGGAGAAAAGACAAGGCTTATATGAAATCTTGACCAGGATAAATGCTTTTGGCCTCCCTTCCCACTAACACCCTACATTTTTGATGGGGGATGCCTTCTCTTTCTCCCACAGCAGCAAGTAACTTCCAAAACACTGCTGGATATCAGGTTATCAAAGAGCCAGTGTTTATCTCTCACCCTATAGTCTTCAGTGTAAATATCCAAAAATAGTGATATTGGGAGAGACTAAGCCCTCTTCCAAATCTCTTTTATACATCTGTTAGTTTGCAGGAACCGGCCAAAATTGCATTCAGAACTCTTATAGGACCCTGCCACAACCTACAGTATGTAGCCCCATACTGTTTTTGTTTGTTTTTTTGTTTGTTTGTTTTTTTGTTTTTCCCCCAAAAGGGGTTGGTTTAGTTACTTTTGGAGGGTTTTTTTTTCCAAAAATCCTGGGCCAGATTAGATCTCCTCCTTCCAGCTGTCTTCATACACCAACATAGACCTCTCTTTGCTTTATCTGGATACATTTTAAGGGAGCAGATACTATGACTAGTAGTTACCACTTCCTTTTAAGTTACAGCGTATGTAATCAGTCAGCAGAGTAACAGTAACTTAGAGTTACATTACTGTCTGTGAAATTTAAAGTTTGTGTCTTAAATATTTTGATCTTCCCGATGAAATGAGAATTTTGGTGGGAGGGTGGGGCGGAGGTGAGGTTGTGGGAAAACAGTGTTTCCTTTGTTCTGTTTCTATCAGATAACTGGCCAGAAGGATACAGGCTGTTTGGGAACCCAAAGCCTCAGTACAGGGCTATAACTGGATTTTGAAAGTTTATATATAATACAATACATAATATAATCATTTTGATTAGATTAATTCAGGTTCAGTGGTATGCCTTTTACTTTCATCTGCAGCTGTTAGTCTTTTCATGCCTTTGTTAGAGCTTCAGTGGGAATGGAGTAATGACAGATTGTGAAAAACTAACTTTTCTGTTTTAGTCTGTTAATTTAGCTGAATTTTTCTCTAAATACTTTGTATGCAGAATATGAAAGATAGCTGGCGAATGCTTAATTGCAAGGTCACATTTGAAGATAGATATGTTCCCATAGGGCTATGCCTTACATATCTAATAGTTTGTGATTTTCTCAGAGCCCTGAAAAGAATATGAGCTTATATATTATAGCTGCATTCCAGTAAAATCTGCAACTTGATAGTGAAGCCTTCCTTTACCAATTGTGAGTGGTAGCACTAGGATATTAGGTGTGCCTATGATCATATTTGGCTATTTTATAGTTCTTTTGGGGTGGATTGAAAAACCATTTTCTATATGTTTAAAGAATTGTATATATATGCATATGATTACATGATTTTAAGAAGTAACATTCTTTGTGCAATTCTAAGATAGGTGATGTATGCTGGTATGTAAAATCAGTACTGGATTAGAAATCTTTTCTAATCTTTACTCCATTTTTAGCTGATAACCTTGGGCAAACCACTTTTTCTGTGCTCAATTTCCTCCTGTAAAAAATAGGAAAGCAGCCAATATGTTATTTAAGATTTCTTAATATTCTGTGATTATTCATCTAATTTTACATAGTTAGGGAAGTTTTATAGATGAAGTAAATTGGCTCAGATGATTTAGTATGTGATTGAGAAAAAAGTAGATAATCATGAAAGGTTGGAAAGAGGAGAAGAGAAAAACACTAATGTTAGTAATAGTTGGTAGAAAAGCAGCAGATCGGGACACCTGGGCAGCTCAGTGGTTGAGCATCTGCCTTGGGCTCAGAGCATGATCGTGTGATCCTGGGGTTCCAGGATCGAGTCCCACATCGGGCTCCCCTCAGGGAGTCTGCTTCTCCGTCTACCTATGTCTCTGCTTCTCTCTCTATTCTCTCAAGAATAAAGAAATAAAATCCTTAAAAAAAACACCAAAAAAACAGATTTGTATTAGGGACAATGGATGTTCAGGACCAGCCCTGGAGTGCCTTTAAATATCCTTTCAGAAAGCATCCTTCCTGCGGCTCACTGTCCCGACCCCAAGCCAATGCTTGCTCTCTCCTTTCTGCTCTTCCATGTTCCTCTCCCACTAGTCATTGTGGCTCCTTCAGAGAACTGTCTTTCCCCCCGATTATTAACTCATGCCTACATGCTGCATTAAAAATTTTCTGGTTCCGGGATGCCTGGGTGGCTCAGTGGTTGAGTCTCTTCCTTTGGCTCAGGGCGTGATCCTGGTCTAGGGATTGAGTCCCACATCGGGCTCGCTGTGGGGAGCCTGCATCCTCCCTCTGCCTGTGTCTCTGCCTCTCTCTCTGTGTTTCTCATGAATAAATAAAATCTTAACAAAAAATTTTTTTTTCTGGTTCCAGTGTGGCATTCTAAACTAACATGGTAAACTATGTGGATTTTTTTTTAAAGCAGCTTTATTGAGATACAATTCACATTCCATAAAATTTACTCATTTAAAGTTTACAGTTCAGTAGTTTTTAGTATATTCACAGAGCTGTGTAGCTATTACCATAATCTAATTTTGGAATATTTTCATCTTTCTGAAAATAAATTTTGTACCCATAGACTAAATTGATTTGATCATACTTAATGTGGATTTCTTAATCACATATTTTGTACTATAGTTGTGGACCTCCCAAACACCATTTTATAACTCAGAGAGTGACTCCAGTGGTAGAGATTTTAGACACTGTGATAAGAATGTAGGAAACAGGTTGTTTTGGTGCTTGCCATGCTTTGCTTCTCTACCTAGTAATTAGGGCAGGCCCTAAAGATGGAATGAATGGGTTACCCCATTCATATTTTATTAAGGGTTAAGACGCAGAGTTTTGGGAAAGCTGGGCTTACATCTTGAGGGTTCTGTGGCTGGCCAGTAGCAATCACCGTGTACCAGTGATAAGGAGGCATGTTCCAGACTTACTGTGGTAAGCAGTAGTTGACTGAATGCCTCTCCATGTTGTGAATAGTAACCACCATCTATAACATGGATGTTTTGCATGTGTAGATCTTTACATGTAGGAATCTGTTCTTTAAAGATCCAAAGGAGAATTATTCTCCTATATGAATGTCTTCATTTTGATCATCTCTTTTCATTTTTCTTCTAACTCATTAAGTCTTGACCTATTATTAAGTGTTAGAATCAGTTTATTTTGTAGGTATTTTCTTTTTAAGTGAGAGAGAGATCAAGGGAGGGGCAGAGGGAGAGGGGGAGAGAGAATTTCAAGCAGACTCTACACCCAGTGTGGAGCCTGATGCAAGGCTTGATCTCACAACCCTGAGCCAAAATCTAGAGTCAGATGCTCAGCTGAATGAGTCACCCAGATGCCCCTGTTTTGTAGGTTTTTAAGTGAAATTTTAAATCAGATTTTTTGAGGTATAATTTTTTTGAGTAAAATAATTGATTTTAAGAGTATAATTGGATGAGTTTTGACATATGTATACAGTTGTGTAATCATCACCACAGTCATGGTATATGGAGCGTTTCCATCACCCCAGAGTTTGTTCATACCTTCTTTTAGTCATCATTTTCCTTCACCCCGATCCCAGACATCACTGACCTGCTTTCTGTAACTATCATTTTTTCTTTTCTAAAAAATTAGTGTCCATGGAAGTGTATAATATTCAGTCTTTTGTGTCTGGCTTCTTTAACTTAACACAGTGTTTTGGGGACTTATTTATGTTGTAGCATATTTTGGTAGTTTTTTCCTTTTCATTGCTTTCCGTTTTTTAAGTTGATGGACATTTAGTTGGCTTCCAGTTTAACTCAATATTGAGTTAAAGTTATATGAACATTTGAGTATAGGTCTTTGTATTGACATAGGCTTTCATTTGAATAAATCCAAAGAGTGGCATTTCTGGATTATATGTATGATAAAGTATAGCAAGTGTATGCTCATCTATATAAGGAACTGCCAAATTGATTTCCGAAATGGCTGTACCATTTTGCATTCCCACCAGTAATATGAGAGTTCCAGTTGCTCCATGTCCTTGTCAACACTTGATATTGTCAATCTTTTCTGAGTTTAGCCATTTCAGTGAATGGATAGTAATATCTTATTATGATTTTAATTTGTATTTCCTTAAGGCTTGTTTTTAATGGTTGTCAATGTTTGTGGTTACTTGTGTTAAAAGCTCCAAATAGGAATAAGTTTTGTGGAGGTGGTTGTTTCTTTTTCAATTTTTGTTAGTATTTTGCTTTGTAACCTTTATGTTCTCAGAACATAATTTGATTCTCCACAATCAGCAGCAAATTTTTTTATATTAATTGGCTTCCTAGTTGTCTAGAAATTGGTTGTACTTAAAATGTGATCATAAAGTAAATATGTTCTGTTTCTACACAGGAAATGATTGTATCATTAAGGTAATTCTTGGTGATGGTACCTTATCAATTAGGATTCTGGGGAAATAAAACCTAATGTAAACCTTCAAAATGGTTTTTCCTCAACTAATGAAAGGGTTCATAGCTGTATTTCAGAAGTCTTTTTTTTTTTTTTTTTTTGGTGAAGCTATAATATGAAAATTTTAAATCCAAAAGGTACACTCATTGACATTTGATAGTTGGGATGTATATAAAAGCACTATATATAGATACAGTACTTTGAGGCAAATTCTGTAGAAGTATTCAGATTTGAGATTTTAGCCTAATATGCTTCAGTACATCAAATGGTGAGGGTTCAGGCAAGTAGGAAATGGAATTCTGCTGCATGCTGTGTAATATAAATATTCCCCAACCCTGTTGGAGAAATTCCATCTTGTTCCCAAGAAGTAGAGGGAGACATTTGGTGAAATATCTGACCAGCCAAACTTGATATCCTGTTAATGCTTAATTTCCCTGAAAGAGTTTCTCTTTCTCTTTGAAACTAATTTTTAATCTTTATGTAACACAGTGTTAGGGTACAGAAATCTTAACTTGAACAAGGTATGGGAAGTTGATGGATACATCAGACTTGGCCACCCTCTAGTGGTTGTTATGGCCATATTGCAACTTCAACCCTCTCTTTTCCTGTACATCAGGAAGGATAAGGACTGAAGGGCTTATTGTTTCTAAAGAATTCTTTTTCATATTACAGAGTGAAATATCTGGACTGACAACTTTAGTAAGGATTTACTTAAAATACCAGCATTGGTTATCTGGGTAGTATGATTGTGGATGAATTCATTTTTATAATTATACTTTTCAGTATTTTCTGAATTTTATTCATGTAGTTTTTTGTTTAAATGAATAAACAAAATAAGGGAGACTCAGAGGTGAGAAATCTCCCCTTACTGATCACCTCTATGTGCTAAATACATATATTATCCCTAATCATTAAAATACAAAGGTGGGTTACCTTGATTCCTGTCTACTTGGTTTATGTTCTGTGACCTATATTTCATTCAACCCTGTTTGGGGTTTTAATGGAACACTGATCATTCTCTAACATTTTTGTGAAACAGTTCTTATTGATGCTGTTCCTCAAAAATGCTCTTTTACTTCAGTCTTGCTCAGTAAAGTCCTCTTTATCCTTTAATGGCTATCTCAAGTGTAACTTAACTTCTGTACAACTCACCATTTCTGTGAACCATCCCATCAAGTAAATATATTGTGTTCCTCCTCGTCTTAAAATATTTAAATATAGTACTTATTACTTTCTGCTGTAGTTATTATTTGTGTTACCTATTTCCTGGCTTTGCCTTTTTATATCCTATAGCCCCAGAACAGTACATAGAAAGCACACCATAAGTAATTGCCTAAAAAACCCCTTATGTTGAGAGCTTCCGCCTACCTCAGTTGGCACTTTGATTGTATTTACTGGTTTATTGTCATGAGTTGCTTTGAACTGTAACGTGTTTTCCTAGAACCAGTATTTCAAGTGGTGTGTAGATCCCTAGTCCCTAAAACTGGTTTCAAAACTTTGAGGCACATTTTAAAAACTCCTAGAGTTTTTTAAAAGCCCAACATCTACATCACACCTAATACCAATTAAATCAAAGTATTTGATGGGATCCAAGCATCAGTATTTTTTTGTTGTTGTTAAAGATTCCCACATGATACTAATATCAAGTAAAATTTATGAACCATTGCCCTATTTAACCTATAATACATAGGTGCTAAAGTTAAAATTCCTTCCATTTTAAAACATTGTTTTTTAATTTGAAAATACATTTCCCAAGCCAAGTGCAAAGATTTTTGATGGCTTAAGACCTATAAATAATACCCAGATATTTTTATATCCAGTTTTAATATCCAGATATTTACTGTAAAGTAGGTATTCCGTTTATTCTCTGTGTGTGTGTGTGTTTTTAAATTTTATTTATTTATTCATGATAGAGAGAGAGAGAGGCAGAGACACAGGCAGAGGGAGAAGCGGGCCCCATGCAGGGAGCCCGACGTGGGACTCGATCCCAGGACTCCAGGATCAGGCCCTGGGCTGAAGGCAGGCGCTAAACTGCTGAGCAACCCAGGGATCCCCTATTCAGTTTATTCTCAAGTTACTCCAAAAATATTCAAAAATGAATGATAAACCAAATTGGACAAAAGGTAAACAATTGGTGAATCTCGTAAAGGTTATAAGGAGTTCCTGGTATTAGTCATGTAACTTTTCTGTAGACGTTTATAAAACTTCATAAAACTAAGCTCTGTAAAAAAGAAAAGTTTACTCAGATCAGTAATTGGTAGAGAGATTTTTGTTTTTCATTTTTAAAAACACTGGGGATGTACAGAGTACATCTAGCTTCAGTCATCTCTTTTCATTCATTTTGTCATTTATCTGAAATCCTCTTCTTCCTGGGGCCCTATTTTCTAAAGGGAGAAAGCATTTCCTTTTATTTTCTAGGATATGGAGAAGATGGTATCTAATTAAATATCAATCCACTTTTCTTTCTGTCTCTTTTTTCTGCTTCATAGGCACAAAATTCTCTTATTAGGTGCCTCAAGATGCTGCAGGTATAATTTTGCAAGTTCAGAAAATAATTTTTAAGGTCTAAACACAAAGCAATTTGTTGATTGCTGTCTTTGATTCATTAATTCATCTGTCCATTCATTCATTCATATATGACATTATATGCCATTGTTCTCCCACAGTGGCATTTGATTGTATTTTGAATTACATTTTTAGTTGGGAAATACCTTTGATTGTTTAACCTGCTTTTTACTAGTAAATGACTAGACGGGTGGATGAAAACTTACACTTTTATTTAAGGCCTCAGGGGAGGAGGAGTACATATTTTACTTTTTCTCTTACTTTTTTTTTTTTTTAAGATTTTATTTATTCATAAGAGACACACAGAGAGAGGCAGAGACACAGGCAGAGGGAGAAGCAGACTCCATGCAGGGAGCCCGACATGGAATTTGATCCTGGGTCTCCAGGATCAGGCCCTGGGCCGAAGGCAGCACCAAACCTCTGAGCAACCGGGGCTGCCCACTTTTTCTCTTATTATGTGGAATTCAACATTGAATATTTACCTTTAGGAAAAACTTTACATCCATTTTCTATTACATTTGTGCCCTTGACAATTATTTAAGTGTGCTATTGTCCTTTTTAAATTAAAAAAAAAATGTGGCTAGTAACTATGCAAACATCCTCAGTCTCATACTAATCAGGGGAACACAAAGTTTTCTGAAAATGAGATAATTTCACACCTATCATATTGGCAGAAATGTAAATGTTTGGCAATACCAAGTGTTGGTAAGGAGGATGTGTGGGTTTTGCTATTGGTAGAAATATGAATTGAATATTACTTTCATGAGGAATTTGGCAAGATTTAGTAATGGTAGCATTCCTCTTGGCCTGGCATTTCTACTTCTAAGTCTGTTACCTGGAAATGCTGTAATGCTTGTGTGAAGGAGACAGGTACAGTAAGGCTTTTGTATTAGTGGAAAAATGAGAAACAAGAACTGCCCAGCATTAGGTGTATAGATTGATTGAGGTTTGTTCATATACTTGAACACTGCATCTGTCTCTATGGAAGATACTTAAAAAATAAGTAGAAAAGCAAGTTTCTAAATGTTGTATACTTATGACACTATTATATAAAGTCTAAAACATGCAAAAATCATGCTTTTATGGTTTTTATTTGTAGAAATAGTATAAAGACATGGAATGCAAATCTTGAGCCAAATTTAGGATAGTGGTTACCTCTTAGAAAGAGAAGGGAATGCGATTGGGGAAGGATTACACAGAGACTCTCAATCTGACTTGCAGTGTTTTATTTCTTCTTTAAGACCATAAGGCAAATATAGTGAAATGTTAAGATTAGACAAAACTAGGTAGTTCATCAGCTTATTTTCTATAACTTTTTGTATATTTATAACTCTTGTGATTAGATATATTCATAGTAGTACCATGAATGCAGTCATCAGTAGTAATGGAGAACAGCAGACCACCCCTTGAAGGTAATCCTGAAGGGGCTAAAGCCAGCAGTCCAGAATTTAGGTTTTGGAGTCAAGTATATCTGGGTTGGAATCCCAGTTTATCCATTTAGCTGTTTTGACTGAGCTTTAGTATGATCATCTGTGAAGTGTAGCAACCAAATTTACCTCCTAGGGATGGGTTGTGATATTTAAAAAATAAAATAAAATAATAAAATAATAAAATACAAAAAATAAGTAAAAATTAAAAATATAATAATAAAATAAAATAAAATAAAATAAAATAAAATGTAGGTGACTGGTAGTAACTGTTACTCAGTATCTGATAGTTAATTAGCCTTTAGCCACCTACATTAAATAAATCTAGTTTCAAGGAGCCATTCTTCAGTAGAGAGTCATGGCGATGTGGGGAAAATGTGTTACATACACAGCATTACTTGTTTTCTCTATGACTAGTGTAATTAAAAGTTTCTAGAATACACAATTTATGTCAAAACCTAGACACCACATTAAAGTTATATTTCTGTACCGAGTCCTACCTACAAACTTAATTAGGAATTGTCATCAAGGTTAATTTTGTTACTGTGCTTTCCTCTTTGGTAACCTTGCATTTTAAAAAGGAAAAGCTCCCTAAAGATAGGTCAGTTACTTGTAATTTTCAACAACTGAAATTTCCATCCTTGATTT
Organism: Canis lupus baileyi; assembly: GCF_048164855.1. Classification (NCBI taxonomy): domain Eukaryota; kingdom Metazoa; phylum Chordata; class Mammalia; order Carnivora; family Canidae; genus Canis; species Canis lupus. The sequence goes on along the minus strand of NC_132844.1, from coordinate 65,571,093 downwards.
TGTTTAGCAAAAATTGTAAGAAAACTAGGCATGATTATATTAAAAACAGATACAGGTATAACACAAGAAAATGTATTTAATGGGTCAAAAAAATCCTTTTTGTCAAGGATATTGTTTTTTTTTAATTTTTATTTATTTATGATAGTCACACAGCGGGGGGGGGAGGGGCGGGCAGAGACACAGGCAGAGGGAGAAGCAGGCTCCATGCCGGGAGCCTGACGTGGGATTCGATCCAGGGTCTCCAGGATCACACCCTGGGCCAAAGGCAGGCGCCAAACCGCTGCGCCACCCAGGGATCCCGGATATTGTTGTTTTTTAAAAAAATTAAGGGGCGTCTAGGTGGTGCAATCAGTTAAGTGTCCAACTCTTGGTTTTGGCTCAGGTTGTGATCTCTTAGGGTCTTGAGATAGAGTCTTGCATTGGGCTCCATGCTTAGCATGGAGTCTGTTTGGGATTCTCTCTGCCATCCTGCTGTGCTCAATCTCTCTATCAAATAAATAAATCTCAATGAAAAAATAGGATTACTGTTACCATAGTTTTAAACAGTCTTTTGAGAACTGGCTTTAGGGATCTTTAGAAACACTGTATTCATAAGTCTAACTCAGACATCTGGTGGGGGCAGCGGGCATTCTTTACTGTGTGTAGAAGAGAAGGAGATAAACTTTACTTGGATTTTTAAAAAAAATTTATTTATTCATGAGAGAGAGAGAGAGGCAGAGACACAGGCAGAGGGAGAAGCAGGTTCCATGCAGGGAGCGTGATGTGGGACTCGATCCTGGGACTCCATGATCACACCCTGGACCAAAGGCAGGTGCTAAACTGCTGAGCCACCCAGGGATCCCCTCTTGTTTTGTTTTAAGCTGTCTTAAACTTTCCTAACCTGGCATTGCTTGCCTTCACAATCATCAAATTGAGGATGTGTGTGTACACTAATACCTGAGAAGGTTTCATTTTTAAAAGACTCCTAGTGCCAGGATTATAGGCATTTTAAAGTTATGGGTGTATGAGCAGATGCCCAAAGCCACAGCAAATTGGGGCAGGGCCTTTTGAGTCCAGCCATATGGTGGAAATGGATCAGCTTACTCACCCAACTTCTCCCAGTAGGTTGATCACTTCTAGAAACACTTTCCCAAAAGTAACTCACAATTCACAGAGAGGCAGGAAGCTTTTTGGTAAGCACCTAAGAACCCCTGTGGGGGAGATCTGGACAGGGGACTGGTTGGCATTCAGTTAGAAATATTGCCTTTGCATTCCACAATGACTTCAACTGGTATTTGAAGCTAGTTATTAGTGTGCCCAGTGAGCCGTGAATTCCTGAGGTAGCTCAGTGTTTCTGAAATACAGTCTGAAAGTTGGATCTGCTTAATTCCACTAAACTACTGCTCATATTTTTTCAGAAGGCACTTTAGCAGAGCCTGTCTTTTCATTTTGTGAATACTAAACTGCAAAGTAAATGATGCCTGCAAAGTGTATACACATTTTAGAATTTCTGTATTTGATACTTGAAAAGTTGAGTGGGGGAAGACATGGTGTTATTTGTGGCTCACCAAAAAGGAGGGATACTCCTATACTCATAAAAAGGAACCATACATTTCTAGATGTATGTTTGTCTGACTTCCAGGAAACTTCCTTCATCTTTACTTTTCTAGCCAAAGATAGGGTGGGCCTGTTTGTTTTTTCCATCTGTGCTGTTTCTTTATGGAAATAGGTGTTAACTAAGTATATTTCCTCAAATGACAGAAAGTAACAGTCATGTCAGCATTCTTGGATCCCTCATTTTGAGTTTTGTTGTCTCCCTTACCCCAGGTCTCTATCCCTTTATGCTCAAAAGTGTGCATTTCTGGGATGCCTGAGTGGCTCAGTGGTTGAGCATCTGACTTCGGCTCAGGGTGTGATCCCGAGTCCTGGGATTGAGTCCTGCTTTGGGCTCCCTGCAGGGAGCCTGCTTCTCCCTCTGCGCATGTCTCTGCTTCTCTGTGTCTCTTATGAATGAATGAATGAATTGATTAATTAATTTTTAAAGTGCATTTCCTAGTTTCCTGAAAAACTAATTATAATTATCTCCATCCCCATTCTCCTCTTTCACAGAATTTTAGGGTCAGCTCCCTTTAATAGTTCTTAGCCAGTTATCTTAATAGAATATGAATTTGCCATGTTTATATGTGGCTTTCAAAATAAGATGGGTTAGGTAATGTCACCTGTAACCTATCTCCTAAATAATTAAAGCATAGTCTGTAAGGTGGTTCTTAGCCTAGTCATCCATAATCTTCATTGTAAAAGACATCATTTATCCTTTAGTATCTCCTCATGAGTAAATGAAGAAAACATTTTAGTTTGCATAGAGTTTTAAAATGTAATATAGATAGAGTTTTAAAATGTAATATCTTGCTAAGTGAAATAAGACAGAGAAAAATAAATAATGTCTAATATCACTCATATGTGGAATCTAAAAAAGCCAAACTCAGACACAGAATAGGGTGGTGGTTACTAGAGACTGGAGTATGGGGGAAATGGAGAGATATTCGTCAAAGGGAACAAACTTCTGGCTCTAAGATTAACAAATTCTGGGGATCTAATGTACAGCATGGTGATTAAATCTAATAATAATGTATTATATACTTAAATGTTGCTAAGAGAGTACATCTTTTTTTTTCTTTTTTTTTTTTTTTTAAAGATTTTATTAATTTATTCATGAGACACACAGGGAGAGAGAGAGAAGGGCAGAGGGAGAAGCAGACTCCATGCAGGGAGCCTGACTTGGGACTCGATCCTGGGTCTCCAGGATCACACCCTGGGCTGAAGGTGGCGCTAAACCGCTGAGCCACCCGGGCTGCCCCAAGAGTACATCTTTTTTAAATGTTTTTAAAAATGTAAATACTAATTTATTTTTTGAATAGAAATTCTTGTTTCTTTTTAATATCTTTATGATTTGGCTTTTTATATTTAAATAGCCTTATGCTTGTCAATGAAAGACCTCTCAAACATTAACATTGAAACACTATCTTTGGTTTTCTCATCGTGGTTTTTGGCCTGTATGGCATAGGCTCCATTACCAAACTGCTCTATGAAGTGAGAAGATTCATGTGTCTAAGTCTCTGTTTTTCTCAAATGTCGAATAAAGATAATTGTACCTACCTCTAGGGTAATTGTGAAAACTGGAAGGTAATGTATAATATGCTTAGAGCAGTTTATAATCTTACACATACTAGCTTTCTTTCTCTGATCTGAATGTCACAGTGCTGGGGGGTGCGATTAAAAAGGTAGAATCTGTTGATATAATATTTCAGATTATCTCATAAAATACTATGCTTTAGTAACACTTTGATACCACCAAAAAAAATCTCTGATATATTCTGTCCATTGCATCATTTATAATTCGTAGCATTTGCTTTCCAAAGAGGGAATAATTGCAGGATTGTATGTTTTGGTTTTTAAAGATTTATTTGTTTATTCATGAGAGACGCAAATAGAAAAGCAGAGACATAGGCCAAGGGGAGAAGCAGACTCCCTGCAGGGAGCCCGATGTGGGACTCAATCCTAGGACTCTGGGATCAGGCCCTGAGCCAAAGGCAGCTGATCAGCTGCAGGTCCCGGCAGGATCATATGTTAAAGCAAGGAAACTACAAAGTAGCGTGTGAAAAAAAAATTGTTTATGCTTTTTTCATAAGAGGAGTTTAGAAAACACATCTTCTTATTTTACCCCTTTCCCCATTACACAGTCTCATATTGTCCAGATTGCTGTGGGTCTTCTCACCAAATGAGTTTTGTATCTCTAAGTTAATTTTCTGCCAGAATCACTTCAGGCTGATGACTGTGGTGTTTGTGTATCCATTAAGCACACTGCCAGGATACGTCCACTACTTTCCATCTCTCCCATTAAATGGCTGTCAGCAGGTTTACAGAGCTACTCCCTTGTTTTGCATTAATTGTATGAAGAGCTACAGGATGCAATGTAGAAGGGTCCATAAAGGAGTTACATAGAGCTGGTTTAGGTATTGCAGAAGTTACACATAAACCGTGTCATCATTTTAGTCCAATTTATTAGTGTTTTATACTTAATAAAATGAATAAAAAAGATAAGGAAGTGAGTTTCAGTTTTTAAATTCTGTTTCTTGGTTAACCTTTTCCTTATTTCATTCAGCAACCCCTACCAGTAGAATTCAACAGTTCTGAACAGGCACATATTGCAGGAGTCTTGGATAAGAAGCTCTCATTAAAGTTGTATATAGCACCCTGCTGAGCTTTACAATTGGTTTTGAAATGAAAATCTGTTAGATTAGAGCAAACATTATCCTAGCTGCAGTGATAAGTAATGTGGAGAAGATTAATGAATTGTCTGTGAAAGCCAGTGAGCATTAAGTCTGCTACTATGCCCTTTTCTAAAAGCTGGAGTGAGAGAGGTGGCAAGGAAGAAGGAGGGACCATGCTTTTCATAGCTCTATATACTTATTTTTATATGGATTAATGGTTCCCTAGCTCTTTCTCCCTTGGTAAAACCAAGGAGGCTTTAAATTTCAAGTGTAGCCCCAAGGACTAGAATTTTTCATTGACTGTAGAAAGTAGGGTAGAACCTGGAAAGAGGAGGAGTTAGAGGAAAACACTTCCCTTATAAATTTTAAAGTTCTCACCTCTCTTTTCCCTGGGTAAGTTGTGGTATTATGAATTCTCCTCTTGGGACAGATGTCTAAAGGTGAGTGGGTGAAAAATTAGTGGTGGTAGAGGTGTAATACATCTCCTCTTTACCCATTGCACGCATCATTAAAAGTAAAATTGAGTTAATACTTTAGATTCCAATTCAGAAGGGCTGCCCAAGACAGTCCCTGCTTCTTTCTTCAGTCACAAGTATTTGTTTTCTGAGACGTTCAGTGTGAGGCTGAGAGAGTGGCACCAGGATCATTGTGAAATAGTATGTATGCTGGCAGAGAAAGACTGGCTTAGAGGAGTACCTAAGAAACTTTGAGTTTCTTAAACACAGATCTATAGATCAAAGCAAACTTATAATGGTCTTTTTTTTTTTTTTAAACTTATAATGGTCTTAACACCATTTAGTCTTATGATTTGGAAATCAAGTATCTGGTATCAGGACCAAGGTTAGGTTTCCTTTGTTGTTGTTGTTGTTGTTTGAATGTGGTATCTGTAAACTGTTGGTATTCAAAATATGATCTCAGGGCAGCCTGGGTGGCTCAGCGGTTTAGTGCCTGCCTTCCGCCTGTGGTGTGATCCTGGAGATCGGGGATCGAGTCCTGCGTCGGGCTCCTTGTCTGGAGCCTGTTTCTCCCTCTTGCTTGTGTCTCTGCCCCCCCCCCCCCCTCTCTGTGTGTGTGTCTTTCATGAATGGATGAATAAAATCTTTAAAAAAATTATATATATATATATATATATATATATATATATATATATATATAAAATATCTCCAGATCATCAGCTTTCTCATCAGCTGGAAGCTTATAAGAAATGCAGAATCTCAGGCACTGCCCCAGACCTACCATACTAAATCAGAATCTGCCTTTTAACAAGACCCTCAAGTTATTTGAATGTACATTAACCTTTGAGAAGCTCTGCTGTGAACCATAGCCTGATTTTCTAAAATCAGCATCTACTATGTTTTTCCTTTGTTCAAAGTAGGCAAGAAGCTTTAAAAAGAGAAAGAAATGCCTTTTATTTTATCAGCAGTAAGGCTGATTGTGATTTTAGTGTCATTTTGGTGCTGTGTTGTTTGGTGCTGTTTCTTCTGCATCTTCCTGGAGATGCTATTTATAAATGGAGTTATTTCTACCTAATCTCTAACAGGAATAAGTCAGCTCTTCGTTTTGCAGCTCTTTTAATAACAACAACAACCATTTATTAAGAGTTTGCTGTTACAGGCACTATACTAAGTTTATATAAAGTTTTCTCTGATTTAATCCTTACATTATAACATCCTCTCCTTCCCTATTTTTTTTTTTTTTTTTTTTTTGTAAATGAAGACAAAGGCCCAGAGAATTCTAATGTGTCTTGGTCAGGTCATACATTTCTTAAGTATTAAGGCTAAGGTTCAGACCTTAATTTGTCAGAGCCCTTAGCCCTTTAGCCACTGTGCTTTTCTGTCCCTGTCCCATTTGGTCAGAAATTATCTAAGAACAGATAGATAAATTGTGTAATTTTTACTGATTCAGACTATTTGGCAAGAATTATCATTCTTTTGATCTTATAGGGCACAATACAAGTTGTGTTGGAATACCTGTAAACTGGAATTCAGGGGATCAGGGTTCTAGTACATTTCTGCCACTTAACTCACAGCTTACTCAGTGACTCTTTGGTGGCCTTGTGTTTTTCCTGGTAAACTTAGGGAGCAGGTATATGTGTGTGGGGAGATAGCTTTATTTATTTTTTTGGGGGGGATATAGCTTTAAAGACAAAGAATCTGTGTATCCCTTTCAAATAAGTAAAATTAAAAATTTTCTACTCGAATGTAATTATCCTTCTTGAGATTTTCAATTTGTAATGTACTGGGGGAAAAATATTTGGTAATACCTATCTAGCAAATCTATAAGATTAGAAGGGACTTTTCAGAGGTGAGTGAGCCAAATGCTCTGAATTAAGGAAGATTTCATCTTTCTGGTAGTCAGAAAAACTCTCCAGAGAAGGAGGCTCTGCATGTGTGTATAAATGTATTTTAAGGTAGACAGTTCCCTTTTCATTGAACATTAGTTTGTCTGATTGAGGTATTATTGCAACAATGAAAACATTTTAATAAAAGCAGTGTGGAAGTTTTTGTATTTTAAAAGAAGAATCCAGAGTGTGCTGTCTCTAAGCTGCTTATAATCTGACTTTTTGGCGTAGGCAAGTAGGAAGCATTTCATTTTGGCAAGAGGAAAATATCCAAATGTAAGAGCAGTTTCATACACCCACATGAAAAATGTCATTACTTGTCTGGAAAAATCAGAAATTATTCAAGGAAAAAAAAAAAAAAGAAATTATTCAAGGAAAGAATAGCTTTTAAAAAAAGTTTTCAAGTAATTTAAGCGGTATTTCTACTTGCTTATAGAGTTTGGACTCTGATATTTTGTATCAGTGTTTTTTAAAGTGCTCTATTATTAGGAAATCATCAGATTAATGATATTGGCCCAATGTAGAAATCACTGTTTGTAATTAGTATTCCGTTATTCAGCCTAGCAATTCTACTACTAAGTATATATACCTCAGAGAACTGAAAACAGGTATTCAAACAAGTGAGTACATGTACATTCATCTTTATAGAAGCAGTATTCACAATAGCCAAGAGGTAGAAACTGCCCGCTTCTCTTACCATTAGATGAATAGATAAAACTGTGGCATAGCTATAGAGTGAAATATTATTCGGACATAGAAGAGAACCAAGGACACATGCATGCTGCAATGAGGATGAACCTCAAAAACATTTATGCTAAGTGAAAAAATAAAACAGACATTAGAGATCACATGTTGTGTAAAGACAAGACTCAGATTGCTGGTTACCAGGGGCAGTAGGGAGGGGGATTAGAGAGCAACAGCTTAATATAGGACATGATGAAAATGTAACTGTGAATAGAATTGGTGGTCACAGAACATAAGTATACTAAATGCTACTGAATTGTTCACTTTAAAACAGTTAATTTTATGTAAATTTCACCTCAATAAAAACATATTATTCATTATTTCTTCTTTGGTTTTAATGTATCTGTGTTTATTCACATGTCACAGAATTGAGAGATGTTCTTTTCACATTTCAAAGTTGAGTTTAGTATATTTTATTACATCGTTTTCCTATGGAAATAAATTTCGTTTTTTAACTCAGGTGTTGCTGTAAACATGACATTTTTTTTTTTTTTTTTAAGTTTTTCCCTCCCAGGAATTCACAAGCCACATACTTTAAGAAGTAGGCATTACTAAAGAGAGGCAGAGGTCTTCCTTTGATTATAACAGTACATTTTTTTCATTACTTAGGATGCCTTCACTTCATAATTAGAAGTGGTGCTTTATTTTCATTCCCTTTTTAGTAGGCAAAATATCCGAGTCATAGAAGAAAAAGGGCATATCATGCACATCGAATGAGGGAGAGAACTACTCTGAATATATTTTTAAAAATTTTAGACATTTATATTGCAATCAGATTACTAAAAGTATACATGAAAATATTATTGCATTATTCTTGTGAAAACATTTTTTGTCTATTTTCTTTTTATGAGATGCTTAATTATGCTGAATTTGTGATATTCATGACTATCAAACATTAGCCTTTAAAGAGAGGAGGAGTCTGACAGGGGTGCCTGGGTGGCTCATTCAGTTCCGCATCCAACTCTTGATTTCGGCTTAGGTTATGATTTCAGTGTTGTGAGATCAAGCCCTTTATCAGGCTCAAGAATGGGCATGGAGCCTGCTTAAGATCCCCCACCCCCCAACTTGTGTGCTCGGGTGTGTGTATGCGCTCTCAAAAAAGGAGGAGTCTGGCATAACTTGATTGATTATTCGTCTTTTAGCCAGTCTTATCCCTACAGAGAATATTTATTCAGCCACATCATGTTATAATGTTACTGAGCTTTGAAAACACTATGGTACATGAAAGAAGTAAGTTACAGTAGAACATTTATTGTATGATTCCGTTTTTCTGAAATGTCTAGAGTAGGCAAATCTACAGAAATAGAAAGTATATTGGTGGTTGCTGGGGAGGCTGGAGGGAATTGGAAGGAGGGTGGTCACTGCTAGCAGATACTGAGTTTCATTTTGGGGCAATGAAAATGTCCTGAAATTGGTTGTGATGGTTGCACAAGTCTGTGAATATACTTTGAGCCATTGAATTGTATTCTTTAATATATTGTGTGGTATGTGAATTTTATCTCAGTAAAACTATTACAAAAGAACTTATTATTTAAATTATAAATTATTGACAAATCCTTTTCCAGATCCACTTCAAAATCCTGTTCTTCAAGGAAATCTCTTTCCCTAAACATTCATTAATCCAGTTTATACTGGATCATTTTATACTTGGTACATTGTTTTTATAACTGTTCTGTTTGAATTCTACTTCTCTAGTCCCAAATCATAGGACAGTTTCTTTTTGCACCTTGTTTTAGCACTGTGATCAGTGCTTTGTTACCCACAGATGGCATTAGGAAATGCTTCATAACAATATAAGGACTTGGAGTATGCTTACTCAGCCATGAATGCACCACATTTTGTATTGTGTAAGCATTTATTATTTGTATTACTTTAGGATCTCTTTAGGTGAGCTTAAAATGCTTTTTATAATCTGACAGTAGCAGGATGCCTGGGTGGCCCAGCGGTTGAGCGTCTGCCTTCTGCTCAGGGCATGACCCCGGAATCCCAGGATTGAGTCCCACATTGGGCTCCCTGCATGGAGACTGCTTCTCTGTCTCGCCTATGTCTCTGCCTCTTTCTTTATCTGTGCCTCTCATGAATAAATAAATAAAATATTCAAAAAAAATAAAATCTGACAGTGGATACCTTCTCTCTTCCATGTGTGGTAGATAGTACGGCTTTTTATAGTTTGGTAAAATAATCTGATTTCATGTATGTGTGTGTGTATAGTATAAAACAAGGCATTGCTTTCAAAGTATAGGTGTTGCATTTGGAAAGCAAATTTAATTTGTTCCTGCTTGCACATTAGTTTGTTTGTTAACAGTTTGTTTGCTCTCTTATAGATGAAATTCCAGGTCCAAATTTTTGTATTGATTAATTTTTATTAAATAAGGAGTGTATTTACTAACTTCCTACCTTTGGCACTAAATAAATTCCTATCCCATTTCATACATATTTCCCTTAGTTCCCCGTCCAGAAAGAGAAACCTTCCAGAGCCCATAGGGCTGTAAGGACATGGGCTGTAGCGGTGGATAAAGAACAATGAGCACAAACAAACTGGTGTTATGTGGATACAAACATTTGTTAATTTCTCAAACTAAGGGATAGTTAAGAGAACAAATTATAGTGATTTCCTTCCGTGGCCTTTTACCTCCTGCTTTTAAAATATTTCTCCTAAATATAAATTCAGCAAACCTTTTAAAATGCTTCATTGTTTACAAGTGGCTGGTGCTCATTCAGTCCTCATTCAGAAACCCTGTGCTGAATTTTCATGGAATCTTTAAGGTTCTTCTCAAAAGAACCAGGGAGCTTTGAATAGCATATGGAGATACCTTTTTTCAAGGTTAACTTTTCCTTTTGAAAGTATATTTTAAAGCAGCAGCTTGCCCTTCTAAAGGTATCTCATTTTTTAATAGAGCATTTTTAATAGAATATATTTAGCTGCCTTGGAATTAAATCTATAAAATATTAATGAATGTACTAAGGCTTGAAAAACCCAGCGGTGTGTGTGTGTGTAACTTATCTAGCTTTCAGTAGCTCAGAGAGAGTAGCAAGGAATCAAAGCAAAATTTTGAAGAAAAACTGTTCTTCACGGCTGGCTGCCTTGGTAGATATAAAATATTAATATTTGTACAAAAAGCTGATGTTCTCAGCAGAGGCTTTGAAACCAATCTGGATATCTTAGGAGGGTGGAAGGTATGGGTAACCAGGAGACTGACTCAGCAGAACATTTCAGGGAGCCCAGTCCTCAGCCACAGCCCAAGATAGGAGCATAGCTGATGTCATCAGAGCTGCGCTGGCCAATGGAGCCTTGCTTTTGTTTTCTCTAAATTCGTGCAGGCCTCCTCTTGCAGGGACTGGGAAGACCCTGCTTTTCAGGTTTAAAGGTGGGTGAGGAACATTCCCCAGGGTATTGTTTGCTCTCCCCAAGTTGTTTAGTTGTTTAGAAGGGCATATTTGCTATCAGGGTGTTTGGAAACGTCTTCAGGTCCTTAATTTGTAGAGATGTGTAAAGCTGCCTTTTAGCCAATATCCCAGAAATACCATTAAGCCCAGGAACAGATTGAATCTTTCTTTCCTTTTCTCTCTTCAATGGTTTGTGCTTCTTACTAAATATCAACAAATAATATAGCATACTTTTACAAGATACCAGTGTGTGTGAATAAGAAAACATAGGTCTGTAGCCTCTATTATAAATATTGGGTAGGGTTTGTAGGACCTAAATTTCTGTGTGGTTTATTATTAAGAGTTTTAGGTAAATATTGCACAATATTTTCTGTGCTGTCTTAGAATTAAAAAAAAATCCTTTCTTCTACTTTATCTTAAAAAAATACATCTCATCCCTGAGTAGCCTTAATAACTGCAATTTGAATATACAGTGGTCTATATACCATCCTTTATTGTCTGGTTAATATGTCCTTTTTCTAACTTAATTTCTTCAGACAACTGCAGATCTACTTGGTTAGGTTTAGAAGGTGGTGTCTCATTGTAAGTAAAGCTTGTCTGACCGAATATGGGACTATGGCAGTAAAGAATCTACTTACTGACCTCTCTCCTCAACTGTATGGCAACAAAATAGGGTCAAAGTTAACGTGCTGGAGAGTATATTCCAAATTGTAGCTTTTTACCTTGCTTTGAAGTGATACTGTGGGATCTTGGTCTGACTTCTGAAGTTTTATCAAGGATAGATTTCATATATTTTATGCAGAATTCTGTTATACAACATAACGAGGTGACCTGGCTTTTTCTTTTCTGTGTGAAGAAAGGATGGAGCAGAATAGCCCACTCTAATCAAGCTTCTGTTTTCTGCTGGTAAGGAATTATTTTAATGACCTCTGATTAGATGTGTTTTCAGTGAGGTTTACCTTGACTCTTATCACAGATGTGTTTCTCTTGACCATCTTGATGAAGCCTTACCTAATACCCAGTAGAGGAACTGGCAAGACAGTAGGATTCAAATCTTCCATCTTGGGCCTGCCTAGCTCTTTCAGTTTTATTTGATTTCCTGCCTTGAGAAAATTTGGTTTATAGAAAAAGCCATTAAGGTTCCATTAGACCTTTTTATTCATCTTCTTTAAACATAACAGTTTTTTTTTTTAAAAAAGATTTATTTATTTGAGAGAGTGAGTAGAAAGAGAGGAGAGAGGGAGTCTCAAGCAGATTCCAAGCTGAGTGTGGAGCCTGATAGAAAGCTCTATCTCACTACTCTGAGATCATGACCTGAGCCAAAAACAAGAGTTGGAATGCTTAACTGACTGAGCCACTCAGGTACCTCTAAGCAGTACATTTTTTTTTTAAATAACTATTTTTTGCAATGTTTCCATCAAGATATATCCACAAACTATTGCATGTTGGTGGCCCTCTTTCTCACTCCTGACCTAAGGTTGTCTAGCCTGACAATCATCCTATACACTATACAGATTTTGAGCCTCTGGATCTCAGAAAGGGTAGGAATTCTGACTTTGTCCTTTGCTTTTACTTCTACTTTAACCAGTTCCTTTGTTATTGAATATCAACAATTAAAACACTTTAATTATGTGACTGTAATAAAATGTCTTCCTAGTGATTTCTTACCTGATTCTTACAGTATTTATTTGGTAATACTTCTGAAACAGCACAGTACTTAGTTATCATTGGTTGTAATCTCCAGCAATGTGACTAAAGTAAGGACTCATATCTTGTTTACATAAACAATACCTACATACTACTTTTTAAAAAGGGCACCAGAATTGGTCATTCAGTTAATAAGCATCTGATTTTGGCTCAGGTCGTGATCTTTGGGTCCTGGGATCAAGCCCTGTGTTGGACTCTGTGCTTAGCAGGGCATCTGCTTGCCCCTCCCTCAGCTTGTGCACATGCATACATTCTCTCTCTCTCTCTCTCTCTCTCTCTCCCCCCTCTCTCAAATCTTAAAAAAAGACACCCCCCTTTAAAAAAAAACAACCTTGCAGATAAATAGGCAAACACTGGTCACTTTACAAAAGGAGATATTCAACTGGTCAGTAAACATATGAAACATAACTTTTTTTAAAACATTTTTTAAAGAGTTTATTTACTCATGAGAGAGAGAGACAGAGACAGAGACAGAGACAGAGGGAGAAGCAGGCTCCCTGCTGGGAGCCCAATGTGGGACTTGATCCCGGGACCCCAGGATCACGCCCTGAGCCAAAGGCAGATGCTTAACCGCTGAGCCACCCAGGAAGTCCAAAGAAAGTGTGAAGTGTTGGTGAGGATATACAGCTACAAAAATCCTTCCATGTTTCCAGTAAGAGGGTGAATTGTCATATCTTTTTCTTGTACATAGGCTATAAACACACAATACTTCGCTATGTTTTTGCTTTAAGCAGTCGTCTATCTACTAGAACAAATACAATAAGGAAAACATTAAGATTGTTTTTAGTGTTCATCATTTCTATGTGAAGATCCAGGTTTCTAGCTGGTATCAGATTCTTTCTGCCTGCAGAGCTTGCTTTAACATTTCTTGTCATATAAGTCTGCTGGCAATAAATCTTTAATCCTTTGTGTGTGTGTGTGTGTGTGTGTGTGTGTGTGTGTGTGTGTGTGTATGAGAAGATCTTTGCTCACTCTTTATAAATATTTTAAATTCTATGTATTTTTAAAATATATTTTAGATATATCTACACCCACATGTTTTTTGCAGCATTATTTACAATATCCAATGTATGGAAACAACCCAAGTATTCATCAGTAGATGAAGAAAATGTGGTTTGTATTTATACATAGAGGAATATTATATACAATGAAATATTATTCAGCCATAGAAAAGAAAGAATGCCTCTATTTGTGACAACATGGGTGGCCCTTGAGGGTGTTATACTAAGTGAAATAAGTCAGAGAAAGTCAAATATTGTATGGTTTTACATATATGTAGAATCTTTAAAACAAACAAAACAAGCTCATAGATATAGAAAAGAAATCAGAGGTAGGGATGAGGGATAGATGAAATGAGTGAACAAGGTCAAAACAGGTACAAACTCCAATTATAAATAAGTTATGGGGATATAAGGTAGAGCATGATGACTATAGTTAATACTGTATTGCATATTTGAAAGTTGCTAGGAGAATAGGTTTTAGGGCAGCCTGGGTGGCTCAGCAGTTTGGTGCCGCCTTCAGCCCAGGGTATGATCCTGGAGACCCAGGATCAAGTCCCATGTTGGCCTCCCTACATGGAGCCTGCTTCTCCCTCTGCCTGTGTCTCTGCCCCCCCCCCCTCTGTTTGTGTGTGTGTGTGTCTCTCATGAATAAATAAATAAAATCTTAAAAAAACAAAAAGAGAATAGGTTTTAGAAGCTCTCACCAGGAAATAATTTTTTTTTGTTAAGTATGTATGGTGACATGTTAACTAGACTTACTATAGTGATCATTTCACAGTATAGTGAGTCATCATGTTGTACAACTGAAACTAATGTATGTCAGTTATACCTCATTTTTTTAAAAGGTAGAGGATAAACGTAAGGAACTCATTTTCTAACCTTCCATGAGAAAAACTGTTCTAAATTCAATACTGAAAAAAGAAACTAATAAGAAAAAGACTGAAGAATATGACAACATAAATATTTGTGAATGCTTGAAGAGAAACTCGTGCCATAAAAATATTTCAAGAGTAAATGTCAAATTGGAAAGAAATACTAGCAACATATATGGCAAAGGTTTACTCTTGTTAATATATAATAAGCTTTCTCACCTGGAAATAAAAGTTCAAAAGAAACCTGGATAGGAATAGTTCAAAAAACATGCAATTTGCATAATATAAGAAAACATTCAGTATCATGAATAATAAAAGAAATTAGGTAATATTATTAATCACTATTGAATTAGTAGGTTTGATTTGCAATGATGTAGTATTTATAAGAGTTTGTACTTACATATCACCCTTGAGAGAGTATTACATTCTTTCTAAGAAGTGATGGTTATCAAAATAATTTAAAAAATACAGCTGTTCACCTAGTAATTCCTTCTAAGTAATAATATTGTGAAAAAATAATCAGAGATTCTTATAAAGATTTTGGAATAAGGACATTCATTATAGCTTTATTTATAAAAATGGGGTGGGGAAGCCAAAACATATTTTCTCTGGGTATAAAATTATTGGTTGACCATTTGTTTTCTCTTTAAAGCACTTTTGGTTGCTCTGTTTTCTTCTGGCTTTCAAAGTTTCGGATGTGAGGTCGGCTGTAATTCTTCTCTCTCTTCAGCAGGCCTTTTTTATTTAACTATCTTCAAGATTTTATCTTTATTCTGGTTTTCAACACTTTGAATAGGGTGTACCTAGGGTGTGTGGTAGTAATGGTGATAGTGAATTATCTTTATATTTTCAGACCTTATTGTATTGGGATTTGGTGTTAGTCATTTTGGATAATTTTTAGCCATGATTTTTTTCAAATATTTTTGCTTCATTTTCTCTCTTATTCTTCTAGTATTAGAATTACAGATAGTAAGACTGTTTGTTCAACTACCCCTTGGATACTCCGTTCTTTATTTTTTGTGCTTTGTTTTCAATTGTATTTAAATTTGTGTAATTTCTGTTTAGCTCTATCATGAAAACTTTGAATACAGAGACATTATACCAGTGCTTATCATAGTAAAACTGATTCTGTGGCAGCATAGAGATTGGGTGACAACTACTAAAACTACTGAAAACAGAAGTATTTGGAGAAAAGGACACATTTCATTGAAAGTAGCAATACGAAGACCAGCAGAAATAAATTCAGAAGGCAATGGGATGACATCTTGAGAAAGTCTATAAGAAAATAGTTGTTAAATTATAATTCAAACACTGGGAAAATATCTTTCAAAAATAAAAGAACACATTTTCATGAAAACAAAAACAAAGGAGTCTGTCACTTATATATCCGCATTAAAAGAAATGCGGAAATAAAAGTTGAAATAAAGTTGATTTCATTTAAATGTGACTGTGAAAACTAACTTCCGGTGTCTCTAGAGTTTAAAATAGGTGTTGAACCGAAATGGATGACAACAATGATATAAAGGAAGAAGGGTAGGTAATAAAGGGAATAAAAACCTGCTGAAGTTCTAGTAGGATCTAAGATAAGGTAAAAATAATAATTTGATTAAGAATGTGATAGATTAAGAATGCAACCAAAGGTTATATAACCAGGATAGAACTCAGGCCTTTCTATATCCAAGTTGCTGCTTTTTTTTTCGGGGGGGGGGGGGCGGGGGGGCTATGTAATGCTTTTGTTGCATTGCTTTTGCTTTTGCTTTTGTTTCTTCTCCAATCTTGGTGCTACCACCTATTTGATTCCCTGTTTGTGCCCTTTTTCCTTAAAATGATGCATAGTTACTCAGTAATCCTATACTTAGATTTTACTGCAGCTTTTATTCACTGCCTACCTCAGTACTTCCTAGTTTCAGGTTCATCTTCCTTAAGTACTACTCTTCTGTTCTTTGTGGATTTGTGTTTTATGCCTCAAACCTAAATTTACATTTAGTGACCCCACTCTTCTCAGCCCTACCTTTTCTTACTTGCCTTTCTGGAAATGACAAATTCCCCTTAGCATGTTCAGTCCTTTCCTCAGTTCAAAGGCCTAGTTGTAAACCTTTCTCAATTCTGACATTTTCCCTTGGTGCATAGAGGAAGTGCTCAGATTTGGGAGTCCAGTAGATCTGATGAGTACTTGTATCCTGATTCTGCCACTTTCTACCTCTATGACTGAGCAAATTTCTTAACCTCCATGAGCCTTGGTTTCTCTAACTGTAAATGAAGCTAATTATAACTACCTTAAAAAGTTGTTAATTCAGCTAACAGTTAATTGCCCAACAGAGTTTCTCCCTAGGCATTTTAATACATTTTAATCCATCTCCTTTGTTTTATATATCTTTTTTTTTTTTTACATAACTGGAATTCTACTTAGTTTTCTTTACTGCATTTTTTATGACCTATCTATGTTAATATGATGTTAAGAATTCTGTTGTAGATATTATTATATATTCAACATATTATATGATATATCAATACAAAAAGAAAATAATCTTTGGAAACCTGGGAAGCTCAGTGGTTGTGTCTGCCTTCAGCTCAGGTTGTGATCCCTGGGTTCTGGGCTTGAGTTTTGCATTGGGCTCCTTGCAGGGAACCAGCTTCTCCCTCTAACTATGTCTCAGCCTCTCTCTGTGTGTCTCTCATAAATAAATAAATAAATAAATAAATAAATAAATAAATAAATAAAATCTTAAAAAAACAAACAAACAAAACTTCACAGAGAGCATCTTTGTCAAAGTCTTTGAGACCATTAGTGTCATTTGGACTATGCTCAGTGGTTGTGGAGGTATGATAGTAAGGGCTGTAAGTGAAAGAGCAAAGTTGTAGGGAGACATTGTACTTGGAACAAAACTCTGAGCATCCATTGCCTTTAAAATGTACTAAGAAACTACTGGGAAAGGCAGAATTCTGGATCTCTTTCAAAAGGTGTTTGATAAATACCTTGCATCCCTTTAAAAAGAATGAAAGACTACTGAAGAGAAGTTGCTTATCTAATAATTTTGGAGGAGAGTGATGACCAGGAGTCCATGGATGTTTGTTCAGCTCAATGGTACCTGCAAAGTAGGAGCGATGTTTTATCTTAGCTAGAGACTAGCAAATTTCATTGCTTACCATCAGCATTTGATTTGTAAGATGTGTTCTGAATTGATTTATTATTATTTATTCAAATCTAAGACTAGAAAATAAAGATCAGACCTGGTTTTGTGACTGAATTTACAATGCAGAGCTCATGTTACTACTCTGTGTGGGACCCAAGTCTTGGTTTTCTTCTCAAAATGTGAATATAAAACCTGTTTATAGTTTGCTGGGAAAGACATACGTACTTTTGGTATAAAACTAATGAGAAGCTTATTGAAAAGACCTGGAAGTGTGCTAGCTGAAAACTTTAAACACCTTAGCCAAAATGGCTACAAATAAACCCTTATCCAAGAGCTAGATTCCTGAGATCTATGTTTGAAATAACTTATTTAATTCTAATAGAAGATAGGTAAGGACTTAGCATGGCTTTAGTTTACTCTTCATAGAAACTAAACTTCATATAGTATAGACTCTGATTAGAAAATATCAATCCGGGGGCACCTGGGTGGCCCAGTTGGTTCAATGTCCAACTCTTGGTTTTGGCTCAGGTCCTGATCTCAAGCCCCTCATGAAGCTCCATGCTCAGCCCAGAGTCTGCTTGAGATTCTTTGTCCTTCTGGCCTCTCTTCCCTCTTCGTGTTCTCTCTCTTGCTCTCTTTCTCTAAAATAAATAAATCTTTTTTTTTTCTTTTAAAGAAAATACCAATCAAACTTTGCCAATTTTCATATTGCATGTTTTTTTTAAGGTGTGAATTTTGCTTTCTTGAGTGTAAATCAAGTTGATATGTTTTTCTAGCTAGAGTTGATATCATTGCACCAGCTGCCTATTTGATCTAGTTAATGGAACTTGTATTTATTGCAGTGTTCCCCTCCTTACCTCATTGTGAGACCAAGCTTGTCATTTGTAGGAGGCTCATGGGAATAGTATGCAGGCTGCTTTAACCAGGTAATTAGAACAGCATGTGGGTGACAGCCAGTAGTTTAAAGCAGTAATTCAGCTCTGTCTGGAAGGATTATTTACCCTTCCATTTACTCACATTTCTCTGTACTGAATTTTACATGCCAATCCACAGTTTTCCATGGTAATGTACTGTACTTATTACACAATTAGCAACTATGCCTTGAGTTGCAAGTTCTTTTGTTTTCTATTTTAGGGATAGTCGAGAAGTGGGTAAATTTTCATGTTCTCCCTAGAAGCCTTTCCAGGATAACTTAGTCAATCACAGGACATCTGTGTAATAATTCTCATGACATTCATCTAATGATATTTGGCAAAACAATTAAAATTAATAGCTTTAGATCTTTAAGCAAGCAGAGTTAAAGCTTTTGTTTAAATACCCTAGTTCTAGATACTATTTGAAAATAAATTTTATTTCACAAATGGCTGAAAACTCTAGGAATTAAAAAATATAATCTAATGGAAGAATATTTTCTAGATGGTGCATTGGTTTTCTAACCTTCCATTCCCTTTGGGATCTGAAAAGACATTAATACTAATGTTCTCTTTTTAACTTCCACAGCTTTTTAAAACAGATTTGAGTTTACTGGTTATGTTTTACATTTAATTTCAGCCTTTGTGTGAACTCAAATGAGCCAAACTGCCTGCTGCAATGTAGTTTTTTTGGGGGGCGGGGGGATGTGTATGAAGTAAACTAGTCCTTCCCCTATCTCTTTGTATGAAGTTTTACCTTCCCTATCTCTACTCCAGCCCATGTGAGAAATGGAGATGTTAAAATACAAGAAAATAATCCAGATTAAGAAAGGGGAAAATCCATTGAAATTGGCCTCACAGACATTTACTAAATATACTTTGATGAAAGGCCACCCCATACATTATAATGGGATTTGCCACCTTTCTTTAGTTAATTTTATTAGAAAAAAATATTTTGCATTTCTTCTTCAAGAAGCCAGCAGAGGGAGCACATCCTGTGCCTGCTGAGTTATCTTGAAAACCACACAGTGTTATTTTGAAGATTATTGACCAAGGTAATTAAAAATAAGATCATTTTTTTTTTCAGTGTGGGGCCAAAATTCACATTAAATAAAACCAGAAGAAAAAATTTAAGAGATAACTCTGTTAAAAGCTGATAATGGCTTTTCTGCCCAGAGACTTAAGGTATCTGGAAAACTATCAGTTCTAAAGAATGGTTCTCAAAATAGATTGAAGTTAGTAAGCACTTTAAAAAGTTGACCTAGGTAATTGTTAACAAGAATTAAATTGAACAACCAATGAGAAAGGTCTTTTATTTACTGAGTTATTTTACAATTAAAACATGTAATTTGATAAATACAATTTTTTTATACTATTTCCTAAAAAGAATTAAAAAAAATATACTATAAGGAACTGTGCTGAACTTGTGGATTTAATATTCAAACTGTTTTAGGCGTAAAGATCAAATTAACAAGGCCGATTATAATTTAGAGTCTTGTATTCCTCAAGGAAAATAACTGCAGGAGTAAAACTTCATATTTATTTCTAGACTGACTTGAAGTCAAGTCTTGTATGTTAAGCATGACCATGACTGATAGAAGGTTTGCTTCTCTTCACCAGTATTACCAAGTCAGTTTCTCACATCATGGAATTTTAACTCTCTGGGGACCATATGTATGAATGATTTAAGGAAATCGCTTGACAATAGTATACTTTTTTGACGTATGTCCTGTTTGTTTCTACTCTTTATTAGCTATACAGCTAAAGACAAATGACTTAATCTCTGTGAGCCTCAGTCCTTCATCTCTATGAGCCACTACTTCCTTAAAACAGGGTAAAGTCACTAGCCATTATGTCTGACAATCTGCGAATAAACAATGGCTTTTGAATAGGTGGTGGTTTTGAGTTGTTAAGAGTTGTTAATCCTTTTAGTATAAATATTACTTCTCTGATGTTATTATTACTGTGTGTACCTCTTCTGAAGGTTAAAGCAAGCAAGAATCTAAATCTTGAGAATCTTTTTGTTCTAGACCTTATTTTTTTAGAGAAGTTTTTAGGTCCACAGGAAAATTGAATGGAAAGTACAGAGATTTCCCATATATCCTCCTGCCTTTGCCCATGTACAATCTCCCCATTATCGACATCCACCAGCAGAGTGTTATATTTGTTTCAGTTGTCGCACCTACGTTGATTACATCATCATCACCTAAAGCCTATAAAGCCTATAAGGCTCATTCTTAGTCTTCTATATTCTTTGGGTTTGGACAAGTATATAATAATATATATCCAGCAGTATCATAGCTCTGCTGCCCTAAAAATCCTCTGCCTATTCATTCCTCCTTCCCTGTAACCCCTGGCAATTACTCATCTTTTTTTTATAGTCACTGTAGCTTGGCCTTTTGCACAGTGCCATGTAGTTGAAATCATACCATGGGTAGCCTTTTCAAAAACTTTTTAACTTAGTAATATGCATTTCAGTTTCCTCCATGTCTTTTCATGGTTTTATAGCATTCTCTCTCTCTCTCTCTCTCTCTCTCTCTCTCTCTCTCTCTCTCTCTCTCTCTCTCTAAGCACTGAATAATATTCCATTGTCTGGATATACCACAGTTTATCCATGTACTTACTGAAGGGCATTTTGGTTGTTTCCATGTTTTGGCAATTATGAATAAAGCTCCTATAAAACATATATCTGTGTACAGATTTTTGTGTGGAGGTAAGTTTTCAGTTCCTTTGCTTGTAAATACCAGTTAAGAGCATGATTGCTGGATCATATGGTAAGAGTACGTTTAGTTTTGTAAGACACCACCAAATTGTCTCTGAGAGTGACTGTGCCATTTTTGGATTCCCACCAGCAATGAATGAGTGTTCCTGTTGCTCTATATCTTCACCAGCATTTGACATTATTAGTCTTGTGAATTTGGCCATTCTAATAGATGTATAATGGTATCTTGTTTTTAATTTGCATTTCCCTGATGACATGATGTGGAACATCTTTTCATAAACTTATTTGTCATCTGTATATCCTGTTTTGTGAGATGTCTTTTAAAGCTTTGGTCCATTTTTTAATTGGATTGTGTCCTTACTATTGAGTTTTAAGAATTCTTTGTATATTTTGGTTAACAGTCCTTTATCAGATAAGTCTTTTGGAAATAGTTCCTCCCAGTCTACAGCTTGTCTTCT
Organism: Canis lupus baileyi; assembly: GCF_048164855.1. Lineage (NCBI taxonomy): Eukaryota > Metazoa > Chordata > Mammalia > Carnivora > Canidae > Canis > Canis lupus. The sequence goes on along the minus strand of NC_132844.1, from coordinate 65,549,566 downwards.
CATTCTCTTCACAGTGTCTTTTGAAGAGCAGAGATTTTTAATTTTAATGATGTTCAATTTATCAGTCTTTTGTGAGTTGTACTTTTGCTGTTAACACCTAAAAAGTCATTGGCAAATCTAAAGTCATCTAGATTTTTCTATCTTGAGAATCTTGAATTAGAAAGGAAAAAGAATTATGTTTATGGGGTTAAGGATCAAAAGAGCTTTTATTTTTTATTTTTTTATTTTTAAAAAAGATTTTATTTATTTTAGAGAGAACACACGTGCACGTGTACAGGGGAGGGACTAAAGGAGAGGGAGAAAGTCTCAAGCAGACTCTGCACTAAGCGTGGAGCCTGATGCAGGGCTTGTTCTCATGACCATGAGATCATGACCTGAGCTGAAACCCAGAGTCAAACGCTTAACTGGGCCACCCAGGTACCCCTTTTTGTTTGTTTTGTTTTGTTTTTAGCATTTATCACGGGAACAGCATGTTTATATGCAGATAGATGATAAGGAACTAGCACATAAAGGGAGTTGTGGGGTGGGGAGGAGGAGGCTAGTTGGCTTGAAGTGGCCCTAGTCTACCCAGTTGCATAAATCATTCTAGCAGAATTTGGCAGTCTAGATTAGGAGCAGATTGTGGAACTGATTCAGGGTAGGGTCTTGTTTGCTGGGCCTATAGAACAAATGACAAGACCTCAAGGGAGTTAAAGGTTGGGAACAGTACAAATAATGGATCATAAGAAAATTTGGGTTGAGTTGGATAAGGATGTAAGTCTGGCAAGAAACTGATCACTTAAGAACTGTGAAGAATAGTAGGAATAAAGGAAAGGGGTACAGACTGTGGAAGGAAAGGAGATTGAATTTAGAGTATGTGATGGTAAATTTCAAATTTTCTGAAATAGACCATTTGGGGTCAGGAGGGTCAGGTTATTGCCGTAGGAATGGTTAGTTGAAGTGGAATGGAGATAAATGTCATTAGAAACGAGGGGAAGGCCCTTGATGAATTCTGTGTTGGGGAGTTTGTCTACAAGATAAGGATTGAGGATAACAGTTTCAATTTATTAGGTACCATTCTGTATGCCTCACATGTATTGACAAAGTCAGATTGGACCCTAAATAAAACTTCACTAGCCCTAGAATTAGGCTGAATATAGGAGAATAGGAAATATTTCACTTCTCAGGAATATGTCATCTTGTGTTTTAAGAAATCATGAAGAACTATTAGGTGGAGATCAGGTTGTATGCAGACAAGAAGCATAAGAGTCCCTCTGCTGACTTTTATTTTATTCACTTATTTTTTAAAGATTTTATTTATTCATGAGAGACAGAGAGAGAGAGGCAGAGGGAGAAGCAGGCTCCATGCAGGGAGCCTGACGCGGGACCCGATCCCAGGTCTCCAGGATCACACCCCTGGGTCCAAGGCAGGTGCCAAACCGCTGAGCCACCCAGGGATCCCCTCTCCACTGACTTTTAGAACAAAAAGGAGGAACCATTACCCTTTTTGGGTGGTGTAGCCTTTCCTTATTTTATTTGATCTCTGTACAGTTAGGAAAATAAGCACCATTTGCAAATAGTGTAAGTCTCCTGAGATTTGTAGCTCACAAATGAACCATAAAAGTATATAAGAGAGACTCTGCCCAAGAAGTTTTGAATTTTAGATGATGTTTCATACTGCTTTCTAGAGTAATTTTCCTGTCCACCATACGAAATGCTAATTATTGGCAACTTTAAAAATCATGTTATTCCTCCTTTAAAAAAGAATAGAACATTCCTTGCTTGCTTGAGAAATTGCTTTAGCCACTTGCTCTTCCAATGTATTTTATTTTTTTTTTTTTTTTTTTTTTTTTTTTGTATTTTATTTTTATTCTTTGTTTCAGAAGAAGTTGAGTACTTAAATTCAGACACAGGTGTATCTTCTAAGAAAGTAATGATCCATAGTGAATACTAACAATTAGAATTTAAATTTGTTTGATTATTAAAGATAGTTTTTTGTTTACATACAATGGAATATAACTTGTGATGGATATTTTTTCTTAAGATTTTATTTATTTATTCATGAGAGACACACAGAGAGAGGCAGAGACATAGATGGAGGAGAGAAGCAGGCTCCCTGTGGGGAGCCTGATGCTGGACTCAATCCTAGGACCCTGGGATCACACCCTGAGCTGAAGGCAGGTGCTCAATGACTGAACCAGTCAGTCCCTGTGATGGATATTTCATAGATGATGTAAAGCAGAACCAATCTAAATAAATGTTTTCTATCTATGGGACCAGAAGCACTACATTCTTGGCAGGTTTTCTTCTGTTGTCTTTAATATAATCAAGTTTTTAATTGCGTGTTAAATGCATAGAGTTGTTGGTGAGTTGCCTTTCATCTGATTCATGCTATTAAATAGAATGAGTGGAAATTAAATTTTTACACCTCCTGAATCTGGTATAAAGTTGATTTCACATTGTCCTTTGGGGTTCATAAATATAGGTCAGCTTTTCTTTCTTCATGTTTTTTTGACACTTTGATGCATGGCGTTATGGAAATTTTATACATGCATTAAAAGTTCTTTTTCCTTGGTGAAGTACAACTGAGTTAAAGTATGTAACTCAAGAGTAGTAAGGATTAAAGTGCTTTGGAGAAGATATCTTCACATGTGACATCCTAAACCTTCATTATGTTTGTTTATCTTTCAGTCTCATTTTCAAAATACATAATTACAGCCAAAGCATTTTCCTCTGAACATCTTTTTAACAAAGAATTCTTTCCATCTGCTGTTCTAATTTTGCTTATTCAGGCTATGCCTTATGATTTCTAAGCAACCAAGATGATACATGGCTAGGTATGTATATCCAGCATTTAAGTGGTGGTGTATTTTACCTTTGAAACCTTTAAATATATCCTCAAAAAGGGGGAACATGGTCCATTTTCTAATGTACCCACATTCTAAGATTTCAATAATATTTATCTTTAGGCACAGATGAAACAATAAACTTACATTGCTTAATTAATATATGAGAGTTCCTCGTTAGCATCATTGTAATTGTAAAGATTTCTCCATTTTATTTTTCTGTAACATAAACCATTATATGAAGTGTTGAGTCATTCAAAAACAGAACAAACACATACCACTAATTCTAGGAAAGGTGAAGACTATCTATAATCTATCCATATTTCAATTAATCTATCCATATTTCTGGAATGGCTGTATAAGAATGTTGGTGGACCCTCTCTCCCAGTGAAACAACAATCTAGCAAAAATTATTTTGTTAGAAAATTAAATTTCTGGATGTTGTCCTAAGGGTGCACAGTAAATGGAGAAACAGCTGAATCTTGTAAGAACAGCAAGAGCCTATGGCATCTGAGTCACAGCCTCATCCTGTCCACTACCTTTCATAGCTCCATGTTATAGAAGGTCTACTCCAGGCAAGTGTGGCTAAGGCAGGTACAGAGCTTTTTCTTCCTTCATCTGCAAGTCTGGGGATATAGTTTTCACCCTATGAGGTGAAACAGCTAGCATCTTTTATGTGCTTCCAACCTCAAATTGTAGAAGCATTGTTGTGGGCAGGAGTGGCTAAGAGCCCTGGGGCTTCCTTCTCCAACCCTGCTGCCATTCACAGGGCAAGGACTCCACTTCAGATGTAACAAGACAGAGGCACTGGAACTTTGATTACCTTTGCCCCCGCTTTGCTCATAGGACAGTTTCTCTACTAAGGGCCAGCCAAGATGAACCAGGGTTTCACTCTGGGAGAAGTGAACTTCTCAACCTCGGCACCTGTGCAGTGGTATAGGTTCTATAATGGCAAAGTGGGGATGGGGTGGGGTAGGGTGAGGGGATAGATACTGACTTTATTTGGCACAAAGCCTAGAAAAGTTCATAACTAAGGGCATGGTTGGTGACAATGGCATAATTTAGAGGACAAAGGTAACTCTCTGATAGTAGTAGCAATAAACAAAAAGGCAAACCAGCCAGAAATTTAACAGGACCATGGAAAAAGTCACAAGAGCTCTCCTAGGATAACAGCTATTTCTTGGAAGTCTGGAAGGCTGTGCACATACAGTAGGCTATATCCATTTAGGAGCAATTTGAACAGGGTGTGGGGTGGACCTGAAAGCATTCCTCAAGTCACACACAGATTTGTCAATGAAATGTGGTGTCTTCCTGGCTCAAGGGGCTTAAGAACAATCTGTGAACAAACACTGACTAAACAATAACTTAATCTGATCCAGAAGGGATACCTAGAAAGCCAGGCTTAAAAATGGAATCAACATTCCACATTCATTGCTGATAGAGTAAAAGACTGAGCATACCTAAAGCTGCACCTCCTTAGTAGTGACCAGACAGAGAATTCCCATCCCCAGTTCCCCTCCCCAAGCTATATGCAGGACAAAAAAACCCATAAATTCCTTGAAAAGTGAAAGCAAGCTCCAAGCCACACACATATTCAGCAGTAAAGGGTGAAAATCTAACTGGCTTTTGAGGCTCAGGCACAAACTTTGATCAGTAAGTGATCTATGTGGACCCAGGAGTGATCCCTAGAAATCTAGGCTAAAAGATAAAAACAAGGGAAAGTCTGAGCAGGATCATCAGAGTATATACACTGCAGGGTAAATGGGTTTCACAGAGTTAGCCCTCCCAAAGCACTTAAACAAATAATCACCCAACCCAACCAACCAAATAACCACCTAACCAAACAATAAGCCCCACAAAAATGGGGAGAGTACCTAATCAGAGTTGGTACAATATATAATCCCAAACACCCATTTAAAAGAAGTTTTCTTTAATTAAAAAGTCAAGTTTTTGACAAAAAGTTACAAAACATGCAGAGAAGGGGAATGCCTGGATGGCTCAGTTGGTTAGGCATCCAACTCTTGATTTCGGCTCAGGTCATGATCTCAGCGTTGTGAGATCAAGCCTCATGTCAGGCTTCTTGCTGGATGTGGAGCCCGTTTGAGATTTTCTCTCTCCCTCCGTGTCCTACCAACCCCCATCCTGTCATCTCACTCCCCTATTCACATGCATGCTCTCTTAAAAAAAGTAGAGAAAACGGAAGTGTGACATTATACAAAAAAAAAAAAAAAAAAGCAGATAATAAAAACTGTCTTTCAGGTGGTCCAGATGTTGGACTTAGAACAAAGACTTCAAATTATATTTTTAAATTATATAATTATAAATATGTTTAAAGGAAAGTGTAATTATAATGATTCATCAAATAGAGAATAGATAGAAATCATAAAAAAAAACAAATAGAAATAGAGATTCAGGGACGCCTGAGTGGCTTAGTGGTTCAGCATATGCCTTTGGCTCAAGATGTGATCCCAGGCAGGGGTCCTGGGATTGAGTCCTACATCAGGGTCCCCACAGGGAGTCTGCTTCTCCCTCGCCTATGTCTCTGCCTTTCTGTCTCTGTCTCTCATGAATAAATAAATAAAAGCTTCAAAAAAGTAGAGACTTCAGAAGCTAGGTTGATAAGCAAACTTTAATGTGTAATAGTAAATTTATGAATATATATATATGTATTTTAAGATTCTGCCCATTTATTCATGAGAGGCAGAGAGAGAGAGAGAGAGAGAGAGGCAGAGACACAGACAGAGGGAAAAGCAGGCTTCATGCAGGGAGCCCAACATGGGACTCGATCCAGGGTCTCCCAGGATCACGCCCTGGGCTGAAGGTGATGCTAAAACGCTGAGCCACCTGGGCTGCCCTATGAATATATTTTAAAAGATAAATTCTCTGATGAGATTTCTAGAAACTATAAAATCAGAGTTCATTTTCCATATAAGGTGTACTTTTCTCACATGGACAGTTTTTCATTCAATTCTGCTTATTTGATAACATACCAAGTTACTTCAGAATTTGTGTAGAACACAATATAGGTTTTGCCCTAGAAGCAGGATCTCAATTCTAGTCATATGATATCTTGCTAACTCAACATTGTTTTTTCTTTGAGCTACTCAAACAGAGAATAGGTATCTATCTTCCAAAGGCCATTTCTAGCTTCGCACCCCTTTACAGGATTGTAGAAGGTAGTGGGTAAGCATATGTAACATAAAATGTCAAGAAATGAATAGAAAATGTTCTTAGTGTTATATGAATGATTGCCAGGCTTTGGTATAGCACTCCTGTTGTGGTCTACCTGATGTCTGATGCAGCTAGCTATATGGAGTTCAGCAGAATAGAATTTCTGTCCTGAGTAGCTGAGGGAACTTCACCTATCAGGATATCAGTAAACATCCGTTATTTGCCCCATTCTCATCTCAGATTTTTCAAATCATGAAGTATAACATTCTGATCAGGAGGATAAGCATGGTTGGAATATTCTAGCTAGGCATATCCATAATGCAGGAATTCATTATAAATAAGAGTTGGAAATCTTTTCCCCCCCCCGTGTCCTGGTGTGTCAGACATTTTCATCCTTAAATAAATATAGTTACTTATATTTTCCTTTAAGCTGACCCAGTATTCATTTCTCTCCAGGAAAAATTTAGATTATGTCATAGTTCAAACTTTTTGTTCTCAAAGAAGTGATAGTGCCTGTTTAACAAGGATTATAACTGCCAACCCATCACTATTTTAGGGGTAAATGCTTCAATAATGCTTACTAATGAAAAGTTTCCTACCAGCCAGGTTGTCCATACATTTAGGTGATGATGACAATATGATGAATTGAAAGGCATCAGCTGGGAGGTATATGCTTTAATGTAGATAAAGGAAACAAGCTATCCATACCCAGAGCAGGGGCCTCAGTAGCACATCTGTTGGGAAGGAGCCACACAAGGGCCCTAGTCACTGCCAGTGCTCCTTAATCAGGATAAGGATTCTTTGGGTCCTTTAAGTTCACCTTTGCCATTCTCCTGAGGGACGGGTGTAAAGATTGTGCTCTCTTGTCCCTTCCCATCTATTCTGGAGACCAGCCAAGTATCTGCCTGTTGACTAAGTGTAAATAATTGATAGTAAACCCAGTGTATTCCTGATTGTGTACTGCAAAATTGAGTGAATCAAAGATTAATTTCCCAGACTGCACATCCTTAATCTTTTCTTGTAGGGAGTCACCTTTTCTTCACGTGATCGTAATACATGAAGGTGTTGTGTGGAAGGATGAGCTAATTAATACAAGTGGCAAAGAACAGAGGGGATAGAGAGTTAAAAGCAGAGTAAAGGGCCACACTTGGCTCCTTTATGGTAGTCTACATATGGAGAAGGGGGCTTTCCAGCGCTGCTGTGTAGCCTAGCCAAACAGGACTTCAGGGATTAATCAACAGGTTCAAAATCTCTGGTTGCAGGCATCTCATCCTTTTTCTCTGCTATTGCTGTATTAAGGACCCTAAGAATAGAAGTAGCTCTGCTACAAAGCTCTTTTACTCTCTAGCCTATTGATAACACACTTTGTTTTCTCCTGTATGGTAAAAGTAGAGGTGATATGTAGTATAGCCGTTTGCTTGCAGTCCAAATAGGAGATTCTGCTTAGCATGTTGGTCCATTAGCTCTTTATGAAAGGGCTCATGACTTTTTATTTCATAAAGATATATTTTTTAAAGATTTTATTTATTTATTCATGAGAGACAGAGAAGACAGGCAGAGATACAAGCAGAGGGAGAAGCCGGCCCCATGCAGGGAGCCCAGTGCGGGACTCGATCTGGGACTCCAGGATCACACCTGGGCTGAAGGCAGACGCTTAACCGCTGAGCCACCCAGGTGTCCCTGATACAGATATTTTTAAATGTGTGAACTTTAAATGAATCTTACCAACTAAAACTTGAGCAAATGTACCATATTAATTGGGTTTGGGAAGGATGTACAAGAGAAAGTATTTATAAAATGGGGTATTTTAAAATGGCAAGGTTTATCCTAGGCCTACAGGAAGCATTCTGAGCAGGGTCTCCAAAGATGTTCCTATAGGAAAAGTCAGATGAAAGTCATTTCCTCCTACTTATACTTTAATTTTTTAAAGAGAGAAAATAAAGTGTTTCTGGCATAATATAGTAGATTCAGAATTGTCACCTGTACCTTTTCAGTGTCAGGGGACCTTCGCAGTCATTTGTCTTTGCCAAATGACATTAGTCTCAGATGTTTAGAGTCATTCAAGATGCAGAAGTTTGAAAGCAAGGCATACCAGAAAGTAGCTGAATCAGTTTTGGGGCATCACTATCTCTTGAAGCTGTTGGATTATACCCTGAAAACTGCTTGGTTTGAAGCTCCTACTAACTATGATCTGGCTGTTTTTTTGGTTTTGAGGTAGAAATAAGACCACAGATAATAAAGTGAACAGGTTTAGGGCTTTTGTTTTGCTTTTAATATAAAATTAGAGATAAAAATATAGATCAGATTTTTAAAAATATTTTTTTCTTTATTTATTTATGATAGAGAGAGAGAGGCAGAGACACAGGCAGAGGGAGAAGCAGGCTCCATGCACCGGGAACCTGACGTGGGATTTGATCCCTGGTCTCCAGGATCGCGCCCTGGGCCAAAGGCAGGCGCCAAACCACTGCGCCACCCAGGGATCCCGTAGATCAGATTTTTCAGTTTGGGATCAATAGGTTATATTGTCTATGTTCCAAAATTTCACAAGTTTGAGAAACCCTGCTCTAAAGGAGTTTACTAGTTGTCTCTTAAGAGTTTTCTTGTATTTTTTTTTAGTAAATAAAAAAGGTGTGGGGTCTTGTTTCTACAAGTTAGTATCTTATCCCACTTAAAATTTCCTTCCTTACCAAAGGACAATAATTCTTAGAAAACTAAAGATTATTTAGGAGGAAAGAGAAGATCTAAGAGTATAGAGAATCTCAGAATTTTACCTGTCTTGCTTGGGTCAATGATTCTTAGCAACTTGAAGGTTAAAATTGTCCATAATCAGCTTTCAAACATATATGGAAGAGCTAATTGGCCACACTTCTCTCTTTAACATTTTCTATTTTTTTTTTATTCTAGCTTTGTTAAGGATTTGTACAATTTTCCCAGGACTTGTCTCAGAAGTAGGGAGGAGGAAATTATATTCATAAGATGAAGAGTGTTTAGAAGTTAAAATGAAAAAATTAGATGCGTGTGTGTCAGCATGAATATATGCCAAACTAACATTGAGGAAAAGCTCTTAACCATATGAGACATGCAGTGTAATACTATTTATGTAAATTTATTTTTCATTTTTGGTGGGGGGGCAGAGGGAGAGGAGAGAGAGAATCTCAAGAAGGCTCCATGCTCAGTGCAGATTCCAACATGTGGTTTGAGATCATGACCTGAACCAAAACCAAGAGACAGACATAACTGAGCCACCCAAGCACCCCACCATTTATGTAAAGTTTTAAAACCAATACTAATGCTATATATTGCATGAATAATATAAGTGAATACATGATTCACTTTGGAATACATTCCAAATCCATGGTAATGGTTGGAAGCAGAGTAGCACTAGGGTAGGGAATCACAACTTTACCAGTAATACTTTTTTAAAGTTTACACGCACACAAAATGTAAATACAACAAATTATTAAAATTAGTAATTTAATTAAAATTCTCGGTGGTGAGAATGCAGGTATTTGTCATGTTTTCTATGTTTTAAATATTTTAAAAAAATATGTAGGTTTTTTAAAAGCCAATTATGACATAATTATAGAAAATAGTATTTTCCTTCTTAATTCTACCACTTGGATATTACCACTCCTAAATTATGTTGCATCTCTATTGACTTTTTGGGGAGAAGTGGATAAAAGAGCTAAAAAAGAAATATAAATTTTAATTGTTATATACAGGTAGCATACTAAACATACTTTTTATAAACAGATTTTTCACTTTCCCCTTGACTCTGCCTGTTAGATACAAATCTGTTTCATCTCCTCTTAAAGGACATTTTGCTGGTTAACCCTGTTACAGAAGAGGTTGTAGTGGCTATTATATACATATCTTTTAAAAATCCATTATATTTAGAATTTTATTCTAATTTTTATTTAGGTTTATTTTTTAAATTTTATTTATTTTTAAAGATTTTATTTATTTGAGAGAAAGAGTATACATGAGGGAGCCAGCAGAAGGCAAGGAGAAGCAGGGAGCCTGACCCGGGACTCTGTCCCAGGACCCTGGGATCATGACCTGAGCCAAAGGCAGATACTTAACTGACTGAGCTACCCAGGCACTCCAATGTAGAATTTTTAAATTGTACATTCATATATCATAACAATTTTTCATCTTAATGAAGATCTTAACTACTTTTAAGTGTAAAGTTCAGTAATGTTAAGTACACTCACATTGTTGTGCAGCCAATTTCCAAAACTCTTTTCACCTTGCAAAACGGAGACTCGATGCCTGTCAGACAGCTGTCCCATTTCCTCTTCTTCCCAGTTCTCTATCAATCACCACTCTACCATCTGTCTCTGAATTTGACTACTCTAGGTACCTCATGTAAGTGGAATCATACAATATCTTTTTGTGACTGGCTGGTTTCATTTAACATAGTGTCAGAGTTCACCCACAGGTAGCATGTAACAGAATTCCCTTCCCTTTTAAGGCTGAATGATATTTTACCAGATATATATACCACATTTTGTTTGTCCATTCAATCATCAGTGGACACTTGGGCTGCTTCCCAAGTGCATACCTTTTAAATACTTTGAATTTTGATACAATTTCATATTTTCTTTATGCAGATTCAGCATTTGTTTACATTCTGCTTCGTTTATTTTGTCATTCTGTATAAGTATGTAGGGGGCCACACATGCGCACATCTTTTTCTGAACCATTTGAGCATAAGTTGGAGACATTGTGCTTTGTTATCCTTAAATACTTCAATATGTATTTCTTTAGGGACAAGGATATTCTTTTATATAACCAGCATTATCAAAATCAGGAAATCTAATATTGTTACTGTTTTATTATCTAATCCATAGTCTGTATTCACATTTCATCACTTGTTTCAGTAATACCCTTAATAGCAAATTTTCCCCCTTCATTAGAGTCTAAATCATTGCATTTAGTTGTCATGTCTCTTCTTGGCTTCTTTAGGTTGGAATTGTCCCTTAGCCAGTTTTAGTTGACCTTGACCTTGGTGAGGAAGGAAGTCCATTATTTTGTCCCTTAATTTGTATTTTTCTGTTTTTTTTCCCCACGATTAGAGTCAAATTATGCATTTTTGAGAGAGATCTCACAAAAGTGATTGCTATATCCTCATTGCACCCTATCCAGAGGTATGTGATTAAGGTGGTGCTCCCAGATCTCTCTACTATAAAATTATTGTTTCCTTTCTAATTAATAAGGAATTTGTGGGGAGATGCTTTGAGACTATATAAATATCCTGTTCCTTATCAAAATTTCACCCACTAGTTTCAGCATCCATTGATGATTTTTATTAAACACCTTATTTCTTCTGTATTTATTAGCTTGCTTTCTTCTATAACAAAGAGTTTTTCCCTTCTCTTCCATTTTTAATTATATCAGTATGAATCCATGTATTCCAGTTTTATTCAATAAGTAATAATTCATTACTATTCTTTTTTTTAAAATGCTCAGTTGTCCCAGTTTAGCCACTATGAATACCTCCAAGTTGATTTTTGTTATTATTATTTTCTTAATACATACCTTTTTTTTGCACTTGTTTTTGTTTTCCAAATAAATTTATTTTCCTTAAATAAATTTTCTTAAAGCAGAATTGCTGGATTGAAAAGTATGCACATTTCAAATAATATATGGACTGAGGAAATCACACTTGTGGCCAGTTTAAGGTTGGGGAAAGTACACTCATTTAAACCTTTGATATGTTTTTTTGAGCTATTTTTTAAGAAACATAAAAAAAAGCATAATGAGTTTTTTGTCATTTCTAGTTTTCAGCTAAAAAAACATCTGCAAGAAAGAGAGGCAGGGAATGGTTTATCTTTCAGTGCCAATCAAGACAACTTTTTGAATGACTGAACCAGACTTTTAGGGTCTATTTTAGAGTAGATAATTGACAATAAATAATTTATATTAAGTGACAAAACCTACTTCAGAAAGTTATGGATTAGCATCCATAGTGGTAGGTGCATTTCCCACAGGACATGATGGTTTCTGCTCTGTGCCTCACTTTCCTTGTTTATAAAATTAAGATGTATTAGATCATTGGTTTTGTAATTGTCTTTTTACTACATCCTACAATAAGTTCATTTTACGTTGTTATCCAATATACATGTATGTACACGCATGATATGTGTATATATGTATATATGTGTATATATGTGTATGTATGTACATATATACACACACAACAAAGTCAAAAGTTTTAGAAAGTGGGGTGCCTGGATGGCTCAGTCTGTTAAGTGTCTGCCTTTGGCTCAGGTCATGATCTCAGGGTCCTGGAATCAAGCGCTGTGTTGGGCTCCTCACCAAGTGGGGAGTCTGCTTTTCCCTCTCTCTCTCTCTTCCTCCCTGCCATTTATGCTCTCTCTTGCTTTCACACTCTTTATTTCTCCCAAATAAAATACTAAAAAAAAAGTTTTATGAAGCAAAATTTAACCTTACTTACCTGCAGTGCCCTCTGTTTCTGTTGTTTCTTTAAAATGCTGATAGTACCTTTGAAATTGTTTTTAGATTAAAAACCCGTAGATTATTTCTAAAAGCTCTTCAGCTTGAAAATCGCATGAGTGTATTCTATGAAATTATTTTAAAGTGACAAGGTGAAAAATACAGATTTTGCTGGGCATAGTCATGAGAGTAGTCACAAAGAACAGCTTTCTTGTATAAATAGTTATAGTCAATTCAGCAAACACCAATCTAATAAAAATCTCGTCCAGGGTCTTTACTCTGTCTCTGCAATTAAAACCATTGCTAGTATAAACTAGTTTTACTCCTCTACTCCCTGTTAAACTGACCCTCTTCTAGTCTCTTCTTTTTTTGCATCCATAGCAATATACCACCATTAACCTTTGAACAATGTGGATATTTGGGTGCCATTCCCCCATGCATTCAAAATTCTGCATGTAATTTTTTAATTAAGATTTTATTGATTAAAAAAAAAGATTTTATTGATTCATAGACACAAATAGAGAGGCAGAGACAGGGAGAAAGAAGCAGGCTCCTCGCAGGGAGCCCAGTGTAGGACGCGACCCCTGACACTCAACCGCTGAGCCACCCAGGTGTCCCTGCACGTAATTATTGACTCCGGAAAAATTTAACTATTAATAGCCTATTGTTGACTGGAAGTTTTATCGATAACAAATGGTTGATTAACACATATTTCGTTACATAGTGTATTCCTATGGTAAAGTAAGCTAGAGAAAAGAAAATATTATTAAAATCATAAGGAAGAGAAAATAGACTATATACTATGTTTATCGAAAAAAAATATGAGTGTAAGTGGACCTGTGCAGTTGAAACCTGTGTTATTCAAGGGTCACTGTAATTATTACCTATGCTGTATTTATTTCTATCCGTGACTGAAATGGTTAAATGGAAGAGATTGATTAAAAACAAGACAAACATTGCTGGATTTGCATTTGGTTGAAGGTAAGGCCAGTCCTCTTAATGTTTAAAAGATTTGTGGAAAAATGTTATCTATGCAAATAAGTTGGTAACTGTAATGTTTACACCATCTGAGATGAATAAAATGGAAACAAAAGCTCATCCTTTGGCCATCTTGCAAAAGAATTCGAGCTCCTGAGCTCTAGAGCCACAGTTTACTCTTGGGTAGGCATGCCAGCGTCTCTGATGCCTCAGCAAGAACTTGGCTGTAGAGAATGTAATTTTCCTTGTCACTCTCAGTTTTAGTTTTTAGGAAAAAAAGATGAATGGAATTTAACATCAATCAAGTTGATAAGCACAATATTAAAAGAGAAATTGGGAATGTGCTGCAGTCTTCCTTGATACGCTAGCCTTGCCCCTTGAGTTTATTCTACAGTGTTCTTCTCACAGAGAGCCAAGTGAAATGGTAAATCAATTTCATGAAATGGGAGCTTTGGGGCTGGTTGTGTTGGGGAGATGTTTTTGCTCTTGATAAAAGTATGTTTGAAGATGCAAAAGTAATTACTCTTTTCAGAGCATATCTTTTTAGGTTTTTATGATTTGTGCTGAGACAATTGAAGTGTAAACTGCAAGGAAAATTGTTGTACTGCTTTGGCAATGTTGTATCCAGCCTCCTATGCATCCACTGCTCATTTTTGTTTGTCCATTACTTTTCAGCTTCTCACCATTTTAGATATATTACTTAGATTTGGCATGTCTTGCCTTAAAACCTGTTCAGTTCTAGTAAGTTCATATTTCCTTTGCATGCATTCTTTGCCCTGAAAGGTAAGATGGAAAAAAAAATACATAACTATGATCTACTCTTAACACAAATTCTAATGTAATTCATGTAGAATTTTATTCCAAATTTGATATACTCACATATTTTCTAGTAATTTTCTTCCCTTTTGGTTTTATTAGTAGCCTTCATTTAAATGTGGATACAGACCTCAATATGTATTATTTACAAATGCTTATCTTTATGAAATAACCACATAAAAATGAGACTGTGAGATTTAGTTTTATTTATTGCTACTTCTTTCAAAAAATGGTAGTTTCATTAAAAAATAACATATAGAATACAATCAGTCTTTTCTTTTTAAATGAAGGACTCAGGATAAAAGGAAAATTCAGATTGATTAGTAAAATGAAAACAAGAGGAATTTGTACACAAACTCACACTGTAAGCATCCATATTGATGAAGTTTTGGAATATAGGTGAGGTCCGGAGCCAATGACCAAGAAGGAATTCTTGTGATGTCTTTGGTGCAAAATGGTGTTTTTTTTAAAGCATGGGGACAGGACCTATGGGCAGGAAGAGCTCCCACCCATGGCCTGTGAGGGGTGGCTGATTATATACCTGGGAGTTGGGAGAGGTTTGAAGATGGCGTACTCTCTAAGGAATTTTGGAAGCAAGGTTTCCAGGACCTTGGGGCTAGCTATTGTTGGGAAAAGGTCACTTATTATTGTCTAATAAAACCTGAGTCATGAGACCCTTCAGATGTATATCGGTGGGCCATGTGCTTGGGGGATGATTGCTAGCATGTATCTTGGGGGTTTGGAGATAAAGGAGATTTCTGAAGGAATTTTTATATGTTAAAGTAGGCTTACAGGGATCCCTGGGTGGCGCAGCGGTTTGGCGCCTGCCTTTGGCCCAGGGCGCGATCCTGGAGACCCGGGATCGAATCCCACATCGGGCTCCCTGCATGGAGCCTGCTTCTCCCTCTGCCTATGTCTCTGCCTCTCTCTCTCTCTCTCTCTCTCTGTGACTATCATGAATAAATAAATAAAATCTTTAAAAAAAAAAAAAAAAGTAGGCTTACAGGATCCTGGGGGTCTGGCTAAAATTGCCTTTTGCCCTTAGCAAAGCATGGACATTGAGGCAGTTGAGTCTGTCAAGGAATGTCACTCTCCCTGTTTCAAGGACTTGTCAGTGTGCTTTGTCCTCAGCTAGTCCTCTGTTCCCCTATCACAGATAACTGTTAAAGACAGAGTTTAGATTGTAATCTGAGCTTCCTAGGAGTCAGAACAGAAATGGAAATGCAAACCATTCAAAGATCACCATCCTATGAGCTCTAAAGTGGATTGTGAGAACAGTAGTGAATACTGTTCTCAATAGCAGCCCTTCAAAAAATACTGTTTTACATGGTTCTTAGAGCATCCCTTGTTAGAAGCTAAGGGCATTTTCTCTGAAAGATGAGTACCAGAAGTGACAGTTAAAATATATCTCATTTTCCTTTTTTTCATTGGTCACAAGTAATTGTAAACAGTCTCTCTTACTAGTAAGTAAGTCTCTCTTACTAATGCAACATCTAAGCCCAGTTAATTGCCTACATTAGAAGAAATTATAAAATACTCGATTTACAAGACCTCTTGTTGGGGTACCTGCAAGAGTAAGGGGCAATTAGAGCCGTATCTACATAGAACATCATCACTTAATTTGTTTAGTAGTAATATAACCTTAAAAGGAGGACCTTGCCTGTATTACATACCACTGAATGTTTGAAAGATAATTTTAAAATAGATAATCTGCTCCTCTTCCTCATCCTATTCAAAACACACTTACTCTAA
The DNA here is from genome assembly GCF_048164855.1 of Canis lupus baileyi. NCBI lineage: Eukaryota > Metazoa > Chordata > Mammalia > Carnivora > Canidae > Canis > Canis lupus. The sequence continues at coordinate 65,533,565 of NC_132844.1, read as the reverse complement.
ACACTTGTAAGTGAAATAAAAAACCTATTCCCAAATGAAAAATAAATTTTTTTAAACCTGTCTTAAACAAATTCTATGCAAAATCAGACTGGATTATTTAGCTAGTATAAGTCAGTTCCTAAGAAGGACTTTCTAATAACTTGTCTTTTCTGTTTGAAAAGGAGCTGTAAATATTTTCATCCATTTAGTAGCCTTTGTCCATTTGAAAATCAGGAATCATGCCTAAGTTGGCAATCATTAATAAATATAATAAACATAGCATGACCGTGTTAACCTAAACCTTGCAAAATTTTGAATTAGGATCACACTATCTTGTAATTCATAAAGGGTTTTCAGTTGCCTGGAAATCACAGTTTTTTCAGGTAAGACGTTATTTTCAATAATCCAGTATCAGCCGAGTACAGTTTTACTGCAATTTGTATCTCAGATTTTCATTAGGCAATACTAGAATTTAATACTGTCTAGGAGAAAGTTTACATTATTTCTCTAGCCCATGCTGTCCAGTAACCAGCAGCTGGGAAAATCAGAATTAGGACTATTGTACGAATCTATTATAAAATCAGTAGTAATGGTTACTGTGTTTGAGACCTGACTTTTTTCAAACCCAGTCTGATTTATTTGAGGCCATTTTGGCCTGTGATACTTTTCAGAACATAATGCTCTGTTTGCTGAGGGGATTAATGAGCCTGTATGCATACACAGTAATTATGCATATGATTTCATAAGATTAACCCAGAATTAAAATTTTTTCTGGGCACATGTATTATAAATTTCAGATTATATTATTGTTTTCATGTATTTACTGCTTCTTCTGGTGAGAGGATTAAACTTCCCTGTCCTCATCATCAGGCTTGGCCATGTGATACCTTTTAACAAATAAAATTTAAATGAAAAAATTCACTTGTGAACAGAAACTTTGTCAGGGTGTAGTTCCATCTCTCTTTTCCCTCTGCCACAAGATCAGTAGTGTTCCAGTTAGAGCCACTCTTTCATTCTGGATTCCTGGAATGCAGACACAATTGAACAAAACCATCAAACTATTTTTGCTGTAAAGCCTCTAGATTTTCGGGTCCTTTGTTATCACAGCCAAAATTAGCCTACGCTGACTCACTATAAAAGAACCCTAGCTAGGTTAAGAATCTCTGTTCTAGACCTACTTTCATTCATTTGTTATTCATTTAAAAATTTATTCAGTACCTCTGTTTTATGAACGATACCTACATTCTTGCTATCCTCACAAAAATCCTGGAAGACAGGATTTTAACATTTTTGCAGATCAGGAAATAAGCATGGACTTTCTTATGAACACAGTTTCTGAGTAGCTTAGCCAAGATTCAAACATATGTCTGTCTGATTCTCTTGTATCTCTGTACTTTCCTATTTGCTCTTTATATCAATTTAGCACATATCGGATGAATCCTTTCTTTACCAATATGTGGAATTAATAATACAGTATATAAACTTTTGTATAATAAATATTTTGTCTCTATTTAAAGCAGGAATCTTAAACTGTTGATTTTCATGGCACAAATATATTATATTTAGAGGGTTTTTATTTTTGTTTTTCAGTTTGAAATCACATGCCTTTAGGTGGGGCTTACATTTACCAGTTAGCCACAGTAACCACCCTCCCTACTAGTTTAGGTCAGTTGACTTTGTACATTTATAACTACCTAGTCCCTGAAAACTTCTTTGTAACTCCAAGATTGTTTATTTTAGTGTACATTGTTAATGAAAATAAGGTATAATTCCCATCTGGTCATTTTTTACTGGCGTCAGAAAAAATATTTTTCATTGCCCTTCTCACACTAGCAGATTTTTAAATTGTGTACAAAGAGGCAGAAAGGAATAATAAAAAATCAAAGTTAATTTGAGACTTTACCATGTGCCAGGGATTGTTCTAAGACTTTAGCGTGTATTATCTAACATAATCCACACAATAATTACTTTATAAAGTAGATACAATTATTATTTGCAATTTATGGAAGAAAACTGAAGCAAGAGAAGTTAAATAACTTGCCCAAGGTGACAAGGCAGTTCAGAGGCTGAGCCAGGAGGCTCCTAGGTAGCTTGTGATTTTGCCGCAGGTCATAATCTCCTGGGATGGGGCCCCATGTTGCCTTGGGCTCTGTGCTTGGCAGAGGGTCGGCTTGGAATTCTCTCTTCCTCTGTCTCCCCCAGCTTGGGCATGTGTGTATACTCACACACACACTCTCTCTCTCTCAAATAAATATATCTTTTTTTAAAAAAAAAGAAGGCTGAGTCAGGGTTTGAACTTAGTTTGATTCCACACTCCTAACCACTATGACAGGGTGTATGGTAGATAACTGCATGAGCACTTTTCTCGGGAGTGGAGAAATCACTTAGATCTTTCACTGATAACTTGTATGTGAAGGATAAGATTTTCTTTATATTCTATAGCTTTTTCATAACCAGCCATAATATTCTTCAGAAAGAACACTTATTCTATTAGTAGAGAGATAATTCTGAATCATACAAACATCATATATTCTTTTGCTACCCTAGTTTCATTGGATAAAAATTAGTTAGCCCTGATCTTTGGATCATGTGAAAATCATGATCTTTTCTGAGCATCCCCTGATATGTTTTAATACGTGTAATGAGAAAATGTTTAGTAAACCTATCACTTCATCCTTTAAAACGTTTTAGCAGTTTAAAACAGTGTATAGTCTGTTACTCTTTGGAAAAGAGATGGACATTCTTAAAATACACCTTAGTACAATGTTTGAAAAATAATTATTTGTGTTGAACATTCTGCAGATTTTATCTTAAGGGAAAGCGTTTCTCAGAAATTAACACCACCACCCTGAGTTTAATTTCCTGAAGCAAATGTAGTGGTCAAGTTGGCAGTGGGACTTAAATCTGGGAAATAGAGGGTATGTGACCTGGTATAAGATGGTGAGGCTGGGAACTGAGTGGAAATGAAGTATCAGGGGTGGGAATAGCTCACTAAAGGTAACAGGTGCTCTTCTGGGTGGAGGGAAGCAAGGACTAGAGGACCAAGTTGTAGGAATCATCAATGGCAGAATCATGAACACTATTCCTCTCCCACTTTGCAAAAAGGGACATGCTAGTGGGAGGTGGTTTGTTTGCTTGCTTACTTGCTTGTCTTTTCTCCTATTCTACATGGTGAAATGAAGGGCTGGTATTTTGAAGACTGTGAATACAATTATAAAAACAATCAGGAATCTTTAAAAAGGGGGTAACCTGACTTTTTGTAATTTATTCCCAAAATTTTTTAAAATTTTTATTTATTTATTTGAGAGTGAGTGAGAGCACAAATTGGGAGAAGGGAGGAGTGGTGCAGAGGGAGAAGGAGAGAGAGAAGCAGACGCCCCACTGAACAGGGAACCTATGGGAGCTCCATCACAGGACCTGGAGGTTACAACCTGAGCCAGAAGCAGATGCTTTAATTGACTAAGCCACCCAGATGCATCCCCTGCCCCAAATGCTTTTCTAATTCTTTGTTCCATTGTTTTTTGAGTCTTATGGGCATTTGAAACCTTAAATGTGAGCTGAAAAAAATCTAGACTGTAACCTCTCTAGCAGTTATTATGTTCATTCCACACCCATGCTATTGGAGTGTTTCAGGAAAGACAGTAAGAACTGATGGCCTGAGGAGAGGTCTTTAACTGGGACCAAGGATCAGCTATAAACAGGTCAGAGGTTATTGTTTTGTTTTTAGGCTCTAATTTGCCTATTTTATTTTGTCAGCTTTTCTTAATATTTCCATGATTTGCCTAGCCCTATCTGTAATTTTGATGGTTTATATGTACACACACACACACACACACACACACACGCACACACACACATTGTCCAATGCTCATTTTGTTGGAACTAGATTAATGTCACAATATTTATAAAACTCCCTATGTTCTCGATTTTCAAAAAAAATTTTGACACATTTTGTGGTTAGAGCAAAATGAAGTAAATGTGTCTCTAGTGCATGTTATTGTAGTACTAATGGATTTTTAGTTATTTGCTGTTATGTTAACATGTTAATTTATGCCCTATAAATGAATAGGAGACACTCTTACTGGGAAAACTGTAGAGTCTGCACAATAAATGCTGTATAAGAAACAAGACTTTCTCCAAATAACCTTTTTCCTAGTTCACACTTCTGAGCAGTAGGCTGAATAGCTGCGAAGAATCTAGGTACTGTGTAATTTGTGGTAAACCAGATTATAAAATAAGCTTAATTACAGATAAGAGTTTTCTTTGTAAGCCGTGGCAACTTCATATATTCTCTTATTGACTGGTTTTTGCAAGAAGTTCTTGAAGACATACTTTTGGGAGCCAATGCAATGTTATTTCTTTTTTCTTTTTTTTTTAATTTTTTTTTATTTATTTATGATAGTCACAGAGAGAGAGAGAGAGAGGCAGAGACACAGGCAGAGGGAGAAGCAGGCTCCATGCACCGGGAGCCCGATGTGGGATTCAATCCCGGGTCTCCAGGATCACGCCCTGGGCCAAAGGCAGGCGCCAAACCGCTGCGCCACCCAGGGATCCCCTGTTATTTCTATTCTCAAATAAAGGCTTACAGCTCTTGTGGTCTGGATCCAAGCAAATAGGACTTGAGAGACCTTTTGAGTCCAATCAAAACTAGTTACCTGTGGTGAGTAGTAAGGAAGAGAATTTTATATGTGCAAGGATAATTTGTAAAATGTAAATATCTGGTAATTGACAGGGTATTTAGTATTTTTATTGTATAAAGAAACATTCACTTCCTATAAATATATTTTATAGCAATTTAAAGTCCATTGAGGTTTGGGAGTACTAATGGTTTTAAACTTCGTATGTTCACTGGATCAAATAAGTTAGTATTCAACAAATCTATATTGTATATTATGTGGCAGACTTATTGGTTTTTTTTGTTTGTTTGTTTTGGTTTTTTGCTTGGGGCTAGGGTATATAGTGAATAAGACATTCATTATTTTTCATCCAACAAATATGTATTAAGTTCCTCTGTGGATATACTCTCAGGGGCTTCCCTGAGGAGATGGTGCTTATGTTACAGTTCAAGGATGAGTAGGAGTTACCAAAACAAATAGCAAAACAAAGAAAAATAGTCATGTGCCATCATCAGAGTACTTCAGGTTGGGAGAAAGCATGGGGAATTTGAAAAACTAAATGGACCCTAGAATGAAGTAGGAAGAAGGAAAGGAAGAAGAGAAGCAATGGCTTAGGGTGAGCCTTAAGAGGTAACCAAAAGCCAGTTCTTAGAGAGGCTTCTAACTTGTAAACCATGTTTATGACTGGATTTTTTTTTTTTTTTGTTTTGTTTTTGTTTTTTTGAGATGCAGAAATAAGGACAGGAGAATGTGAAGTCTGAGATGATTCCTAGGCTTCCATAGGTTTCTGGCTTCAGCTTCCAAGAGAATGTTGATATCATTCCCTGAGACAGGGAGAAGGGCAGAAGACAAGGTCTACTTTAATTTTTGTACCTCAAGTGTGGGTAGATTCATGGGGACACAGGACGGGAGTCATTTACCATCAATAGGATATATGTGGTGGGTGTGTAATGTATATATTTTAAACTTACCTAAAAATATCAATGAGTATCAAACCAGTATCAGTCTGTCTTTTCTGAGATTAGTGAAGACAGTCTGAGTTTTAAAGACAAGGGCTCATTATGAGAATGTAGGTGAAAATCCTGTAAAATTTTGTTAAGCTTAAAGAGATTAGTAGTGAAAGGAAGTTTAAATGAACTTAGCCACATTGAGTAGATCACAGTTTTCCCCATAAGATAGGATCCAAAATGAGTATATTTTAAGGTTTTTAATAGTAATCAGTCTTTGGTTCTTGTAATTTTTGTTCAGACCAGTTTGTTTTTGCTGAGGCTTTTAACCCAGGTTAACATCCAACTAGTAGAGTATTTATTAAGATTTTAATCAGAAAGCTAAAACTGGTTTATAAATTGGCTGACTACTGCTAATGGCTTTGTAGCTTTTAAAAATGAGGTATCTAAGGTTTATGATTGGGGTGGGGGTAGGAACATGTAGCTTTGAAAACCTAGCAATGTACTTGTAAATAGAAGTTCTAACCTATTTAGGGCATAAATTGGGGAAAGGGATGAAGAGGAGGAAAAAGAACCCTATTCTTTTATGGAAGGCCTTTATACAATGCATTACATGAACTAAACTTCTAGGATAATCGAATTGAGTTTTTATTTCCGACATTTCCATTTTACTTTAATTGGCTACTTATGAAACATAAAGCATTTAATGGTGTGAATTGCTAAAATAAAGATTCTAGTGGGACATGGTGTTGTAACCTGTGATGTAGAGTCAGGTGGAATTGGAGACTGGGAATGTGAATGTGGGAACTGGAAAGGTAACCCCTGCAGGCTACAAACTGTTGCATTTTGGTAAGCTGGGCCATGGTTGCTTCAGTGATGCATGCTATAGTGGGAAGAATGTGCTCATCAGACTCATGTAAACCTGGGTCTCAAAACCCTCACTCCAGCACTTTTTAGGATGGGAGCAGATTGCCCATCCTTGCCATGCCCTGCTGTCCTCTGCTAAAGTGTAGGGATGACATCTGCTCACTTTATTTTGAAGTTTAAGTGAGGTAATGAACATAAGGCCTCTCTGGCAGAATGCCTTGCTCATAGTAGGCACTTAAATCTTAGTTCCTCTTTCACCTCCAGTTTTATTTTCTTTATACCCAGCTTTAGTGTCTATAATAATGATGTAGAAGCCTTATTAGTGGTCATATAAACTTAGCGAGTTAGAACAAATGCAGTTGAATTTCTCATTTCTACCAATTAATTATGAAAATAGAAATTCACAGGTACTTCATCTTTTGAAAATGCTAATCCAAGTGATGCTAGGAGTGCCCTTGAAGGCACACAAGATAGTGAAAGGCTTAAAATGACAACAGATAAATAATTTTACACATTATCTAATGATGGGCTTTCTACAGGAAAACATTTGGCCATTTATTCATTCAGTTAACATTTATTGTGCACCGTTTTTATACTCGGCCTGTATATTGTGGGAGACTGACAAGTGCACAGATGATTCTTACACACCACAGTAGGTCTTATGCTATGGGAAATCACAGGGTATTGTGCCAAGAGAATTAGTATGTACCAAATGCTTTAAAAATGGATATCCTGGGGGCACCTGGATGGCTTAGTGGTTGAGCGTCTGTCTTTGGCTCAGGTCGTGATCCCGGGGTCCTGGGATCGAGTTCCACATCAAGCTCCCTGTGAGGAGCCCACTTCTCCTTCTGCCTATGTCTCTGCCTCTCTCTGTGTGTCTCTCATGAATAGATAAATGAAATCTTTTTTTTTTTAAATGTGTATCTTCTCTTACTCAGTTCTACTTCTAGCAGTATAACTTGAGGAAGTTCAATGGAATCTTGCTTATAATAGTGAAAAATTGGCAATTGCACAGACATAACAATAAATTGGTTAAATTGCTGTATTATAAATGGACATATTGCATACCTACAAATGATCACACATGTCTGTGACAAAGAAAAAAATATTCGTGATATATTGCTAAGAGCAAAAAGTAGTTATGAAGAATGTTTACAAAAAGGAATTAATTTTCAAAGTAAGTTTAGTGAAATCCTTTTTAACAGTTTTTTTAGTCTCTGCCTTGAAGAAATCATTCAAAAAGACATTGTCACAGTCTGGAAGTGGGGTGCGAGTTAAATGAGCTAAGCATCTTGCCAAACCTATATTGTATATCTGAGAGATAAACACTTGGGCCATATACAAACCAGGTTAAATTTTGAGTAATGACTAGATAAGGTATAGTCCCAGTGAGGCTGCCCAGGTGAATGGGCTCGTCAGCAGAGCAGGGCAAGGTGGTTTATTAAGGCTCTCAGTCTTTTGAGGTACATGTTATAGTAAGATTGGCTTGTGAGAAAAATCATTCTGAAAATAATAGAGAAAAACATGTCCAGTGAGTACATGGGGAGCTAGCTGCAGGTATTTTACTGGCCATTTTGGCTCAGCTGGTACCATTACATCATTTTCTCTGTCTTGTGGCAACATCCCATTTCTAGATACTTAAGGTTCCAAGAGTACCTTAGCTGATAATAAGTTGCCAAGATCTTGGCTTCTGTTCACTTTTGCACAGCAGTCCCATTAATAAAATTCAAAGGTTTTTACTCAGGTTTTACAAATACCTATTTTGAAAAGCTTATTTACATTTACCAAGTGGACAACTTTGTATATACGATTAACTCTACCAATTTACAATAATAATTAACCAGTTTTTTTTTTCTCATGGATGTTGAGAAGCTTGGAGATTTTTATTTTTCCCATTTATATGAGAACTTTTCAACAAGTACAGTTGTACATTACTTTGATCAGTTTTTGAGAGCCACATTTACATGACTTCATTTAATGTAGCCACAGTAAAGGCTGCATTAAATAAAGTGACTATTTCTGCACCTTTCCCTTACTGCTTTCCAGAATTAAGTGATGAGAGGCAGTCTCTTTGGCTGTTTTGTTCACATTTTTACATGTGATGTACATTTGCTCCCCTTTGACCTTGGAGTAGACTTCTGGGACTTTTTTTTCTTTATGTATATTTGTGTCCTGTCCACCCCCCTTCCCCTCACACCATCCATCAGAAGTTGGATACAAAATGATTCAGAAAGAAAGGAACAAGAGAGTAGGAACTATAAAGCAAATGTTAAGGCTAAAAGGAAGAAGAAAATTCATGGCCCTTTATATAAACTGGGAAAATGCATTTTATTTTTAATGGCTATCATTTGTTGAGTACCCATGTGCCAGATACTTTAAGTACCTTGTCTCATTTAATCCACATTATCATGAGAGGTAGAAATAATTCCCTCCTTTTGTTTTATAGACAAGACCCCCAAAGATTAAGCAGTTTGCTTTTAGCCATATGTCCGGTAAAAAATCCAGTAAAAATAGCAAAGTTAGGATTTGAATTCAGGTCCAACTTTAAAGCTCTTTTTGTGGGTGACGGGTACTGGGGGTTATTCTGTATGTTAGTAAATTGAACACCAATAAAAAATAAATTAAAAAAATAATAAAGCTCTTTTTGGTGTATAAGTGTTTGTGTGTGTGTATGTGTGTGTGTGTGTGTGTGTGTGTGTGTGTGTGTGTGTAAGTTTCTAATGTTGGCCTAAGAGTTAGAAAACTCTTAGGATTAACTCCATGAATTTCTGGTGAGTTGCATTAACTTTCATGGCTCTTGTTTTCTTTATCTGTAAGACGAAAAGATTGAGCTGGATCTTTAAAGTTAATTCTGACTATAAAATTCTGTATTTCTTGGACTCTTAATTTAATTCAAGCAGAGAGTGTGTAGAGCTTCTGCTAGTTCTTGTGTGTGCAACCAGTTTGGTTTGTAATGGATACCATTAGTCTGATTTTTTTTTTTTTTTTTCATCTCATCATCCTGTGGAGGTACAAAAAAAGTCATCATGAGAGTATGGGTTAAAAGAAGGTACTGTGCTTCAACTGAAAATTCATAAAAGAAAACTTAAAGAACAATACTTGAGTATGAAAGAGCATGGCAAGCATGGGCTGGAAGTTTGTGGGGGTTGGACTTGGTTATTGTCTGTAGACACCAATGCCATTTACCCTTAAATATTATTGTGCCTGAACGAGTGAGTTTGTGTGTTTCCAGGCATTGGAGATTGTGCTAGATGGTATAATGATGATTCAGTTGCAGTTCTTTTAGGGCCTTGTAACATTTCCAGTTAAATGGTAGAGATAGTTTTAAGAGGGGCACAATAATTATTGACAAAAGAACTAATGAGATGACATGACAAAAAAAAGCATCATTACTACATTATTACAGTATTTTTATCCCATTTATATAATACCTTTTCCTCTAAAGGTGCTGTACAAATAACATCGAGATAATAAGCCATTTTAAAATGTCAAAACACTAAAGAATGAGAAAGCTAGGAGAAATAAATACACAGAAAAGAAGCAATAGAGGCTTTACATCACTGAGCAGCACAAAGGTTACTGACTCTTTGGCTAAATCCATTGCACTCACCATTGGATCTGTAAATCAGTGGGAGCTTGACATAGAGAGGTCTTTTTCTTGAGCCAAACCAATGCTCACTATTTTATATCCTCTGGTTGTGTTTGAAGACCATGGGTTTTGGTGTCAGATGGACCTGTGTTTAAATCCTGATCTTCCAACTTACTATTAACTTGGAACAAATTGCCTAAACTTTCACAGCCTCAGTTTCTTCATCAGTGAAGTGTGGAATGTGACTACATAATTATACTTCCTTTGTTAGGTTGTCTTGAGGATTGAAGTGAATGAGCTATACGCATAAAACATGTAGTTTAGTGCCTGGCACATGGTAAGTGCAACGTAAATAATAGCTCAGTGTATATGTAAAAGAGTGATTCTGGGGGTGCTTGGGTGGCTCAGTCAATTAAGCATTTGCCTTCAGTTCAGGTCATGATACCAGGGTACTAGGATGAAGACCCACATCAGACTCCCTGCTCAGCTCCAAGTCTACTTCTCCCCGTCTCTCTACCTCTCCACCTGCTTGTATTCTCTCTGTGTCTGTCTCTTTCAAATAAAATCTTAAAAAAAAAAAAAATACACAGTGATTCTGATGAGGTGATAGAGCATAATAGCAGCTTCTCTGGTTTAAAAGTTAAATCAGTGTGGAGTTTCAGGATCTTCTTTTCCTTCTCTGAATTGAGAATAGTAAAGCATAATCTGTACTTTTTAGACTAGCATTAGATTTTTAAATGAAACATACAGAGACTGTACATATTTTAAAGTTTATGACTTAGAATTGAAGATCCCTGTTCCTCCCTGCCTCCCCCCCCCCCCCGCAACATAACCATTGTCCCGAATTTGGTGTATTGTTTCCACACATGTCATTATGTTGTAATTATGTATATATCCTTCCATAGCTTTTCTCACTCAGCATTGTTTTTGAGATGTTTTTGTTGTATATGTAGTACTATTCATTAATTTTAACTGCCATACAGCATTCCCTTATATGAATGAATTTTAATTCATTTTAATCTGTCCTGTCAGTGTACATTACCTATAATTTTAATATTTCTGGGTACCTGTCACCTTTACTCTTCTTCAACCTAAGAGGCAACCACTAACCTTGATTGTATGTATTAATTATTTTTCAATGGTTTAAACATACATATTCCTAAATAATATATTGAGTTTTGCCTTTTTTTAAGGTCTATATAGCTACAATCTTACTCACTTTTTAGTGACTTTTTCAGTGTGATGATTTGAGATTCATTCATGTTGATGTGTGTAGTAAAAGTTGTCTTCACAGTACACATTATTTCATTATATGAATATAGTATTATTTATGGACCTTCAGATTGTGTCTGACTTTTTACTGTTGCAAACAGTATACAATTAACATTCTGTACATGTGTGTTGATATTCTCTCACAAATATTGATAAGTAGCAATTTCATTATCATTTATTTTCTAATTTCTGATTTGACCCATGAGTTTACTTTAAATTTTTTAAATTTATTTTTAAAATATTTTTTAAATTTCCAAATATATAGAGTATTTTTGTTATCAATATTTAATTACCTTGCTCTGTGGTCAGCTGTTTTTATCTTACTAATTCTTTGGCATCTGTTAAGATTTTTGCTTTATAGGTTAAACTCTGGTCAAGATTTAGCTGGGTTTTAGTCAGTTTTTATAAGTACTCTGTGTATGTTTGAAAATAATTTATCTTATTATTGGGTACATGAGTCTATACTAATTGATCTTCTCTAATTTTACTAATCATTTTGGCTGAGATAGGTATGTTAAAATCTTCCCATTATAATAGTAAATTTGTCAGTTTCCATTTACTATTAATAGTAAATGATTAATATCATTTTTGTGGCTAATATTTAATATATTTGTGACTTTGTTTTCAGGTGCATGTAGGTTTAAAATTGTTTTATCTTCTTGGTAAATTCTTTGTTTTTAATTTAGTTTTTTTTTTAAACTATTATACAATGATCCTCTTTTTTTCCAATAGAGCTTTTCACCTTAGTCTCCGTTTCCTGATAGTACTGAAGCTATTACTGACTGCCTTTTTTGTTTTTTGTGTTTTTTTTTAAGATTTATTTATTATTAGAGAGAGAGAGAGAGAGAGAGAGATGGAGGATAGGGGCAGAGGGAGGGAAAGAATTTCAAGCGGACTCTCCACTGAGCACAGAGCCTGAAATAGGGCTCAATCCCACAAACCTGACATCATGACCTGAGCTGAAATCAGGAGTCAGACATTTAACCAACTGAACCACCTAGATGCCCCACTGTTACTGATTTTTTTAATTATATATCTTTGTTGGTATTTTTTTTAAGATTTTATTTGAGAGAGTGTGTAAATGAGAGAATGAGAGAGAGCTTGAGCAAGGGGGAGGGGCAGAGGCAAAAGCAGACACCCCACTAAGCAGAGAACCCAATGTGGGGCTCGATCCCAGGACTGTGAGACCGCGACCTGAGCTGAAGGCACATGCTTACCTGACTGAGCTACCCAGGCACCCCTGCTGGTATTTTTTTAATATACTTAAAAAACTTTATCTTCATGTTCATGTTTTTAGTTATGTCTCATAAACTTCATAAAATGGGACCTCATTTATTGAATTGAACATTCTTTTTTAACTGCTGAGTTTAGTCAGATTACAATTATTACCATTACTAATATATCTGTACTTATTTCCTCAGTCTTATGTGTTTTCTCTTTACCCTGCTTTTTTCTGTGCTATTTTTTGTCTATCTTACCTGCCCTCTGTTGAATAACTTTTCTTTATTCCTTTTATCCTTCTACTGACCATCCCTAACATTTTAATTGTATTTGGTTTTGTAAAATTTGACATTAAATTGGTATGTATAAACATAGTGATTCCAACACCCCAGTGTTTATAGAAGCAATGTCCACAATAGCTAAAATGTGGAAAGAGCACAGAAGCCCATTGACAGATGAGTGGATAAAGAAGATGTGGTGTATATATATACACACAATGGAATGAATGTATACACACACATAAACAGTGGAATACTCAGCCATCAAAAAGAATGAAACCTTGTCATTTGCAACAACATGGATGGAACTAGAAAGTATTATGCTAAGCAAAATAAGTCAATCAGAGAAAGATAAATATCATGATTTCATTCACCTGGAATTTAAGAAACAAAAGAGATGAACATGGGGAACTGAAAGAAAAATAAGTTGAAAACAGAGAGAGGGAGACAAACCATAAGAGACTGTTAACTATAGGGAACAAACAGAGGGTTGCAGAAGGGGAGATGGGGGGCGGTAACTGGGTGATGGGCATTAAGAAGGGCACTTGATGAATTTGAGCACTAGTTGTTATATGCAACTGATGAATCACTAAATTCTACCTCTGAAACTAATAATATATGTTAATTAAATTGAATTTAAAGAAAAAATTGGTATGTCTGTCGTATTTCTGAACAATACAAGGACCGTGGAAAGTTTTAATTCCAGTTACTCTTCACCAATGGAAGGTATATATGATATGTTTTTGACCAGTATTTTACTCATTTTTCATCACTCAGAGTAGTCTTTATTATTGCTGATATTACATTTAATTTTTAATTTTATACTTTTATTATTTTCTAATTTCCAAAGAAATTATGAACTCCCTAATTAAGCTGGTTATATTACTCTTTTCAGATTTTCAAAAGAAACAACCAGATGATGATTCCGCTCCAAGTACAAGTAACAGCCAATCAGATTTGTTTTCTGAAGAGACCACCAGTGACAACAACAATACCTCGATAACCACGCCAACTCTTAGTCCCAGCCAGCAGCCGCTTCCGACAGAATTGAATGTAACTTCACCGAGTAAAGAGGAGTGTAAGTGCCCAGATCTTTGAAATGCTAGAGAAAGTAGCCCAAGAATCATATCATGAGCTTCTTCGTAATGCCTTGTCTCAGGAAAAAAAAAAAAAAAAAAGATAGCTGCTCTTCTAAATCAAGATTAAGTGCTGACATGTAGGCCCAAGTCAGCAAGTTAGGGAATAAATTTTAGCCATTCCATAAAGCTTAAGGTCCTCTTAAAAGATATGTCTTTTCTGTTAACTGTCAAGGTATGAGATTTTGAACCAGTCTAGGTCAGTGGTTCTCAGTCCTGCTGCAAAATAGAATCCACTAGAGATTTTTTTTTTTTTTTAATTTCAATCTTCAGCACCATTCTCTGAGTCTAATTTTATTGACCTGGAGAGAGGCCCAGGGATTTTTTTTTTTTTTTTTTTTTTTTAAACTCTGCAGAGGATTCTAATCAGTGCTAATGATGAGAACCACTGGTCTAGAGAACTTACTCCTAATTCAGAAACCTTGGATTAAATCCTTACCTCTGGGGGATCCCTAGGTGGCGCAGCGGTTTAGCGCCTGCCTTTGGCCCAGGGTGCGATCCTGGAGACCGGGGATCGAATCCCACGTCGGGCTCCCTGCATGGAGCCTGCTTCTCCCTCTGCCTGTGTCTCTGCCTGCCTTTCTCTCTCTCTCTCTCTGTGACTATCATGAATAAATAAAAAATTAAAAAAAAAAAAATCCTTACCTCTGTCACTCACTGGACCAAATGTTTTTAGGCAATTAACTAAGATAATAACACTATGTGCTTCATACAACATAGGGTATTTGAAGAGAGGAGGAAACTGTTTCTCTTATTCTTCTCCAAGTCCTCAGTGATAGACTTCCATATCACATACATAATAATAATATTCTATTGTCCACTTAACTTTTTTAATAATGCTGTCGCCAACTTCTTTAGGGCACAACTACAACTATAATAGTGCTGAAAATTTTAGGCACATTTTAACATAGCAGTTTTTGCTTTTTAGAAACTTTAAATTAGGGACACCTGGGTGGCTCAGCGGTTAAGCGTCTGCCTTCAGCTCAGGTTGTGATCCCAGGATCTGGGATCGAGTCCCACATCAGGCTCCTTACGGGGCACCTGCTTATCCCTCTGCTTGTGTCTCTGCCTCTCTCTCTGTGTCATAAGTAAACAAACAAACAAACAAAATCTTAAAAAAACACTTTAAATTAATAGGCTGAAATTTGATGTTTCAGATTTAATGAACATCTAGAAATCTTTGGAATATGGTAGGTTAGAATGTTCTGCGTATAAATTTGGAAAGATTAGCAGAGAACAAATTAATTACCATAAACCAGTGTACTAGGTGACTTAGAGTCTGTGTCCTCAAAGAATTTACTCTTTAATGGGGGAAATTAAATATATTTGTTACAATATATCAGTGGTTCTCAATCAGCAGTGATTTTGTATGCTCCATGCTGCTAAACATTTTACACTGCATAGGATAGCCTTCCACAACAAGGAATTATCCGGCATGACATGTCAGTAATGCCAGGGTTGAGAAACCCTGATACATGGTTATATGAACCCATTTTAATGATTCTTCTTATGTATTAAAGACAATGACTGTTGAAGAGGGTGTTGCTTTACTGGAGAATGTTGTGTTGAAGACAGATACAAGGTGGTGAAAAGACATTCTAGATAGAGTAGAATGAGCTGTGGAGGAAAGCTACATGAAGTTCTGCACTTTAGGTCCTTTTATAGAGGACAGAACTGGAAAGGTAGATGATGGTTAAGTCAGAGAGGTTTAAATGCTCAGCTAAGATATTTAGATGTTAGACAGTAGTCATGCTTTTGAGCAAAGAAAGTAAAATTATTACAGTTCTTTTGGAGAAGTGACCTGGCAGTAATGAAAATGGGAAGGATTTACACTACAATAATATTGCAGAGAAGAATTTTTTAAATATTGTAACCTATTGAATAGAGACCTAGGGGAAGGTATAGAAATCATTTAAGAGGAGGGAGAAAGAAAAGATGAAAATGGTAGTGATAATGTTAGGGTAATAGGTCTTGTTTTTAAAAATCTATTTGGAGTCATGTACTTATTGAGGAACAGATAAAAGGTATGATCTGTTGTCACAGAAAATACACACCATTCACTTATACTCAGTTTTGAATAAGATGTTTGTAAGCTCAGTATAGCCTTTAGGTGAGAACTCCTGGTTTAAGGGAAAGATTGGTACTTGTCAGAATCTAATCTGATTGGATCCGTATATACCAGAATCTGGCCACAACAAACCAACCTGAGTAGCCAAGTTGTGTGTAAGACTGAGATAACAATAGCTACCATTTATGAGCACTTTGTGTGCAAGACATTGTTCTATATGTTTTGCATATTTTCTCTTGGGTGCCTCATGATAACACAGTGCAGTAGATACTATCATTATCCCCATTTTAGAGCCAAGGTAGTAGGCACAAAGAGGTCAAGTAATTTGCCTGTGGTCACAAACTACTAGATATCAGAACCAGGATTCAAATTTAGGCATTTGGCCTCAGAAACCATGCTTTTAATCAGTGAATTCACAATGGGAAATCTAATTTCCACAGAGAATAGAAATTTTCATGTTGCCAAGATCAACACTTCCTCTCTCTGTAATTAAGGTATGTGGAAACTAAAATCATAACCAAAAGCTTTATTTTACTAATTCATCATGAAAACCCTGTAAGAGGAATTGGAAATAAAAATTATCCATACGACTAAAACATTTTCTCTGGAGGCAGACCCTTGGGAAGCCAACCCATACATATAGCAAATGGCAAAGTATGGACTCAACCAAGTGGACTCACCAAAGGAATTAAAATGAAGTGAATTTTTAATTGAGGTAGGCTGATTGTAAGGTGTGCTCTAAGGGAAGATCTTGAGCTCAATGCAAGATTCCATCTTCATACCTTCTCCCTCCTCTGCCTGGACTTAGACCTGCCCTGAGCTTTGGAGCCCCTGGGACATACTTCTGTGTTTCCATAACTTGCCCGTCTAGACCATTGTACATGGCTATGTTTTTTCTTTTTATAAATAAATACAGGTATTTATCAGGATGTCTACTACTACTACTAACTTCAGATCCATTCTTTCTCTGATGACCTCACTGCTTTAAACCATTGTGTGTTTATGTTAAGTTAAACTCTCTGAAACTAATCTTATTTCCTAATCCTTATAAGATTCACTATTGTAATCCTCAGATTTTCACAGATCTGAGGAATTGAGATTTGCTAATTTGAGATATGATGATGACTTCCATATTTGAATGGAGCAGTTTGAGTTGGAGCTCAGGAGAGGAAGTGCAGTTCATGCACTTGAAAGATGATAGTTGAAGTCTTAACTGGTTAAATGAGATTGGCAAGTATGAGAGCAAGAAAAAGCAGTAAGAAAAGAACCTTGAGATTGAAATCAAAACAGAGGAAGCAACTAAAGAAATTGGAGAAAAGGAGAATGATAGTAGGCAAGGTCATAGAGGCCAAGGAATAAATTTCAGCTTATGATGTGCTCTTTCATAATAATAATGAAAATGTAAGCTCACATTTATGAAGTGTTTGCTATATTCTAAGCACTTTCCTAAGCTCTTTACATGTAGTAACATTTAATTTTCACAGGGTCTTATGAGGTAAATGCTTTGTTATCCTCATTTTTACAGATGAGGGAAAAAAAGCATAGGGAAGTTCAGTGACTTCAGTCCAAAGTTCCAGAACTTCTGCTTCTCGGTATAGTTCATGTTCAACCCACTAATTTGCCTCCAAAGCCTATGCTTGCAATTACTATTGTATATTGCCTCATCATTGTTAAACTGCTGCAGAGACTATAAACTGACGAGACATTTGGATTTGATGATCATGAGATTGATTACCTAAATATAAGCTATTTAATACTCTGTTGGAAAAAAAAATACTCTGTTGCAGTGGTTTGCATATTCATTTAGTGGTCTTTGCTGAGAGCCTACTATATGTTAGGCACTAAGTTCATTGCTGGGTACAGAAGTGCATGAGATTAGGTCTCTGCCCAAAAGGAGGTCACCTTCTCAAATATATATGCCTTTCCCTGAGATTCTGACTTGTTTTCCAAAACAGGTACTGAAGAATTCTGGGGTATAAGGAGGTGGCAGCCAGAGCAATGGTCAACAGGCATGTCATTTGCAAAAGCTTTCTCAGGCAGGTTTGCTACCTCGTTGCAGTGTTATCGAGGTTGAATACTGTGTGTGCCTGATTTGTGGATGAGGTATATAGGGATGAGAAAAATAGGGAAGTCTGTTAAAGCATTAGGACAGTTGCGTTGTAAGTCAACATGAGATAATTATAGTGATTGCCAAGAAACAGTGAAGAGCCAGGTGAGAGTAGACAGCCTGATCCATAGGCACCTGGCAAATTTCTTCAGCTGTGATATACCTAGTAGAAGCAGGGTAGGGGAAGACGAGGCAGGGGATTGCTTACATTGATCTTTCAGCATCCTCAAGAGACCAGAATTTCATCTGTTGGTCCTTAATGGCTTCTTTATATAGAGGTATGGAGATGTAGAGTGTGGGAGTTGCTGGGAAATGGGCTTGGGATTGCAACTCCAAGTACTACATAATTTTGTTAACTATAGAGTAATTATTGATCTATCGTAATTGTGTAGAACTGGAAGTGCTGTGTGTTCTTTAGGACTTGTGAAAAAAGTTTTACTTTTTCTGTAATAATCAAGAGGATGAGTGTATCTGTTTTTTACTTCTCACTGTCAAATTGATATATAAAAAGAAAGGGATGGTCTGGGTACATCAATGCTATTTTGAAAAGACTGCAGGTAGAATAAGAACTACTGTCAAAAGTGTGTAAAGGAAAGAAACAGGACATATTTTTATCAAAAGGAATTCTTAAAACACCTGACCGAAGGTTAAATAAAACAGATATCCAGAAGCTCCAAAAATATTTTTTGTCTGAACACAGTTACCTACCTCTTCCTTTCCCATTGTGTCTACAGAAGAGTCTGTGGAACTTCAGCCATTAGAAACAATAAATCAGTCAATCAATCAATCAATCAGTGTAAACAAAATTCAAATAGTGACCAAAGGACTTGTCATAGCATTTAAATGCTGTAATAATGGTAGCAGCTAGCACTAGAGTACTCAAGTACTGGCACTGTTTGAAATACTTTATCTGTATTAGCCTACTTTATCTTCATAATTGCCCTGTATGTTGGAGACTGTTACCATATCTGTTTCACAGATGTTCAGATGGAGGCACACATGATTGTCATACCCAAGGTTGCAAAGCAGCCTAGATTTTGGCATCATACCATAGCTTCCTGTCTCTGTAGTGATTTAGAGTGTAAAGAATATTGCATGTAAATGTAAACTACCGGAAAAAGGAGAACAAAAATAACAAAAAAAAACTTTTTCCCCCTGCTTTTGTTGCTGTTCATTATCCTCCCAATTTCCACGGTTTTCATAGAGGAGATAAACTTTGATTTGTATTTACGTTTCTTGACCCAACTTGTAATGAGAGAAAGGATAACGTCAGATTGTAGATAGAACACTGGAACCAATTGTTCTTTTATTTTTAAATGAGGGACATACTGACTGGTCACTTTAAGTTAGAGTCTTATCAGATTGGACTTAAAAGATGAAAAAATGCCCTTTCTCGCTTCTGTAAATCAGCTTTCATATTACCCTGAACATCCTGACTTATGACACATTTGGGAGACTTCTGATGTGCATGCCCACCTAGGTTTTGTGCTTTGTGTTTTGTTTCTTCCCGTAGTTCCACTACACCATTGGATAGAAATTGAGATGTTGCAGGAGAGTTGGCTGGTCTGTTTCTTTCTAGGCAGGAGAGGAAGAGAACTGACACTTAGTTGACATCCATACCTGCTACTAGGGAAGAGTAATGACAAGAAATGTGCTTGTTTTCACATATTCTCACAATCGGATCTAGCATTTAGAGAGGGCCCACCTCATGTAGAATACTTCCCTAAGCTTTGTAGAGGCATATAGTAAATAAATAGTAGCCAACACATATATAAAACTATATAGTTTGCAAGAGGAATTGGCAAAATATAGCCCATGAGCCACATCCAGACCATCACTTGTTTTCCTATGGTCTACAAGCTAAAAATGATTTTAGACAATTGAAAAGTATTTTGTGACATTTAAAAATTTTATGAAATTTAAATTTCAATGTTCATAAGATTTTATTGGAATACAGTTATGCTCATTCATTTATGTATTGTGTCTGTGGCTTCTGCAACAGCCAAATTGGGTAGTTGCTGCAGAGATGCAGTGGTTCTTTTCAGAAAAAGTTTGCTAATCTCTGTTTATCAAAGCACTTTAACAAACATTTTCCTGGGATCATCCTGACAGTGTGCAATGTAGGCATGGCAGATATTCTCCTTATTATTCTACAGATGAGAAAAAGGTTTGTAAGGTAATTTGTTTTGAGTCACATGACAGGACTAGCTCTCAGCTCTGGGCCATTTTCATCCATAATACTCAAGATTTTTCATATTTTTCTCGACTGCATCTACCCAAGAGATACTTTTGTAATACCCAAAAGAAAGGATGCAGAAAAAGTGAGAACCATACTAACTGGAATGTTAATAAAGATTGTTAATGATTAAAGCTTCATTTCTAAGTGCTGGCTGGATTTTATTTTAATTATGACAGTGATTCCCAAAATAGAAATTCAAGAACATTCTTTATCTGTGATTAAATTAATTTGGTTGAATAAGGAGATTTTCATTGTTTCCTTGGAAACTGGTTCCTGGTGATACCCTGGCTCCCCCAGGCATTTAAAAAACAAAATAAAATACTACTGCATTTTCACAGATGTCCTTGCTAGACTGCCTTGGGTCTTTTAACGTGCGTTGGGCTTCACTGGCTACTAAGTCTTCATTCCTGTCTGACAAGTCCTTATCTGTCCCCTGGAAAATTAATACCACAGCCACCAAGTAGCTAGACTGTTTGTTTTTACCACTTAAATTTCTAAAAATCTTTCAGTGAAACTAGTTTCCCCTTTTTTGGACTATGCCTCCCTCAGAAGACTGGATTGATATACTGGGCAAAACAGGCTGGCTTATTCTAGTAGAACATTTAGAAAATATTACCTATTAAAAAAATACTCTATGACTTCCTGCCAGGCTAGTTTTAAATGAAACATGGTGGGGAGATTTATTTACAGTTCTCTCTCTATGTGTCTTTCTCTTCCCTTTTCTCTAATGAAGCTCAAAGCATCAGGCCATTTATTAGAGATAATTACACAACAGATGGAGCTTTTCTGATATATAATAGTCTCAAAGTGGAAGATTCTTTCCCATAATGAAGAATGCCCAAACTTTAAATGTCTCTTTTGATTTTAATTTAAAGGTATTGTTTTTCAGTGCATTTATTTATCCTGGAGCTCATTCTGTAAAGCATGCTGCTTTTATTAGAGCTGTGTACTAAAGAGATTGATACTGTGCAGTACGGTATATATGCAGTACAGCATATAATGTATAGTTATATGCTATATTGAATTGAATGGCTATAATTTACCAGTAATCAATATACGGGATCATTAAATTAATCACTGTCAAAAAGCAGAAGGACTTGAGCAGTTTAGCAGTGTTTTCTTAAGGAAATTATTTCTGTTCCATAATGTTAGCTGGGTTGAAACTAGTTGAGGCACTTACATATCATCTGGCCTTCAACTTGTAGTCAAAATAAAAACCAAAGTAAAGCAAAACTATGATTTTTAAATTACTCATTTGCTGGCTTTTCTTTTCCTTAAAAGAGTTTTAATCCTATTTTCTAAGTGTACAAGGAAAACAAAGACATACAGGCCTATATAAAATCAAAGATGAAGATACTTCTTTCATACCTCTATCCCTAAACCTCCATTAAATTCCCATTCTTTCCAGAGTTAACCATGTTAATTCATTTTGAGTCATACTTTTTAAATGCAGTTCTATATATGTTTGCATACATAAAGATTTTCTTCATTTTTATACAAATGAGAACATATTCCATGTACTGTTTGTAGTTTGCTCTTTTAATTTAACAGTATATTTTTTAAAGCTTAATTTACTTATTTTAGAGAGAGCACGAATGGGAGGGGTGGAGGGAGAAGGAGAAAGAATCTTAAGCAGACTTTTTTGCACCGCATTTTCTGCACTGTTAAAGAGAGCCTGACTTGGGGCTCGATCTCAAAATGCTCAAATCAACCTGAGCCAAAACCAAAAGCCAGACACTTAACCAACTGCACCACCCAGGTATCCCAACAGTGCATTTTAGAAATCTTTCCATATTGACACATAAAGATCTTTGTAATTCTTTTTCAAATGCATAATATTTCTTCTTCTTCTTCTTCTTCTTCTTCTTATTATTATTATTATTATTATCATTATTATCTCTTTTGAGGCTGTTTCTAATATTCCACTACTATATATCATAATGTCTATATGAAATAGACATTTTTGTACATGACTAATGGCACATGTACCATTAGGAGAAACAAGGAGTCACAGAAGAGTATATTTTAACTTTTGATGTACATGGCCAAACTAATTTCCAAAATGACATTACCATTTTATACCCCTAAGAATAGTGTTTAAGAGATTTGCCATGCTTTTAGCAATGTTAGGTGTTCTGGGGGAAGGGAGGCAATAGGTAAAAGAAGGGCTCATTTTAACTTACATTCCCTTGACATCTCCTGGTAGGAAGATTGAGCACTGCTGCATATGTTTATCAACTGTTTGTCTCCAGTGGTTTGCCTATCTCTGTTCTTATTTATTTTTAAAGATTTTATTTATTTATTCATGAGAGAGACACACAGAGGGAGGTAGAGACATAGGCAGAAGGAGAAGCAGGCTCCCTGTGGGGAGCCCGATTCAGGACTCGATCTCAGGACCCCAGGATCACAACCTGAACTGAAGGCAGATGCTCAACCACTGAGCCACCCTGGCGTCCCTCTTATTTATTTTTTAATTGTCTTTTTCTTACTGATTTGTAGGAACTCATAAGTCCTTGTTACATATTTTGCAAATGTTTTCTGCTGGTATGTCACTTGGCTTTTTTTTTTTTTTTTAATTTTTATTTATTTAAATAAATAAATAAATAAATAAATAAATAAATAAATAAATAAATCTCTCACAGAGAGAGAGAGATAGAGGCAGAGACATAGGCAGAGGGAGAAGCAGGCTCCATGCACCGGGAGCCTGATGTGGGATTCGATCCCGGGTCTCCAGGATAGCGCCCTGGGCCAAAGGCAGGCGCCAAACTGCTGCGCCACCCAGGGATCCCTGTCACTTGGCTTTTAATTTTGATTTGGGTGCCTTGTATTTTATTAGAAAATTTACAGAATTTTTAAAAGTCAAGTCTGTGGGTCTTTTGTCTTCTAGGTTTATATCTTTCTTAGAAGGCTTTCTCTACCACAGGGTTATAAAAGTATATTCTTATATACTTTAATACTTTTATAGTTTATCTTTTTCTATATTTAGCTCTTGAATCCATCTGGAATTTATTTTGTATATGATATGAGGAAAGTGATTTACCTTTATAATTTTTCTGAATGGAGAACCAATTATCTTAAAACCATTTATTAAACAGGCCTGGTTTGTGGGGTGCCTGGGTGGCTCAGTTGGTTACACATCCAACTCTTGGTTTTGGCTCAGGTCATGATCTCACGGTTGTGAGATCGAGCCCCATATTGGGCTCTGTGCTGAGCATGGAATCTGTTTGGGATTATTTACCTCTCCCTGACCCTTCCCTTCTGTTCCTCCCCCTGCTGTAGTGCATTCTCTCTCTAAAATAAATTTTTAAAACCTTTAAATAGGCCTGGTTTGAAATACCATTATTATTGAATAAACATGTATCTGTTTGGGGGCTCTTTTATTTTGTTCCATTGGTCTATTTATATTTTCCTAAGACTGAAATATAGCTTTGTGGCATGTATTGGTATCTGATAGAGCTGGTCCCCTTAGTTTATTTTTTTCTAAATTTCATTAGCTGCTATTTTGTATTTTCTCTTCTTGATGAATTTATATTTAGCTTGTCAAACTATATTAATAGTTACAGTGTGATTTTGATTGGGATTATTGAATCCATAGATTGATTTGGGACATTTTAGTACACTATTGGGCCTTCTCATATAGGAATATTGTTTGCTTTCATTTATTCAAACTTTATATATTTTTTGAATAAACACCTCAATTTCTTTTTTTCCATCTTTCATTTTCTTCATGTAACTCTTGTACATTTGTTACCAGAATTTCTCCTTTTCAGCCTTATTTTTTTTTCTTATTTTCATTTCTAACTCTAATGTGACTATTTCTAGTAGTATTTCACAAATACAGTATTTGTTATAGGGTTTTCTTTTGTAGATATTTATCAGTTTAGGAAAATTCTTCCATTTGTAGCTTGTTTATTTTATTTTTTTTTAAGTCAGAGGAGTGTTGAATTTTATAAAATCCTTTTTAGCATCTGTGGAGGTGATCATTTGGATTTCTCCTTTAATATGTAATCTCTTAAAAAAATATGTAATCTCTTCATTTGATGGACTTTCAGGGTTAAACAATCTTTGCATTCCTTGAATTAAACCCTACGAGTTCTTTTAGTATACTGCTGGCTTCAAAATGCTGATTTTATTTTAAATTTTACACGTTTTTAATAAGTGAGTTGTGTGTGTGTGTGTGTGTGTGTGTATGTTTATATATGATAGGCATGCTATTCCTGTTTAGTTTTGGCATCAGTTACATTAATCTCATAGAAATCTTTTTATCTTTTCCTGTGCTGTAACACAAATTTTTGTCTTATGCTCTCACATTATGTAACGTATCTATTCTTTGAAAGCTTGAAGAACTTACTCATAAAACTGATTGGCCTGATACTGGGCTATTCATATTTTCTACCTCATTTAATGTCAATTTTGAAATCAGTATTACTAAAAATGTCAGTTTCATCTAGAGTTCTGAATTTATTGGAATATATAACTTTCATTTATTAACTTTATATATTGTACCAAGTACACAAACTAAATCTTATTCTTAATTACCCTGATATTGGCTATAGTTCCTAATGTGTTTTTGTTCATGATCCTCTAGTTAACTCGATAGAGAAATATCAAAGGTCTGGGAAGTTGTCACTGCCACCATTGTGTTTTTGTAGCATTTACAGCCATATCTTGCCTCCAGTCTTGTCCTAGTCCATAAATTTGTCAAATGAGTCTCCCATTCAAATCATGTTAGACAAGAAAGAAAAATCTTTAATGGCCTTATCATCACCTGTCTGGTCATTCAGATTCTTAATTGTGTATCACACATCCTCCCCTATAATCTGGACCTTTATTGTATCTGACCTGCTTACCCATTTCACCAGTGATTCTCAGCTCTGAGCCAAGCTAGACCCTTATTTTCTCAGGAGACACTTTGGCACTTGTCTTACTATTTTTATTCATGTTCTTGGAAACTGTCTCAAACCTATTTTATCCACACTAATTGCTACATCCGAGGAATTTCTATACTTCTTACTATAACATTTAATCCCATATTGTTTTGGTTACCTCTTTGACCTAATAATATCATCTCCTTATACCAGCTTAGAGAGTAAACCTACAATTTGCAGAGACTTTATTATATGTTGTTTTGCTGTTTCCCAGAGTGCCCAGTACAGTCTTGGCAAACAGTACTCAGTGTAAATGCTTACTGATTTAAATACTTAGAAAGTTTTCTAACTCTTTTTTACTTTTGGAAACCTACTTCATGTGTTTTGGTACATTAAGGAGAGATTTGTTATTGCTTGAACCTGATTTGGAGCAACTTAATACTCGTTTATTATTTTCTGTGACTGTGCCATTCAGTATCCCCAAGATGAAACAACTCAAAAAGGCAGTTCCCCGACCAAAGTTTGAAATTCAGTTGCCTTGTTGTGGTAACAGTTAATCTCTTTTAACCACCAGAGATTTTGGAATAAGGGGAGACAGGCCCCCCAACCCATCTCCTTCCCTCCCTCCCTTCTTTTTTTGACTGTGCAAATAGCACAGTCAAAAAAAGAAATAGTATTTCTTTTGTCACCTGAATTTCCCCCTTTGGGATTCCCCTTTGTCAGACAGAAGACTAGCAGACTTTAAATACTCATGTTTAAGGCTCCCTTAAGAAGTCTGCAAATCTGAAAGGCTTGTTTCCCATAAAGATTTCCTCAGGCACCTAGGAGATTAGATTATAAAGTTACTGATACTCAAGACTAGATTTTGAAGCAGCGTTATCACTGCCCCCATCTCTGCAAATGCAGATTTTGTTTTATGTTCTTATTAAATGAAGTGCTCTGTACTGCTGTGAAAATAAAGGTCACAGTGAACAACTACATTTCACACAGCTTTAGCCCTTTGCAGTTGTCATATTTTTATTTTGTGTAGATACAGGTAATGGGTGACACTGTGCTGATTCTAAACTGAATCTAAGTCTTACTATGACAGAAGTATTGGCTGAAAAAAATCATATTATAATAGGACCATCTATTTGAGTGTGTTAGAAGTAGTTATTTTAACCTTATATTTTAATTGTGTTTGTGAACTTCTCCTAAAATTCATAGCTGCCAGAGCCAAAGCAACTACATAAACTTCCATTTTCTATTCACATGTTCTGTCATTTCATAAACCATCTCACTTTTTAATCTGTCAAAAGGACAGTTTTTTAGATTTAATAAAAACCATAGGATGCCATCTTTGTAAGGAAGTTTTTTAATTCCAAAATAGCAGTATAAAACCGCTTTACTACATAATTCAAATTGTGGCATTTTTAGCTATTATTTTTGCAAAGAGAGGTCCCATTAGCAAGACTTTCTAGTGTTTACTTCTGTAAAAAGAAGTTTGAACGCAGGTTACCTTTCATTCAGCATCACTGGACACTTTGCCAGACGTGGCACAGCAACTTATGGGAGAGGCTCAGCCAAGAACCAGGGAGGAAGGGACCTGTGTTCAGAATTCTTTTTAAATGTCCACAGGGAAATACCTATGGCCTAAATAGAAGTCTTTTTCCATTTTCTGTGAAGCTTCTTATGAAGAACATGCACAAGTCACCTCTCTTTTAGAGGAAGGCATTGCAGCCTTTTGGTTGCTGACACGGGCCAAGATTTATAAGAATGCTCTTAGTAGCTGAACTATGTCAAAAATAAAAGCTCTTCTAATGCTGAGTGGTTTCTCCATTAATGTGTTATGAGATTCATGCTCATGTTGATGGTAAAATGCAAATATAGAAATCTGTGTTGGGCGTTAGTTATGCCTGTAAATAGTCAGAACTGAAGCCTAAATTGAAGAAGTGACAGCTCCTGATTTCATATCCATATTAAATATGCTTTATCACGGAGAGAAACAAGTATCTAAAAATAGAAGTATTAGCCAGGTGATATTTTGACCCCTCAAAAAAGGAGTCTAATTTTGATCCCTAAGGTGGTAGTGTCTTGGAATTTCAGTGTTATTTGCTATTGGACTTTATTCACATTTTGCAATCTTGATATTGGGTGTTTTGTTAGTTTCTTAATATATTGGAAGCTCTGTTTTGGTTATTAGGGTTCTGGGTGAGAGATCACATCTGAAAAACTGAAATCAAACACTTAGCGGCTCAGAATCTTTTTTAATTCCTTGAAACATGTTTTTATTCTCTACATAGGTAGCAGAAACAGAATGTCCTAGGTTGAAATTATGACTGTAGAGTTGATTCCATTATCTCTTGCCTTTATTTACTTAAATATTTAACATTTCGTTGAGAATGTGCTAAGTGTCTTACTGATACTAATAGTAGTGCAAGGTCTCTGCCAGACCAGAATAAGCCAGTTGGCACATGAGAAAAGTATGGAGAAATTGGAAATTATATTAACCTTTATTAGGGTCATTGTTTTGTTCTATACCAGTGGTTCTCAAAGTATGGTCTAAGAACCTTTAGAGGTCTCAAAGACCCATTTGGAGTCCTTCCTTTTCCGGTTGTGTATCTGTGGAAGGGTGAATTTTATTGATAGCCCTCATTAAAAATTGAATGCACATGCAGATGTGAAAATTCAGAAGTCTGTTAAGACAGATAGCTTTCATAATTTTCAAAAAACTGCATGGGTTTTTTTTAAGATTTTATTTATTTATTCATGATAGACATAGAAAGAGAGAGAGAGAGAGAGGAGAGAGAGGTAGAGACACAGGCAGAGGGAGAAGCAGGCTCCATGCCAGGAGCCTGACGCGGGACTCGATCCTGGGACTCCAGGATCGCGCCCTGGGCCAAAGGCAGGCACCAAACCTCTGAGTCCACCCAGGGATCCCCAAATGCATGGTTTCTTTTTCTAAAGCAGTATGTTTTTATGTTGACCTGTAGTTATTTTTATGAATTTTAAATGAAGTTATATTTTTAAATTTTTTCAGCTTTAATTTTATTTTTTATTTTTATTTTTTAGATTTTATTTATTCATGACAGAAAGAGAGGCAGAGAGAGAAGCAGTTCAGCTTTAATTTTAGATCAGGTACATATCAGCAGATATATCCCACATAAGCAGAAGGTCTTTAGTGTCCTTAATAATTTTTAAGTATAAAAAGATCCCAAAGGGGTGCCTGGGTGGCTCAGTTGGTTAAGCATCTGACTCTTGATTTTGGCTCAAGTCATGATCTCAGGGTTCTGAGATCGAGTTCCATGTGGGGCTTGCCTCTGAGTATGGAGTCTGCTAATCCCTCTCTCTCTGTTCCCACCCCACCCCACTCCCTTGGTCTCTCTCTCCATCTCTAAAATAAATTAATAAAATCTTTAAGAAAAGGGGGTGGGCCCCAAGACCAAAATTTTTGAGAACTGCTATGCTAGATCAACATGTAAATATGGCAAAAATCCATTATATTTATAATAGTTCCATATCCCTTCTGAATAGTTATGTATGTTCAGTAATTGCTTTTGGCCTGGATCATTTTCATTCAGCAGTAAAAACTATTTTTGAACACCAAACATACTAGATTACTAAAACAAGTACGACTTTGCTCTTGCCCTTGAGGCTCGTTCCATATAAGGCCATTGCTGGGTCATGAGAGACTATTTCTTCAACATACATCCCCTGCACCCAGCAGGATGTCCACTTTAACTCCTATAGAAGAGTCCATCGGTACTAGGCAAATGGAAAACATTCCTGATTTCATTTTGCTTGTAGTGTTGTTCCCAGGGGAAGGTGGTGTGGGAGAATTACAAATTTTATTTCTATTGAGCCAAATAGGCTAATAAGCATACTCACATACAAACATACACTAACATTTGCAGAGCTGCCCAACACTATAATTATTTTGGGGAGCAGGATAGAATGGTAATGAAATTTTGAGAAGCCCTTTATGAACAAAATAGATAGCTACCAATAGCAACTTCTGACTCACTTTGAAAATCCCCTTCTCATGAATTTAGCTCTAAATGATGTGAGAGATCACACAATAAATTAGGATTAGAACTTCTGAGAGATTAACACTTAGATTCTGTAACAAGCTTTGTAAATGGTTTAATTTGGAGGTTTCATTTGGAGAAATGGGAGGGCTATTATCTGTGCTGAAGATTTTCTGTAAACTTAGATTCTCACTCATTATATCTTTATGTATCCTTGTTTTTAATCGATGGTGCTTTTCAAACTCAATTATGTAGACAGATTAGGTGTGTTCTTTCTGATTAAAATAATTCATGAATTGTAGGTTTAAGGTGAGGTTGGAGGATCACCTTTTCTGAGGGAGATGACTTATTTTCTTGTGCTTTTTTATCTGCCCCTGATATTCATTTCTTACTGTTTGTTTCTTACCATTTACTACTTTAAGTCTCTCCATGTGTCTATTGTAGGCTTTTAAAGAAGGAATATTTTGCTAGTGAAGAAATATAGATTCTTTGAATATTTTTAAAAGACAGTTTTACATTCATAATATGGCCAAATCAGGAGACAAGTAGAGTTCATTTTACTAAGCCTGTTGTATAGGATTTTGGGGTTTTTGGAGGGCTTGGGTTTTACTTTTTTTTTTGAGTTGCCTCATCAAAAATTATTGATAAGATATTATAAATCTCTTGAGAGGGAGGAGAATTGTAGCTCTTGAATCACCTTTTGAACACTGAGCCTAGAAAAGTGAGAATCCTGCACAGTAAACAATGTGCAGATTATGAGAGAGCGGAATTGACAAGCCGGTTAAAAAAAAAAAAAAAAAAAAAGGATGATGCATTTCTAATTAGCCCATAGCGTCTTTAGTTGGAAATTAATTAGATACTGTTATGTAAATGTCTTGTTAATTAAGTAAGAATATTGAAGTGTTATAAATCTGCAAAAGGAATGGCTATTTTGTGTATTAATTTTTTGTAGATACCATGAAAGAGCTAAGAGTAGAATATTTGATTATTGAGGTTTTGGCAATTTTTAGCTGACTGACTCCTTGACAGTCCATTTTTCCTAATTGATGTACTTTACCACATGGTATAACTGCAGCCAATGAGGGCTATGGATCCAGGAGCCAAAAATAACCAGTCAGCACAGCTGTTTTAACAAAACCTTTCTGAGTAAATTGTTGATCTCTATTATTTTCAAGGTTAAGGAGAAATACTATTTTTCTATATTTACTCAGCCTTAGATCTGGAGTGCCTAAGATGATTGCCATCCTAAATGCAGCTGCCTCCAACCCTGTGTACTTTGTTTCCTCCCTGAGACATAGTCTCCAACCCCTAGTCTGTTGGGTTGACTACTACATGGGTAGGCTCTGAGGTATTTTTTTACATGCTCAGTAACTCTACAGGAGACTGACAGAAAATTCAAGAATTCTGCAACTTCAGCTTGAAATATGAGTGTTGATAATTAATGGAATACCTTTATTCACTCCTGGTTTTGCAGATTATAGTGAACTTAGTATGCAGATTTGACCCCTGTCTTCAACTGTACAGGGCTGAAATTAGTACTGTTTCTCCAAGAAAATCCACTACCCTATTAGAAATGCTATAAAGAGTTCTTGTTGGGAATATAGCTGAAGAATTTTATTTCATGCCTTTCATGTGGAATTGCAAATGCAATCCATAGTGCTACATTATGTATCACACGTTTAATACAAGAAGAGAACATCCCTAGAAGACAAAATAGTGTATTCAGATTTCTGCTCACAAACCACAAACTTGCAAATTCCAGATTATAAATTGTTAAAACTTAGGAAAAAGTCTTCTGAATGTAATATCAAATGCAAAATTATAATCTGTCAATAAATATCTTCAGATAGTGAAGAAATTTGAAAAAATCAGATATTTAATATGCTTTAGCAAAAGAAAGCAAAAAGTACTCCTAGTGGTTGGCTAAATGGTAGTTCAGGTTGGTTAATCCTGATACCATTTGGTTCAGAATCTCCAGAGACCCTGTCATTAAACAAAGAACTTTTGTGTTGTTGTTGTTTTTTAATATTCAAAAACCCAAAAGTTGCCACTACTGTAGGCTAGAGAGTAATGGTGTGAATCATTCTGAAAATGTAAAGAAATACATTTCTTTTCCTAACTATGATCACACTGAACACATAACACAGATGCACATACACATAAATCACATTCGTTTATAAAACCCAATTATAAAGAGGCTTCCTCACCTTGCTCTTTAGTTATTAGCTCTGTCTACCCTGCTGCTTGGGAAGAAGAGGATATAGGGCCAAAAGTAGGAGCAGGGTTTACAGTGACTTATTGGACCATATGCCACCCTTCTCGGGCATTAGAAAGCTCAATAAAGAAAAGTCCACTCCCTTCCTTGATGGAGCAGGTGCCCTGACTTTGATCCTTACTATCAACTCTCAAAATTATTTTGTTTGCTTTAACCACATGGCACCCATGTTGTATTTTTTGTTGTTGTTGTTGTTCTTGTTGTGGACAAAAACTTGAAAAGGTTTCCTTTGAATGGTCTTAATTTTCTGTATTCATTT
Organism: Canis lupus baileyi; assembly: GCF_048164855.1. Lineage (NCBI taxonomy): Eukaryota > Metazoa > Chordata > Mammalia > Carnivora > Canidae > Canis > Canis lupus. The sequence continues at coordinate 65,501,837 of NC_132844.1, read as the reverse complement.
TACCAGAGTTGATTTGGAATTACAGATGGTCCCTGACCTAACAGTGGTTCAACTTAGGATCTTTATAATGGTGTGAAAGCCATATACGTTCAGTAGAAACCATACTTGAATTTTGAATTGGGATCTTTTCCCGGGCTAACAGTATATGGCACGGTATCCTCTCGTGCTGGGCAGCAGCAGGGAGAACAGCTCCCAGTCAGCCTTACCTTCACAAGGGTAAACACACTTAGAACCATTCTGTACCCATACAACCATTCTGTTTTTCCCCTTAGGACACTACTCAATAAATTACATGAGATATTCAAACTTAATTTAAAATAGGCTTTATGTTAGATGATCTTGCCCACCTATAGGTTAATGCAGGTGTTCTGAGGAGACTTAAGGTAAGCTGGGCTAACTATAGTATTTGGTAGATTAGATGTATTAAGTGCATTTCTAACTTTGGATTTTCACCATTTCTTACTTAGGATTTTCAGGCTTTATCAGGACATAACTCCATTGTAAGTTGAGGAAGACCTATAACTGTGTACTGGTAGATATAATGTCCTATGACTACTCCTTTTGAGCGTATAGGAATTTTGTTTGACAGCACAATTAGTGTAGAATATATGTGCAGTGCTCATATGCATCTGTTTTGGATTTTAAAGAGTTTCATAGGTTATAGTCTACCAGACCAAACTTAATTCCAAGCTCTCTGTTTATAATACTGTCCAATTATCAAAGCTGGGTTATATTATCACTGATACTTACTCATGCTGTCAGTTTGTTTTGGCTCAACTATGGTTCTATTTGTACTTTACTATAATGTAGTGAATACATTGGATTGGGTTGTTATTTTAACAAGCTCTCTGGAGAACACTTTCATGATGATGCATGTTGAGATATGCTAGGTAGCCTTAAAGTTTTTGCATATTTGCCAAAACCCATAGAAATTCATTCATTAGAAATTTTAAAAAAGGACCAACTCTCAACCCACAGATTGAGGTAAAGATTACATTTGTGAATATGGGAGTGTTAAGTCATGAATCCCAGCTAAATTTCTCTAGGGATTTTGAATTGGCCAGTTTCTCCCTTCTCTCATAATTTTACTGGATGAATTCTTTTATGTCCTTTGAAAAAAGTATTCTGGAAGTTATGCTGTTATTGAATCTTGTGTTCCGTGCAGTTCACCATTTAGTGGGTACTCAGTGATGTTGGCCAGATGTTGAGCTGGGAGTTAAAGAAAATGTTACCAGAGATTGGAACTGACTGGGCTGTTAATATTTACATTGTGTTCAGCTGGTTTTAAAATGTGCACTAAGATCACTTCCTATACCCAGCCTTACCCATTGTTGCATCAAAATTTCCATAGTCTGGGTTTGGGAATCTCTATTTTGAAAATGCTCCTTTGAACTTTCTAGATTCTGGAAATATTCTAATGTTTTTATCTGATGGTTGCTACATAAGAGTGTGTGTGGGGGATCCCTGGGTGGCTCAGTAGTTTAGCGCTGCCTTTGGCCCGGGGTGTGATCCTGGAGACCCGGGATCCAGTCCCACGTCGGGCTCCCTTCATGGAGCCTGCTTCTCCCTCTGCCTGTGTCTCTGCCTGTGTCTCTGCCTCTCTCTCTCTCTCTCTCTCTCTCTCTGTGTGTGTGTCTCATGAATAAATAAATAAAATTAAAAAAAAAAGTGTGTGTGTGTATCTGTTAAAACCTTTCAGTGCATGTGGTCTATATATACAATGGAATATTACTCAGCCATTAGAAACAACAAATACCCACCATTTGCTTCAAGGTGGATAGAACTGGAGGGTGTTATGCTGAGTGAAGTCAATCAGAGAAGGACAGACATATGGTTTCATTCCTTGGGGGAATTTTAAAAAATAGTGAAAGGGATTAATGGGGAAAGGAGAGGAAATGAGTGGGAAATATCAGAGAGGGTGATAGAACATGAGAGAGATCTAACTCTGGGAAATGAACAAGGGGTAGTGGAAGGGGAAGTGGGCGGGGGGATGGGGTGCCTGGGTGACGGGCACTGAGAGGGGCACTTGATGGGATGAGCACTGGATGTTATATGTTGGCAAATCGAACTCCAATAAAAAAATATACAAAAAAAAACTTTCAGTGTGTCTTAAATAAGATTGACACACTTAATTCCAGTATTTAATTCTTACTGTAATGTTTCAATTAAAAAAAAAAGGTTTTTTAAAAAAATGCACATTACTCTCCTGATTTCATCGAGCAGCTTCCAGTGGTTACTTAATAAACACTATTAATTGCTCACTGTTCACATAGTCATGACCCAAGAGTAGATGACATAGTGGGTCTTGGCTCCTGGAGCATAAAGTCTGGTGATAGAAAAAGTGATATATAATATAAAGCTTTATAGTTTATAAAGTCTTTTTGTACAGATGATCTCATCAACACTGTGGCTTATAGGCAATTTACTATGCCTACTTTTCTGTTAAACTTATCCAGGATTACTCAGCAAGTAGGGAGTAGTTGCAGGACTTTAAGTCTTCTCTAACAGCCTTTAATTCCCCCAGAAATAAGAATGCTTCAGACAACAACAGCAAAAACCAAAATCAAAAACCTCACATGGAGGCAAAAGCTAAAGTGTTTTTATGAAGCTGTAGAAGCCATTGTCCAAAGGGTTCTGATATGGGATTTGTGTCAGATTTTCCTGCAGCTCATTGTCACTCCATGTTGCCTATTTTTCATGGCACGGTTGCCCATTTGGACTCTGGATTTTTGTATGTGAAGCTTTCTCTAATGATAATGATGTTTGTAGGAAAATTTTTCAACTTAAACGCTCTTTTTGCCTTTCTAACTTTCAGTTTATTCTTTGTCTCATTTTCAAATTCTTGAGAAGTATTTCCAGGTGATACTGGCAAATGGTGAATATCATTCTTCTGATTACATTTAGCATTTATTACTTGTTCCATATTCTTTGGCAGGCACTTGGTCATTTCCCATTCAGCTCTTTATTGCTGTCATGTATTGTTCTTTATGTACACAAATTTTGTCTTCCTAAAAAGATTTATAAACTCCCTTTGCATGAGACTAACCCATGGAGTGGCACATTGTAGGATTTTCTAAGTGCTCTTTGGCGTTAACAATACACTTGCTTGGTTTTTCCTCCCTTTTCCTGTTTACTCTCTGTGTCTTCATATACCTACTAAAGTTTGCTGCTGTTATGGCCTTCGTATATGGCTTTGGAAAGAGTGTACTAATGATTAACTTCTTAGGTGGGATCTCTAGGTCTCTAAACCAATGGATGTTGGTAACATAAACTCTGGAATAGGGCTCAGAGCTCTTTCATCCTCCCTTTCTTTTTAATGGGTAACTTCAGTGATAAGTTTTGTCATAGTTCACATACAGCTATGCCAGGAAACCATGTTTTCCTTTGCTAGTCATCATCACCCAAGAAGCCTTTTCAAAATAATATAACATTTGCCTGTGTGTTGTATTCCTTCATGATCATCATCACTGCCCCTCCTTGGGCATGTTGAGAACCATTGATATTTTGTTATACAGTAACTTCAGAAGGTAGGGCATGGTCCCCAACATTGGGAGGGTTGGTGTATGTATCAATATCAACGTAAGAATTTGTTGGTGGTCCTGATTCTGCAGCGTGAAATTACTGCTTTCCAAAACTTCACCCAGTAACTGACTGTATCTTGTGCATACTCTTGAATTATGCTTATCCACCAGATCTCTAGATCTCTGGGCTCACAAAGATTCCATAAAAGGCCTCTCTCTTCTTGTCATATTCTTATAGTTAAACTAAGTGTTCTTCCTTGTTCAGTAATGCTTTATTAGAATGATCCTTTTTTTTTTTTTTTTGTAAAGCAGTGTTTTGTTCCTTATGGAATTCTCTTTATTTATTTTTTTAAGATTTTATTTATTTATTCATGAGAACAGAAAGAGAGAGGCAGAGACACAGGCAGAGGGAGATGCAGGCTCCATGCAGGGAGCCTGACATGGGATTCGATCCTGCTTCTCCAGGATCGCGCCCTGGGCTGAAGGTGGTGCTAAATCACTGAGCCACCTAGGCTGCCCTGGAGTTCTCTTTAAAGAAGACTAGTTTTGCAATAAATTCAAAAGTGGGGTAACCACTGAGATCACTTTCAGAGGGAGTACTCCTGCTTATTACTCTGGTGAAAAACTCATCTCCCCAAACTTATTGGTAATTTCCTTGCATCCGGATTAGAATTCTAGTTAAAATTTTATCCTTAACTTATGAACAGTATGAAATTCCATTGTTTTTTATGAAAAGCATGTTATGATATAGAAAGAATATGGACCTATCCTCTAAATAGCTGGACTAAAATTAGGTCATTAGAATTAACTACCACCACTACCACTACCACCACCATCTCCAGCTTTGGAGATGCCCCTCTTCATGCATATTTGCAGGTTTATCCTTGCCTTTGAGGTTTCTCTTTATCCAAGATAGCAACTTTGGGCATGTAGAAGATATGTCCTGACTGATGTGCCTGCCTTTCTTTTTCTAGGTGGGCCATGCACAGACACAGCTCATGTCTCGTTAATCACACCAACCAAAAGATCCTGTGGTACAGGTACGTACATCATTCTTACCTGGATTCATTCTTACCTGGATTCTTCACAGAAATTAGCTACTGGTTTTAACATGGTGTCTTTACCAGGGTACTCTCTAATGTCTTTTATCAGTTGTCCAATGAAGTATGTGCTAAGTATTGGGAGTGGAGGTGGAGTGAACAGGAGTCAGAGTTGTGCTCTTTGAGGTCAAATTGAGTTAATGCTAGCAGCTAGGTTCTAAAGCTAGAACCAAGAAGATGGACATTAAAATCTACCTGCTTAAAAAAAAAAAATCTACCTGCTTCCTAATGTTTGAAGAATATTATTAAGGCATGAAACATACAGGTAATTGCCTTGTTTCTGGCATGTGTCTAATTTGTCTAAGCCTTGGACCTACTGTAAAAACATTATTTAAATAATGGAGCTGGGAGGTGAAAGAAGTTGTACATATAGATAATCAGTGTTTTAACTTGACAATTATAACATTGTTTTAGAAAATTATTTTAGTTTTAGAAAATTATTTTCTCCCATTCATCTTAAAGCCATGGTGTATGCTGAAATCTTTCTTTTTAGATGCATGGAATCCTCAAAACATCTTTGTGCATCTGTGACATTTTTATTAAACATGAAGTCATGGATCTTGTAGATTTCTAAAGAGCAGTCATAATGCTCACTGCTCCCTTAGTCCATAGCTTAATTTATTTTAAGCAATATTTGCCTTTTCTAATAATGCTGCCTGCTATTTAAAATACCTTAAAGATTATATTTGGAAGAGTCAAAGTAACTATGTTGTTTTTCTAGAAGGTCACAGTCAGTCTTTTACATAACTTAAAAAGTCCTTTTAACTCCCCAGTAGAAATAGCACAAACTATTTCTGTGTACAACGTTAAACTGAAGTCTCAGTCCCTTTAAATGCTCATAGTTTAAACCCGAAACAGGCCTGTCCTTGCACAGTTTCAGAGTAACGTCCAGATATGAACTCTAAGGAATTTAATTTTACTTTTCTATACCAGTTTTGAGACAGGGTGTATGTAAGATAGTCCTGGCATGCTCTCATCTGTCTTTGTGCCCAGTACCCAAGGTCCCCTGGGTAGTTCCTGGTTGAGATAGAAGAGAGCTGTGCCCTGAGGTAAGGGCCATCCTACACCCACTCCACCCAGAAGCTTGAAAACACTCAGAGCCCTTTGATTTCACATCCAACACTTCACATGCACAGTATGCTTCAGTCTTTCGTTTTTCCTTTCAGTCTTGGCTCACAGGGCAGAATTTACCACTGGCCCTACTAACATGTTGAGGTAGTTAAGCAATGGGCCTCAAGTACGTTGGGTTATCCTGAGAGATTTAAAAAGGAGACTTATGTGCTCAGTGTAGACACTGAAACTAGTAGGAATCCTCCCTACTGAATATCATATACTTCTGCCCTTCATTTTCTGGGCATATCTCATTCCTCTCTTCTGCTCCCATTCTATTTTATATATCTAAAAATAGTAACAGCATTCATTGCATGCTTACTGCATTACCAGGCACCATTCAGTATGTTTTATACACATGCTCATTTAATCTTCAGGATGGTTCTGCAAGATAATTCTTCTTCTTTTATAGATGACAAAAATGGGCTATTCAGAAAGTTAAGTAAATTTCCTGGGGTGGTAATATTGCTAGTAGATAATAGAGTCACAACTTGAACACAGATTTTTCATTCTTTTATTAAGCTTTTAAATTTAGTTCCAATATAGTTAGCATACAATGTTATATTTGTTTCAAGTGTACAATATTTCAAGCGTTCAACAATTCTCTACTAACTCAGTGCCCATCACACTAAGTGCACTCTTAATCCCCATCACCTATTTCACCCATCCCCCTACCCATCCCCTCTGGTCACTGTCAGTTTTTTGGACACAGATCTTTCAGATACTAAAGCCTGTGGTATTTTCCACTACATAATACTACTGCCTATTTTATTTAATTACCTATACTTCCTGTCAGACAGTGGAAAAAGAATATCATTGGTGAAATGTGGAGAAAGAAAAACAAGATACTGAAACACCACATATTGTGAAGTAGTTTTAAAAATGTGAGTTCTAGAAGCAGATCGGATGTCAGATTCTAGCCTAGCCACTTACAAAGTGTGATTTTGAGCAAATAAGTTAACATCTCAAATTTTATTCATCTCTAAACTGGAATGACAAATCTATCTCATAGGTTTGAGGTAAGAAATAATATACATAAAGCTCACATAATAGATGTTTAATAATGGTAGCTGCTATCATACTATAGTCATTAAAGATTATAGGTGGTGTTTATGTTGTTGATACCACATTAACATGTATTTTAGGCAGAAAGAAAAGTAAATTAGAAGTTAATGCATTGCCATATCTAGTTTCGTTAATTGATTTTATGTTGCTCACATTCTTTATTGCATGTCAGTACTAGGAGCTGAGGATAATATGCACATGATAAGGGAGACATTGAGCTCTCAGTCATACATTCCTAGGCCTCCTTTTAGGTGAATACATTCTTCTTAATTAGAAAGAGATTGAGAATTTCTGGCTTGGAAGGAAATTAATGCAACGCGCAGATCATCTCCTGAAAAGCCCGAAGGAAAGTTGAGATTTCTTAGCGTGGACATTAAATAAAGGCCATCAAGTTCAGCCTGCTGCACCACTCTTTTCAAGAAGCCTGCCTATGCCCCCTCAGACTCCTTGAGCTAGCCGTATGCTTACACAATAGCCCTGACTCTAGAGGACAGAGCCTCCTGATGTTCAGAGGTAAATTAAATGATTTTCTTTGAGAATCACAGGCTGACTGTCTTTGTTTCCATCTTTCTGTCCTGGCATGAGCAGGTTGCCCATGTGGGGATTCTGGGCATTTTTCCTATGTATCACCACCACCTACTTACTATTATGTTGCTGGAATGTCTTGTACTGTACTCTTTATGTCTGGGTCTTTAAGAGAAGGACTCTTTGCCTGTAACATATGCCCTGTAGTGCTTCTACCCCAGTGGGTACAGCAATAGTAGTTCTAAAGAACTCTCAGACATAGGCTTCAGGCATAGATGATCACTAAATAATTACCTTATAACCACACATTTCTTATGAGCCATACACCAACTCTTCCCAGCCAATCTATCCATACAAGTTTGGACCTAAAGCAGCCTCTAGCATAATAATGACATAATAGGGACAACCTAGGTGGCTCAGTTGGTTAAGTGTCTGACTTGTGATTTTAGCTCAGATCATGATCTCAGGGTCATGAGATTGAGCCCTACTTTGGGCTCCGTGCTGGGCATATAGCCTGCTTCAGATTCTCCCTCTTCCTCTCCCACTCCTCCTTCCTCCTCCTCCTCTAAAAAATAATAAATGATGTTATATTAGAAAAAGGATACTTAGGCTGGAATACAGTGGTCCTTTAAGTCAATGATCTCTGAAGAAGGGATCCCTGGGTGGCGCAGCGGTTTGGCGCCTGCCTTTGGCCCAGGGCACAATCCTGGGGACCCGGGATCGAGTCCCACGTCGGGCTCCCGGTGCATGGAGCCTGCTTCTCCCTCTGCCTATGTCTCTGCCCCCCTCTCTCTCTCTCTCTCTCTCTCTCTCTGTGACTATCATAAATAAAAAATTTAAAAAAATGATCTCTGAAGAAGGACATACAATATATAGATTGTGAGTTGTGGGGAGAAAATAGTAAAAGCTTGAAAAAAAAAAAAAAAGCTTTTCATCTCAGCCTTTTAACATTTCTATTTTCCAGATTCATTTCATAATTTTAAACCAGCAAGTACACATAGGAATATATATATGTATATATTTTATGTATATACTATATATATAATTGTATATATATATACAGTTTTTTGGAAAATATTAAAGGTACATAGCTGAGTATGTTAGAAACATGTGTACACTCAAAAAAGGTTAGTGACCTCTTCAGTAAAGTGGTCATTTCTTTTTAGTACTTTGACAATTAGTATGAAGATTAGCATTAGACTTATTATTATATGGCTTTAATACGTTAAGGCCTGAATGTAAACCTGAGTGGTTGCTTATGTCTCTTTTTTCAAGTGAGTACTTTTTGATCAGAGGGTATTGTAATCAGAGGGTGTAAAGTGGTTGGTCTGCAGCCATCAAAATGAGAGTGGGAACTCTTTTTAAGAAATTGCTTTGTTGAGAACTGTGAGTCTAAGAAGCAGATCCCGAAAAGAAGCAGTAGTGGCAAATGAAAGATCAGTTTGTATTTGTGAGCTAGGTGAGAAGGGCTTTTCTTTAGATGCTGGCTTTTAGCCACATAGCACTATTAACATTTAAACTCTTTGTAATCTTTAGATGGAAAAAAAAGAATGCACTGTGATCATTGTGGTATTTAAACAGAGAAAAATGAAGTACAGCTGTGGGTGGCTTTGTTGTGCAGAGTTGAAAAGTGCTGCCAAGTCCTAGGTTGCTTTTGGTTAGAATGTGAGAGTTAAAGCATTTCATACCTTCAGATTACTAGAGAGACCTTAAGTTTCTTCCAAGAGCTCAGAATGTCTTGTACATGTTCCCTTGTTAATTCTCACAACATTCTTGCCAAGAATGAGTATATTGTGAAAGAAAAGAGTTCACTTTCCTTGGCAGCAGATCACCAGAAGATTTCCTTTTGTCCTTCATCTTTTCTATCAAGCTATACCTTAATCTGACCTATGTTCATCTCTTCGGACAATTTTATTTGGAAGGTATTTGGATACTTAGGTGAATATCTATGGGAGGTCATACTTTTATATTTAAAGTACCTTGTAGGACAAGAGGGAGGTTTGTTGCCTTTTCATAGGATTTCTTGTTTAAAGACTGGTAACTTTTTCTTTATAAGTTTTTACAGAGTTACAACTAAAAAAATAAGTTGTTTTGTGTTTCATTTATTGGAGCTGGCTATTGATGAACCTTAAATTTTAAGCTATAATCGACAGAACCATGTCCTCTCTGAAATGATTTTGGAAAACTAATATCTCTTCACTAGGATCCTAGAAAAGTAACTAACTCAAGGACCCTGATTCTTCTAAGTGGGGCCTTAACCAATTCTTTGCTCTAGGCCCTATACTGAATATATGAAGGGATAGACTTTTTAGCCTAGCAAAGGAAATTGCTCCTTTCCTTGTTCACCACTCTTTTGTGCCTTTGTCTTTCTTTTTAATTTTATATTCCCTTTATTTTTTAAAAAGATTTTATTTATGGGAAGCCTGGGTGGCTCAGCAGTTTAGCACCACATTCAGCCCGGGGTGTGATCCTGGAGACCTGGGATCGAGTCCCTGTATGGAGCCTGCTTCTCCCTCTGCCTGTGTCTCTGCCTCTCTCTCTCTCTCTCTCTGTGTCTCTCATGAATAAATAAAATCTCTTTTAAAAATTTATTTATTTGAGAGAGAGAAAGAGAGAGAGACTGAGCAGAAGCAGGGGGAGGGGCAAAGCAGACACCCTGCCCAGCAAGGAGCCCAACGCGGGGCTTCATCCCAGGACCCTGGAATCATGACCCAAGTCGGAGACAGATTCTTAACTGATGGAGCCACCCAAGTGTCTCATAGTCCCTTTATTTCAGAAATTAAAATAAGGAAAAAGTCATAGGGAAGCTTACAGACTTGATACTATCAAGAAGCCTTTTGGTTTACCATATCTATATTCACTTTTACTCTTCTTCCAGCAAGTATTTTGAATAAATAATACTTTTATAGAAGTGAAAAATGATGGTTTTTAAATGCTGAGTATATGTTAAAAATGTGATTATAGTTAGTAGAACAGCAAGTAAAACAACCATTTGTTGGGCCATAAGGGAGCTGTAGTATTGCCTGAGATGAAAGCAGGTGGGACTAGAAACTGTCCCATTTAAACATCAAGGCAGGATTTTTCAGAAAGTATCATCAGTTCCACTCTGTTATGAGAAGCATATTAGTTCCATTTAACTATTTATCCTTTGTCTGCTTTCTTTTAAAACTTTTCTTTTTTCTTCATTCTTTTTTTCCATTCCTTTCCTTTTTCCTTTTTCCTTTTGCTTTTCCTTTCTTTTTCCTTTCGAAAGCCCATGTTAATCCTTTGGGATTATCTATTTTTCTTTTAGTGTGATGAACAGTGACATGAACTAGATACCCTTGTATTGTTCATTGTTTCCTTTTTACCCCCAAACCTCCTCTGACTCACTTCTCTCAGACAAGCTGCTTGTGATATTATTGTCTGTTCTTACAAAGACAAGGGAAGAAACCCCCTTTCACCTGGGAGTTAGGAGAAGATTGATGTGCTGAACACTTACATATCAGTGTTCAGAAGCCAGTTAAAGGGGAATGTTTCATTGTTGTTATATTACCAAGAGGTTTATATAAGATCTTCTAAATTGGTTCAGAAGCTAAAGGGTGGTAGTGTTAAATAAGAGGTGGCCCCATAAATCTGAGAAATACCTACAGTTGTGTGTTTTATCTCCTGGTACAATCTAAATATTCATGGAAACATCTCAACCAGCTGTATGGGTCAATATTATATACTATTAGGTGACTCTTCGATATAAGATGCTGTGGAGCTTTAAAGAGATGTGGCTTTGGGTATGAATTCAAGTGTAATTCAGTTCTCTCTTTCACTCTTTCTCCTTGGTCTTTCAGATATAGCTTTTCCCTCAGGTCTGCAGTATCAGCATTTGAGACAGAAAATTAGAAATTTGACCTACTTATGTAATATGCAAGTTCCCATCAGGAGACTATTAAGGAAGATATAAACCTTTCATTTTTTATTAGCATTTAATGTAACCATTGAAGAAAGATCAAAACAGTAAATCTGTCATGGCAAAGAAAAAAAGATTAAAAAAATGTTTTACTTTATGCACTCATCATCTTGGGTCCTAAAAAAGTTCATGTGATTTCTAGGGCAGAGGACAAAATGGATACCAAATATTTGGCAAGATTGCAAACATCTCTCTAGTCTAAAAGGTCTGCCTCCGTGTGTTTTACTATAGAAAACAAACCACAGATTATCATGGTATGCCTTAATTGCTGTTTACTGATACTGTGTGGTTTTTGGCAAGTAGGTGGATAACTGGGAAAGGAAATAACCTGCTACTTTCTCTTGTGTTGGATTTCCTCTGCCTGAGTTGTTGCTTATATTAAAAAAGAACAGAATGAAGTTGCAAAGCACTGTAAAAACAGATGATTTGATATAATTTGATAGTCAATTTGTAAATAATAGCAGGTGACTTTAAAAGCACCTCACATGATATATAGACTCCAGAACAGGTTAGCGAGAGCTTACCTGCACCTGTAAATGAGAGTTTGATCCCATTGCCACCCGTTGCTGTGGTTGCATCATAGGCCAGCTAGACATGTAACATGTAAGTTTGCTGGACTTGAAGCCAGAGGCTTGTTTTAGAGGACTTGTTTGAGTTTTGCTCATAAGAAGCAGTAGAACCTCCTCTGAAAAAAGACTGATCTCTTGAGTATCAAGCCAGAGCGCCAGTCTTGTCAAGAGGTATTTTTGTGCTTGGTGGATATAAATATACTCCAGTATTGAAAAGAAAAGAAAGTGTGATGAGATGTGCTGCTGTTTTGGATGTGTATATATGAGAAGCCTAGGCTTTGGTGCTGAGCTACTTGTGGTCCACATGCTTTGTGCAAATTCAGTTTGCTCACATCCTTGAATGTCGTTACAACTGGTGGGGAGGGGTGGTTTTGGTGGGGTTTTTTTTTTTTTGCATTTATGGTCATTTATTTTATCATAGCTTACACTCTTACCAAGGAGAAAAGCCTTGAACTTCTATTAATTTAGATGTTCTATTGTTCCACTGGGGCAAAATGCCTAAGCCAACAGTATTTGAAAAGGGTATCAGGGAAATTTATTAATACCCCTCTCCTCCTTTTAAACTTTTGGATTTGGAGAGGGTAGATCTGGGGGTGCCTTTCAGGTGCTGCTTCATAGCACATGTGTGCCTGTTAGAGGGCAGCATGTTAGAACCTAGCTTTCCCGAAACAGTCTTACCAGAAGGAGCGTGATAGAGCAGCCACAGAACTGCATTATAAATCATCCAAGCCTTGCTATGATACTGCCCATTAAGGAGACTTTTTTTTTCTACCCTACTCAGTTCCTGGCTGTACTAATAGAACAGCGCATCAAGCAAGGCTGTAAATAAAAGTTATTACCTAATAGGTGGGTACTGAAGTGGAACGGACGGAGCTGAGGCATGGAGGCCTTATTACTGCTCATCAGCAATTATAAACAGGATAAAGTGTCTGGGACTTGCGCTGATGCAGCGAGGCTAATAGAGGCTGGGAATGACACTAGCTGTGATAGGATGATGTATGCTGATGGTTTTTTACTGCCTCATCGTGATGCTTGCTTCCAAGACAAGTCGTGTTATCCGTTTTCCTGCTTGCTCATCTATCTGAAGAGACGGTCCCATTGCCTGTTCTGCCAGCAGGTGGACTGGCATTTATTCCTCATACCTGTGTCTGCTTCTAAGGCACTCCCCTTGTGAAGAGTCTTAAGTATTTCATAATAATGGCTGATTAAAGCTGTAATCTTATTGTATTGCCTGTTGTCATGGTTATATATCACACCTTCAGAAGTGTTTGCTTATGTTTAATATAGGACCAGCTGAGACACTGTAATCAGTCAGCCAGTCCAGTACTTTATTAAAAGACTACTGTGACAGAGTCCTGTAGTAAATTCTATAGGAACATACTAAAGAACTGATAAGAATGCATGTTGCCCCTGGCAGCTTATGCCATAAAGAGACAGAAAAAGTCTAGAAACATAAACATACAACTAATTCCAGCTTTAGAAAGCAAGAAACGTAGCTAATGTTTATCTTTTTAAGTGAGGACAGGGAGGGGATCCCTGGGTGGCGCAGCGGTTTAGCGCTTGCCTTTGGCCCAGGGCGCGATCCTGGAGACCTGGGATCGAATCCCATGTTGGGCTCCCAGTGCATGGAGCCTGCTTCTCCCTCTGCCTAAGTCTCTGCCTCTCTCTCTCTCTCTCTCTCTCTGTGTGACTATCATAAATAAATAAAAATTTTTAAAAAAATGAGGACAGGGAGGATAAATTATGCTAATTATTACAAGTAAATATAATACTAATGTAGCCTTTAAAAAAAAAAAGTATCTTCCTGATGAAATGCTTAAAATTTAGTTCCTTTGAGTCAGTAGGAATGATAAGGGGACCCTGGAATGTGGAGCCAAAGTCTAGCAGTAGGACTTTGCTTTCTAGTAAATGGAAAACTGCAAATATGACTTGGCAATGCTTTTGTATAGCAGATAAACACTTAATACTTGGGAAAATTGAGACACAGCTCTGTTCAACTTTGATCACTTAGCTTCACTAAATCATAGTAATTAGACCTTTGAGATAGGAGAAGTCTGTAGCACAGTCACAGAGGAATGCTTTGAAAAGGGCTTACCAGTTTGATCCAGGAGTTTATGAGCATTTGGTAGTTGAGTTGTCATTTGTGTCTTTAAATGAATACACCCCTTTATGCATTACCTTCAAACTAACTTATCAGGAGACTTCCTGCTGTTGGAAAAATTGTGGTTTTTCTATGGAGTTCTTTGATGCCTTAAGTTATGCATAGGTGTGCCTCATTTTAAAGAAGCTTTAATATAATCTCAGTATTACAAACCAGATGAACTAAGAATTAATGTTAAAGGAGAGTCCTTCAGTCTGTAAAATGTCATTGTGCTAATATGGATAGGTGTTTCCTTTTGCATATAAAGCAGTAATTTGACTTGCCAATTCCTGCTTATCCCATTTTTTTTCAGAGTGTTTTGTGGATAATGGCCAGTGGAATAGAAGGAGAGAGATAAATTTGAGAAAAAATGTTTTAAAATAATAATAGGATTTAATGGCTGATTAGAGGTGGCTGAAGAAAGAATATGAAGTTGAAAAACTGGGGAACTGAGAGAAGAAAAAATATGGCTGATGGCAGGGGAAAGAGTGGGAAGATAAACTGGTTGAAACTATTTTCAGTTTTTGATGAGCTAAATTTTAGGTTGTCGTAGACACTCCTATAGAAAATTATAAATATAGGTCTAGTTTGGAAATCACTAATCACTAATCTAGAAGCAGTGATTAAGGGTATGAAAGTGGATAAGGGAATGAATACAGAACAACAAGGGGCTACTAAGGGCTCTACTTGGGGGGCTAGGAGAGAGAAAAAGAAACCAGTGAGTTAAGGAAGCTAAAGAAAGGAGAAAGTTATATACAGGATTATGAAAGTGGCAAGAGAATAAGGGCCAGGAGGTACAAGGACGGAGGAAATTGTTGCCTATGGCTATGAGAATATCATCAGGAAACCTGAAAGAAGTTCGTGTGACTTCTTTTGGTGGGAAACCAAAGCCTATGAGAGGTCACTAAAGAGGGACTTTATAACCAGGAAATAAGAGCAGGAGACAAAAGTCATTCAGTTAAGGAGTTAGATGAGACATTAAAAACCAGTAAGTAGTGGTGGTTGGAGGAGAAACGGAGTGAGACATTTGTTGACATAGAGGTGTTTAAGATAGGGAAATATTTTGCCCTTAAGATACAAAGGAAAGGAGAGCCAGCCATCTCACCACTGGGTATTTTCCAAGGAATATAAGAACACTGATTCAAAGGGTCAGTAAACCCCTATGTTTATTGCAGCATTGTTTACAATAGCCAAATATGGAAGCAACCGACATGTCCATTGATTGATGAATGGATAAAGGTGTGTGTGTGTGTATGTACACACACACACACACACACATAATGAAATATTACTCATCCATAAAAAAGAAAGAAATCTTGCCGTTTGCAGTGGCATAGATGGAGCTACAGGGTCTAATGCTAAGTGAAATACATTAGAGGGAGTCACATGCTATATGATTTCACTCGTACATGGGATTTAAGAAACAAAATGACCAAGCAAAGGGGAAAAAATGAGAGAAAGAGAGAGAGACAAAGACAAACCAAGAAACAGACTCTTAACTCTAGAGAACAAACTAATGGTTACCAGAGGGGAGTGGGGGTGGTGATGGGGTTTAAGGAGTGTACTTGTCATGATGAACACGCGATATATGAAACTTTTGAATCACTATATTGTACACCTGAAACTAATATAACACTGTGTGTTAACTAACTGGAATTAAAATAAAAACTCAAAGACACAAAGGGAAAGATACATGGAAAGGGAAAAGACTAGAAAATATTACAGGAGAAATAGAAGAGATACACAAGTAAGATGATTTAGCAGTAGAAACCCAGAAGCATTAGTTGTCTCCAAAAGTATAATGAAAGAGATACAGATATAGATAAATAGATTTTTAGTGGACAGACAGCTTGGGTGTACTCTTATCCCCTAGATTTCCTAAGAACCACAATTTTGTCTTTAAAGCTACTCTTTCCTTTTGTCTTCTGCTGGTGACTAAATCATAAATCACAGTCCTGACTTTGTTTCAGAAAACCTTTAGTTCAAGAGGGCTAAACACTTTTTCTTACCCCTCCCCCAGACCCAACTGAAATAAAAGCACAAAAATCGCATGGAGACTGAACCCCCTAAAATAATTATAATCGTCTGTGTTTAACATAACCAACACAAGATTTTCATTTTTTCAAAAGATTTTAAACAAATTTCTAGACATTGTAATGGGAATGGTTTGAGGCTGAAACTTGGTGACTGCAGGGATGGCAGCCACTATGTGCAAAGAAAGTCATAAGAGAAGCAGGATGAGAAGCAGAACAGAAAACAGGGAGCCACTGAAGATATATTTGTAGAATGAGGAAAGGTTAGAGGTTGGCCATTGAGAATGGTGGGCTCTACTAGCAGACTATGTGGGTTCCCCTTCCAGTTTCCCCTTTCAGTCTGGCTGGAAAAATATATGGAATCAGAAACTGGTGATGAGGCCCCCAGGCCAAGCAGATTGGTGAAGTCAAGGGAAATGGAGAGAGCTGTTAGCGACACTTGTTTGAATGCCTGAAGGCTGTGAATGACAGGAAGCCCAGAAAACTCATTCTTAAGAAAACTGGACTTTAGAACTGGGAAAAATCAAACTTTTTTTGCTTTTTGTTTCTGGGCTTAGTTTTAAAAGTAAAAATTTTACTTTTGTGTGTATTGATAGAAAGAGATTTCATAAGCTTGACTTCCAAAAAAACAAACAAAACTCATATCCTGAATTCTTCTCTAAGCTTTTATATTATAATTGAGAACTCCTCTTCTTTCTGGGGCAAATCACAATTTAGGAGCCACCAAAGGTTGATAGTTTTCTTGTGGTTAAAATCTTGATAAAAAGGCTGGTTATTGTGTTCAGACCAACAACATGAGAGAACGTTAGCCAATATAAATTCAGTTCTTTATGATTAAAAATCAGACAGTTTAACCTTGGAAACATTTTTGTCATGGGGGGCTTCAAATTGTGATTAGCTATCTGAACAACCAAGTGCCTCTGTGGGCTCAGTTAACCAGCCTCCCACTACATATGTATAATTATTTTTAGTACATACAGACTGCTATAAAAGCTTATTTGGCCTTATGCTCCCTGCCGCTCTGAATTCTCTGTTTCATTACCAGTATCCACCCACAGAGTTTCGGAAAGCCATTCCCAAATAGCAGAACCACAACTCTGAATTTTAAATAAACCTCATCTCTATTAGCTCAGTGGACAGGGTAATTAGTTACATGCTATGCGTTGTCCACATCCATCTACCCCATCAAAACTTATTAAAAATGTATACATATATAAGCAAGAAAATGGGGCATTTAACTCAGACTGAGTTAATTTTTCTGTTACTTTAGCATGGAATAAAGAAAGAGAATACAGAAGAGAGCCTTTTAAGATTTTTATCTTAAATGTGGGCCAGTATTTACTTGAAAAAATATATTGGGTACTGCTACCTTTTTTTTTTTTTTTTTAAGAAAATGTTGAACAACTCTTTCCCAAAGATGTTATTATATTATAGCTTGAATTCTATGTCCAAATACACAGGATGCTTTTAAAAGAAAGCTGGGCTGGGGAGGGAATTTGTGTGGCACTGATTTGAATGGGAGGTGTTAGCTGCAGCAAAATCTGTTTTTCTGCTTGGCATTAATTGGTGGTTCCTGTAACTGACAAGGACTCAGATCGGCTTTTTCTTTGGCCTCCTGTTGATAAATCCATTTCTAGAAGATTAAAATCACATCTTAAGGTCTTGGTCATCATCCTTCCTGGAAGAGCAGTTGCAGTAATTGATGGAATTAAAAATGGGCCCTTATTGGGATTGGAAAAACTATAGACTTAAGAAAGTGACATGTAAAAGTCTGTGACTAATCATTAAAATGTACTTAAAGAGAAGTGTTGACTTCACTACAAACCGGGAGAAGCATGAGCATAGACCTTACTGTTGATTACTTGCTACAGCCATCTTGTCATGCGCTTTCCCATCAGACCTAAGTAATGTCAACATTTCTGGGAAAGAATTCAGCAAGCACTATAGCCAATCATCTGCAAGTGTGGCTTCCATGGAATATAATTTTTTAAACATAATTTCAGGTTTACAGAAAAGTTATAAGAAGATTACATCAAATTCTCACTTTACTCCCCCTCACCACACCCTGTTCCTCAGATGTTAACATTTTACCATTTTGGTTTTTTCTACTACCTGCCCGCCCCCCCCCCCCAACCTCCCTACCGACCTTGCGTGCATGCATGAGTGTGTGTGTGTTTGTGTGTGTGTGTGAGAAATCCATCTCCCTAGCGTAAGAAATCCATCTCCCTAGCCATTTCAGTAAGTTGCCTGTATAATACTAAAAATTTCAGTGTGTAATTCTTAAAGTCAAGGTATTATCTTAGATAGCCACAATACAGTTTGCAAAGTTGTGAAGGAAACATTGTTGTAACATATAGTTGATTTTCTGGTATGGGGGTTCACAGCATGGACATGGTAAATAATCATTCTTTTAATGAAGAGTGCTGATGAACTAAGTCCATTGAATTGAGATTAAAATGTTAGACACTTGATCCTCTCATGTCTCAAATATGGGCTAATGACAAATTTCATAGTAATTTTATGCAGAATTCTTTGCCTCTGATTTTCCAGCTGTTTGTTTTACAAATAGGATTATTTCTCTTTCCTTCATAAGCATTTTTCTTAAGTCACGTCTCTTCAACCCTCTGCTTACCTGGTAGTACCTGCATCAGCCCTGATACAGCCCTCAGTAATGAATACCTAATTGTACTTATTCAGGAAAATCAGTAAATAGGTAGACAGACAAAACTTTGTTTGGGCAAGCTTGATCATCACATGTTAAGTTCTAACTTTAGGTTCGTTTAGCCTCATATGAAGAAGAGTAACAATAAGGCACGGAAGTCTTTATTCATAAAGCTGGAGGATTCACCCTGGGAATAATGAGTCAAAAGACTAGATCTTACGTGGAAGAAACTAAGTAATAGGTAGAGAGAGGAACTGAATTAAGCTAATGCTAAATTAGTAACAAAGATGGTTTAAAAACAACTCAGCTATTTAATTTTAGCATCTACTTAGTTATGCATTCAAGATAATTTTTTTAAATAACAAAATATAAATGTTCAAACCATTTTTTTCCTTATATTAGAACTGGGCCACAGCCAACAAGATGACAGTCTCTCATCACAAGATTACCATCATTAAGGACTTATTCCCTGTTACAGAGATACTCGTTGTTGTTGTTGAGCACCACTGGAGTATTAAATACAGTCCATTCTGCCCTGGCAGCCTTGTGTTATTAGCCAGATAGGCAAAACAGCTGGACATTAAGAACACTCATAGGGAGGGTAGTTAGTTGAGCTTCATAGGAGGGAGTTGATGAGTGTAGGAATATTTGTGTTAACAAAAAAAAACCCAAAAAACTGAATTAGTATCTCATTCTTCTTTACCCATTTTCCTGCCCTACCCGTATACTCAGTGTTGTTTTTTTGTTTGTTTTCATAAAGAACAGCCATTTTCATTCTTCCTGGCAAAAGACTCATGACCAGATCAGGTTTAACCCTTAGGCAAGTCATTCATGCTTTGGAGACCAAGTATGGGGTGGGGGGGATCCATTATTATTGTAAGACTTCTGGCCTGTTCCTTCCCTCTAGGCTTCTTCAGATATAATCATCAGTAGAAAGAAATGGCTGTAGTCACATGTACTGTCCAGTTGCTCAGAACAGTTGTATACAGTTGACCCTTAAAAAACACAGGGGTTAGGGGCACTCCCCCCACCACACACAGTTGAAAATCCACATGTAACATTTGAATCCCCAAAAACTTTACTAATAGCCTACTGTTGACCAGAAGAAGCCTTACCAATAACGTAAACAGTCGGTTGATAACATATTTTGCATGTTACATATATTACATAGTATATTTTATGATAAAGCAAGCTAGAGAAAAAGAAAATTTCGTTAACAAAAATCACAGTTCTGTGTATCCAAAAAAAATCTGTGCATAAGTGGACCCTTTTAAATCTGTGTTAAGGGTCAACTGTAGTTTTATAAGGTATAATTTGAAAACCTCTAGGCTTCACGTAACTGCTAAGTAGAAGACTTAATCCATATTTTTAAGCAGTTTAATTTCTAAATGAGTGTTATAAGAAACAATGAAAATAGGATGCCTATCTTACACATAGTTACAGAAAAATATAGATAATTCATGAATTCTCTCAAATTTTCCTTTCTTTGTATAAATGAAAATAAACTGTGTCTGATCTTAGTTTTCTGGAAATACTTGAAAAGATCATAGAACGGAAGTTCAAGACCAGCTTTACCACTTTGAGAGTCTTAAAATTTGGTCATGGACTAAGTGTTGTGGTCAAGGAACAGAAATTAGCAGCCTTAGGCATGTGACTTTTGAGGAAGTATACCTTTTGGGTTTCTTTTTTTTTTTTTAAGATTTTATTTATTATTCATTAGAGACACAGAGAGAGGCAGAGACATAGGCAGAGGAAGAAGCAGGCTCCCTATGGAGAGGCCAGTGCGGGACTCAATCCCAGGACCCTGGGATTATGACCTGAGCCGAAGGCAGACACTCAACCACTGAGCCACCCAGGCACCCCTCTCTTGGGTTGCTTAATCTTGCTTCTCTGTCTCATCTTAATAGTGTTACCTTATTCTATACTGATGCTATAAATGTTATATTTTTTAAAAATCAATGCATTGTAATGTTCATGTTGAACTCGCAAATACCTGAGCAGGCTATAAAAAGGAAAGATTATTCTATCGAGGGTAATTTGTCAGTTACAATGAGTAACTGAAAAAAGCTGTGGGGGAGAAGTAATTTGGTTTAGTTGGGTAGGCAGGAGAGGTCTTGCTGATGGAGAAACTAAAACAAGGAATTGGTACCAGATCACTAGCTACAAAGGAAAACTACTGGGTTGCTGGTGTGATAGGTTCTGCTGACCAAGCAGCACCTCTATATGTATAGGGAAAAACGTCATATATATAGGCCAAGTATGGGAATGGAAACTATTTCAGTTTCAGACGTCCACTGGGGGTCTTAGAATGTATCTCCTGCAGATAAGAAGGAACTTCTGTAAAAGCATTCAGAAGGTGCTGGTACAAAATATGTGCTTTGTGTTAGTATTTACTATTGCACTTATGACTGAAGCTTAACTTAAGGAATCTTTTCATCATGTCCACCCTACTGTGATGGTTGCCTTAAAAATGAGCTTGGACAAAAGGTTAGTATGATTGTTTGTATGTCCATACATTTGACCTTCTGGAAATGGCAATATTATAGAAGTGGAGGGCAGATTAGTGTTTGCTGAGGGTTGCCAGGGAGCAAGGGGGGAAAGAAGGAGGTAGGCCTGGCTATAAAAGGACAACCAGAGAGATCCTGTGATGTGTGATGGATATAGTTTGACTATATCCATATGCTATAGATAGCTTGACTGTATCAATATCCATGTTCTATTTGTGATACTGTACTAAAGTTTTGTAAGATGTTAACCATTGGAGAAAACTGAGTGAAGGAGACATGAGATTTCTTTGCATTATTTTTTATAACTATATGTGAACCAATATATCTCAAAACAATTAATGATAAAATGGGCTTGGAAGATTCCTGATAGAAATTGGCAATTAAAGCCCTGTATGTGTCTGAGAGGACAGAGACCAATATTAAGGTTAATAAACATGATGAAAGGAAAATTTTGAATTAGTTGGAATTGAAGAGAGGGGAATGACAAACAACAGCTTTGTTTCCCTAAAAACCCATCACTGGTGGGTATTAGTTGCCAAGTGCCTTTGCTCTTGAGACTGTGAAAGGGTCTATAGTTAAATATGAATTTTGGTAAAGAGAAGAGGGTAGATGAACAAGTTATATGCAGAATGTATTGTAAAAAACAGACCCTACAGAAGAGAATGTGGGGATGACAAAAGTAAGCCAAAAAAATCATCTGTCTGCATATATACAATGTAATTCTTAAGTTCAAGGGGTACCTTTTCTGACCTTTCTCTGTTCTCTTCTACTTCTTAATCACCCACCAACAGATTATTTATCACTTCCACATTTTGTGTTCATAGCATTCTGTTCATATATTAACGTGCCACTTACTCTCTGCTATACGTTTATTTGTATATATATCTTTCCTTCTGGTTTGCGGTCTCCTTGAGGGAAGAGATCACTACCATAAGCAGATCTCATTTGCCAGTTCAAAGCCCAGTGCCTGGTACACCCTAGGCAATAGTGGCTGTTGTGGCTCTAAATGGTCATTAATCTAAAGCGTAAATAAAGTAGATCAAGTAAACTGGAAATATTACTGTACTTAATGAGATTGTTATTATTTTTGCAAATGAATTTCCTGGGCTTTTGTTTTATGTTTTTTAATCTGATTTAAAATAACAATTGTAAAGAGTTGAGTGACTTAGCAGTGAAGAGATGTCTTATAGCAATAATTAGCAATAGTATAGTCAGTCAGGAGAGGAAGGGCAATCAAAAAAAGGCCACGAAGCCTTGGGAAAGGAAACAATTGGAGAAATGATTTGTGACCTCTGGGACCAACTTTAGCTACAGAGAATGCCATCAGACTGTAAGAAATCATGGGCTAAAACACTTGGAACTAGCTCATCTCTTAATGTTTGCGTAAGCATCCATTCCTTGCACTGGCACAGATGAACTATATCCTGATGTCCAGTATGTGGCAGGGATGATTACACAGTACTAGCCCTTCTTTACCTGCTCTCACTTGTGCCAGCCCTGCAACCATGGGGCTGTGTCAAGGTGCTTACTTAAAGTTTTATTTTTTGGTCCTGAATATGTAACAGAGGAGATAGATGTACAATTAAAAATCTCCTTTCTTGGGGATTCCTGGGTGGCGCAGCGGTTTGGCGCCTGCCTTTGGCCCAGGGCGCAATCCTGGAGACCTGGGATCGAGTCCCATGTCGGGCTCCCGGTGCATGGAGCCTGCTTCTCCCTCTGCCTGTGTCTCTGCCTCTCTCTCTCTCTCTCTGTGTGACTATCATAAATAAAAATAAATTTTAAAAAATAAAAAATAAAAAATCTCTTTCTTGTAAGTTAAATTGTGACATTAAAAAAAAACAGATAAATAGATAAAAAATATAGTAATATGGTATATTTCACAGGAAAACTAACCAGGAATGTTCAAGCTAGGTCATGTGAAGACAGGAACAAATAAATTGAAGGACATAATGTCTTTGATTAAAAGAGACTTAGACATAAGATCCAAATGTAACACATGAAACTTGACTGGACATGCCTTTGAGAACAATGGGGATATTTTAGATATGGATTGAATATTAGATGACATTGGGGGATTATTCTTAATTTTCTTAGGTGTAATATTTTGGTCATAGCAGGAAATGCCTTTATTGTATTAGATATGTGTGTATTAAGTATTTTGATGTGTGCAAATTATTTTCAGATGGTTTAGAGGGGAGCATAAATATGGAGAGGAGAGATAAAACAATGTAAGATTAACAACTGTTGAATCTGAATGGACTGTGCACAGGTGTTTATTGTACTATTTGAATTTTTCTATGTGTATACAATTTTTCAAAATGAAAAGCTATGTGAGAGCTGAATACTTTCCTCCTAAAGTTGGAAACAAGGCAAACATGTCCTTTTCACTACTCCTATTTAGATTTTGCCAGAAGGCCTAGCCAGCACAATAGGCAAGAAAAATAAATGAGTCAGAGTAGAAAGAAGAGTTGAAGAACTCCTTCCTTTGGAACTGTTGGATTCTGATGCCATGATTTTATGTGATTGTTATGTGATTGTTTTATGTAATGGAGAGCTGCTCTCCCCACAGCCCATTAACGTTTCCTACCTGATTCATTGATGAATTCATAATCACTTCTTTCTGGTGTCAAGATGTGCCACCAAAATCAGCTTCCAGCTTTCTCTCCAGCAGGAATCAGATGGGAAAAAGGGCCTTGGGGAAGTGAGAAAACTGATTCTAGTCTTTAAAACATCCCTTTGGGACTTGTGGGTACTCCTCTCCCACATGGGTGCTAATTATTATGACTCATGATTTCCATGTTCTGCTGCTCTTTAAGCTGTCTTCTAACCAAAAAAGTCCCTACAGAAAGCAGCTTTTGCATTCCTGATTTTGACAATCAAAACCAAACCGTTAGATGATAGAATTCCCCTCCAAGATTTCTGATGCCTTATGTCTTCTGAGCATATTGATAACAGAGAACCCAAAAGTTCAGATGTACTCCCACAATAGTCAGCTCTACTCATCAGCCACCTCAGGTCTCCAAGACTTGTATTCCCAGCAGGGAGGATGCATCAGGAGGTCGGTTTTCTGTTTGAGGTTATGATAGTGAAGGAGACCACACAAGGTATCTCTAATAGCAAAGGAGAGAGCCAGAGAAAGGGGGATAGGAGTGGAGCTGGATGGAGAATAGGGGAATTAATGCTTAAGAATAGTATACTTCCTGGCAGTTTGAGAACAGCTGACCTTTAAAATGGTTATTATAAGACATAGTATCGTAGGTGTATTTCAAGCTAGATTGATCTCCATGTCACATATCAAGTATATATGAAGGTATTCTTCACAAAATTGTAATAATCAGCCCCTTCCAAAGACTTGAACTTCTTTCTTTGTCCATGTAATAGCTTTTTAACAGCATGTCATTCCAAAATTGTTCCAGAGCCATTAGGAAAGTAAGAAAGGGGTGGGGGGATGCCAGTTCAACAAAGTGGGGAAACAGTGTATAATGAGTAATGAGGAGTTTTTCTCTCCTGAAGTGTTTCAGGAGGGAGTGAATTTAATCTCTGCATACACAAAACAAAGCAGAGAAACAGAGAGAAAGTACCTATAAAACAGATTTTGGGGGTCTCTTTTAAAATACATTTTTTCCAGTGAGAGTGAGGTGTTTTTCATGGACAGAGATTTTAGCAGCTTAAGCTCCTTTTAAATGGTTGAAGGAGAGACAGCAGTGATGTGTGAGGGTTCATTAATTATTGCTCTTACTGATGTTTGCACAGGCTGTTGGGATCATAAATGTCAATCTGTCAAGAGACTGTGATAGGTTCTAAAAAAACTGATTGAGTGCCTCAAAAGCTGTCATACAGCCTGAGATTAAACAGATTCATCTTTCTTTCATACAAGTGAGGGAAGGTGTGGGTGAAGCGAATGAGGAAGGCTTCCCTCTCTTTGTTGCCACTTTGTTTCTCCCACTCTCTTATACTAATTGTGAGTGTTGGCTTATACAGAAGGCTAAGAGCCTGCCTGAGGTGTCAGAAGGCCACAGTCTTGGTTAGCAGCCCTGAGAGTGTGCATGCTTCCAGCTGCACAGTGACGGGAGATTAAGAGAGATTGGGATTCAACTCTGACAGACCTGACACAATTTATTTGGAGAATTTCAGGAGAGAACATGAGTAATAAAGACAAGAACAGTGACAGTAAGGAACAAATGTGAATTTCTGTCAGAGACAAAACAGAATTTTAAAAGCAGTATCTCTGTTTGTTGTCTCTAGTCAAGCTTTCCAGTTAAACTGTGTTCCTAAATTGAAAGTCTTACCACTGCTTTCTGCAATTGGCTAGGAAGGTACAATTAGAAGAATTTCTCTCCTCAGAAGATACATTTTTAAAAAATCTCTACTTGTTTCTCTGTCACAAATTAAACAGTAGTTACCTTCAAACTTAAGGAATTGATAGGTGTACTTGGTCTTAGGATTTTCCTTTCTCATGTAATCACATTATGATTCTTGATCAAATTTGCCTTTGATTTAGAAGATCTGATGTGGGCAGCCCTGGTGGCGCAGCGGTTTAGCGCCGCCTGCAGCCCGGGGTGTGATCCTGGAGACCCGGGATCGAGTCCCACATCGGGCTTCCTGCATGGAGCCTGCTTCTCCCTCTGCCTGTGTCTCTGCCTCTCTCTCGCTCTCTCTGAATGAATAAATAAATAAATCTTAAAAAAAAAAAGAAGAAGAAGAAGATCTGATGTATCTTTCTCATTCTATTAAACATAGGCAGAGGAAGAGGGGATTTGGTGAATACCGAGAACTGTGAACCCAGCATGGGAGTGTGGCAGCTCTTGCGTGGGTATATGCAGACTAGATTTATGTTCTCAAGAAAAAGCATACTGGAAAAAATGTGCTTTGTTGGCCATTTATGAAGGACTTTAATTAGAAGTCACTCTTAACTCCTGGGGTGGAGACAGTTTCTAGCTTGCTACTACAGCTCCTCCTGCTGCTAATGAGCATGCTCCTTGCAGGGACGCGTTTCTTCTGACAGTTAAAGCTGCATGTAAGAGTTATTTCTGTTCACCTTTCTCTCTGTTTAACCCTTACTGCCCAAGTTCAGACTATACAAGTAGCCTGTTGGGTGTTTCCTGTTATTGTTAAGGAAGTTAAAAATGCATCAGGGTGACAGGAATGATGTTTGTAGGCCAAAAGTAAGTGAGCAAATATGGACAGTAGATGAAGGTTCTTTTAGTGTTGACTGTGTTTGGATCTTTTCTTTCTGATAGTTCTTTTTAAATCCACATAAAATTTATAATTGTGTAGTTGAATTATTTAGTTCATTATTAAGCAATTAGAATCCCTGTCCTGGACATCTGTTTCTCTTATTTAGGTAACTCACTCTATGGCACAAAGTTTCATTAAGTAATTAGCAGAGGAGATGTAAATTTCTTATGCAGACATGATGATGATTGTGTAGACTATTTATTTCATTCGCTACTAATTAAAACACCAAGTTGAATTGTGAAAAAAATGTCAAAGAATGGTTTGCTTCCCCAAAAGGTTATATATAATAGTCACCTTCCTGAGTGGCAGCATGTAGAAGGTGGTAAACAGTTTAGGGAGTTTTCCCCCCTCCCTCTTTGTGGCAGGGAGCATTAGAGGGCACAGGGATTGCTTTCCGTTTAATAGAGTGAAGATTAAATGGGCATGTATTTCAGAGCATAAAAGTTATGGATCTCTTAATGTCTAGGAACAGTTCCTTGATTCTAAAAAAAATAACACATTCTGACAAACTTTTCATACGTGTTGGTTTAGAATCATTGAGGGCTGCTTCTCATGGTTCAGACTTTGTATACATGGATGCTTTGGTCTTAGACTTGTCTGGATGCCTAGACATTGACTCTTCGAGGACTGACTAGGCTAGGGCTGAGTGGTCTTTTAGGAAGGCCACAGCAGTGCAGCTGTTGGCAGCATCAGAAAACTCCCTTAGGACCCACAATTTCTGGAATGTCCTCTACCTCCTGAGTACCAGAACAAATAACTGGGTAGTCTTCATATGAAATGTGCAACGGGGAAAGGGAATTTCAACATGAGATCAGGCAAACTGTTCCTTAGTTTTGTTATTGAATATCTATTGGTTAGACAGTGTAGGGAATTAGAGGAAAAGGCAGGCCTCCTCTAACCTTGCGGGAGTGTCCCATCAAGTGGCTTGTTTGATAATGACCAATGATGATTATGATTATAAAAATATGAATTGTATTTCCTGATTTTAGAAATCCTACATTGAAAATATTTTATGTCGCTTGCTTGCTTATTTGAAAATAGCAATGGATACCATTGCCATGCTAAAAGGAAAATGGTCTTCTCCTTGTAGCAAAGGTTTGCTTTAGAAATGGAGATGGATGCAGGCAGATAGCATGTTTGACAGTTCGGGACAGAGTCATGTGGAAAACAGCTTTGAAGGTGAACTCTGTATTTCTAGACGCATGCTCAGTTCTGTCAGCAGTGTAAATGAAAGAGGCGTAGGTCCGAGTGGTCCTTTTTTTACATGAGAGGCATGCTGGAATCATGTCAAAGCCCTCTGGATTTTAACAATATTAATAATACAAAGGCTTCCTCCCCTTCCTGTATGGACTCCTCTCTATCTCTTTACCCACCCCATACCCCAGGGTTGGGAGATAATTTCTCCACATTTAGGACCTTGTCTCAGAACAGACAGCAATTTTTTTTGTTACGGTTCTTCCTCTAGAATTTTCTCTTCTTGTTACAAAAAAAAAAAAAAAAAAAAAAGATATGTCTAAATAGAGTTATTAATACAAATTGAGCCATTGCTGGTTTGTGAAAAAGGACCTCCCCCGGAGAGCACTGTGGCTCATACAAGGTGAATTCCTTTTGGCTGGCTGCTTTGTAATGATTTACATTTAGATTGTTGCTTGTTGCTGTCGTAGGGGAATGAGCCCTGTCTGTGGCTACCTCAGTCATCACACCGATTGGGTTTGGACAGCTTCGCTCAGCAGAGCTGGGAAATAGGCTGAACTTGGCTTTCAATTGTTTTCATCAAAGGCCTTGTTTAGTTGGTTTGTATTGGGGGAAAATGTCATGTAGGACTAGAGGAACTAAATGAAATGAAAAATGCAGTTTACAGTTGCTAAGAATGGTGCACACCTTCCATAAGCCAGTGTGCAGTGTGGGGGGCAGGGGTGGGGTGGGGCAGTGAGTGCTCTCTGGTGACATACAGTGTCTTCACACGGAGGGGGGCTGGGGAGAGAGGTTCACAGCCTCTGCTGAAATACATCCAACAGTCTGCTGCTTCCCACTAGGGCCACTTTAAATAGAAAATCAGAACTGCCTAAAAGATTCATTCATCTAAGAAATATTTATTTATTGAGTTGTAGGCATTGTAGGCAGATTATGAACAAAACAGGTGAAACTTCCTGCCCTGCAGGAGTTTATATCCTCCGTGAGGATAATGTTAAAAGGTACAATGCTGTGGAGGAATAAAAGGCAGGCAGGAATTGGAAGGAGGGGAAGTGCTAGGGAAGGGGAACAAGAGTGGTCTAGATAGGATGAGCCGAGAAGATGCTGTTGAAATGTAACTTTAAAACACTTAAAAGAGATGAGTTCCACGTAGATCTGGGTGAAGAAATCTAGACAACGGGAACTGATGAGTACAAAGGCCCTGAGGTAGGAGCCAGTCAGGAGACTAGTGTGGATGGAGTAAAGGGAGAGAGCAGCAGCAGATGAGGTAAGAGAGGAGGGCAAATCATGAAGGGCCTTGTGAGCACTGTAGTAAATATTTGAGCTTTTACTCTGGAAAGGGGAGCTATTAAAGGGTTTTGAACAGAAAAGTGGAGTGATTCTAAGCTTGATTTTTGACAGAATCACTTGGCTTTGGAGAACAAGCAGTAGGGGCAGGGGGGGTGGGCAGGGAGACTGATTAAAAGGCTGTATTATACTAGGCTGGATGTGAGATGATGATTACTCTGACCAGCGTGGTGGTGGTGGTAGTGGGGGGGTAAGAAGTAATGGGATCTGGATCTGTTTTGAAGAAAATCATTTAGGAGACTCCCTTCTGGAGAGGGTTTAGCACAACCCCCTTTGGAACCTTGGCAAGAGGTGCATCTTCAGTATGCAGTGGCAGCAAGTCCAAGAATACAGAGACCCCAGGTGTTTTTTTTGTTTGTTTGTTTGCTTGTTTTTTTTGTTTTGTTTTGTTTTGTTTTGTTTGTTTGTTTGTTTGTTTTTTTAAGGCAAGAGTTATTTGCAGCTTGCCTATGTCAGGAACTTTATCGCATTTTAGTTACTTTATTAAGGTTCTACAAAACACAAGTCGTCACACATTGCACCTCCTCTACCTGCCAATTTGGCACCAGTGTTAGGTTGTGGTACAGAGAGCTGCTTCTGGAACACTCCACAATAGAGGTCACGAGATAGCTTGCTTGTGAATAAGCAGGGATGTTCCTTTACTCTGAGTAAAGTTGAAATAATTTTCAACTTTGGAATCTGATTCTGGGATGCCTGGGTGGCTCAGCAGTTAAGCGTCTGCCCTAAGTGCAAGGCGTGATTCTGGAGTCTAGGGATGTAGTCCCACGTAGGGCTCCCTGCATGGAGCCTGCTTCTCCCTCTGCCTGTGTCTCTGCCTCTCTCTCTCTCTCTCTCTCTCTCTCTCTCTCTCTCTCGGTCTCTCATGAGTAAATAAATAAAATCTTAAAAAATCTGATTCTGAAGCGTTTTGTTACATTAAGGAGTAGAAACATGAATATTTTTACTAGAACATATTATGGAACACCCTTCAAACACTGCATCGGATACAGAATTGTGCTAAGCATGGTGATAAAAAGAAATATTAGACTTAATCCTTCTTCTAAAGAATTACAGTCTACTTGAGGACAAGCAAATATCTAAGAAGTGGTAAATAACCAGCACAAAGAGTAAGCAGCTAGGGCCCAAAGAAGGGGTACAGACAAAGGGAGGATCCTAGTTCCAGTGTGAATGGTCTCAAAGAAACAGCTCTTTGTAGAAACAGCAACATAGAACTGATTTTTGTTGAATCGCCCCCACCCTCCTTTCCCTGCTCAGGCCTAGCTCATTAGAAGTCTGCCCTGAAGGTGCGTGCTTGTCACAATCTGTGCGGTATAAACCAGGCCAGACAGAACTGTCTGTTGCTCACACAGGTCCAGTTCCTGGAAGAGGGCAGTAGAATGCCTGGCAGTACATTAATTAGCTGTGCTTGCCAGGCCAAGTACTAACCCTGACCCCCAAATGTGTTGTTTTGGTCAGATTCACAGTCTGAGAATGAGGCCTCGCCAGTGAAACGGGCACGACTACTGGAGAACACCGAACAACCTGAGGAAACCAGCCGATCGAAACAGAAGAGTCGACGTCGGTGCTTCCAGTGCCAAACCAAACTGGAGCTGGTGCAGCAGGAACTGGGATCATGCCGCTGCGGTAAGCATCTCCAACAGTGGCATGACGGAGATTGTGTCCTTGACACCCTGGCATAGCTTTGGAGATTATTCCTCATAGGCTGAAGTCCTTCGTTCTTTTCCTGAGTGCCTCCCTGCAAGCAATGGGCTTGAAGCTTATGAATGCAAGAGTAGAGGAGTCTCCCTTCTAAATGCCCTTTATTTCTTCTCACACAGAAAAACAAAAAACATCCCCATTTATCTTACATTTACTTCTTTAGAGTTGCATCGTCACTGCTCACTGCTTTCATCTTCTCCCCACTGCATATTACTGTGGTTCCTACTCATTGATGACTTAGAAATTAACCAAACCAGTGAAATTCTGAGAGATGTACCATAAAATTCAGATATTAAATTAATTTTGAATGAGCATCTTACTAGGTATAATAAATGAAAACTCTTCCCCCCCATATCCCTTTTAAATTAAAGTTTGATTGGAAAATTTTCTTTGAACCATAATTCATTGTCATTTAAACCCTTAAAATAGCTTTAAAGTAACATTTTCTTCTATATTATCCAGTGTAATACTGGCTCTCAAAATTGCTGCACAGGGATGTATTTTTAAAAACTTTATGCCTACCCACGGTGGAACAAAACTTAGACCAATTCTTTCTCTCTCTTTGACCACTACATACATCGTGTCACAAAGAAGCAAAATTATGTAGCTGCATTATTTAGGCTGACTTACAGTTTTCCTGTTTTTATTTCCTAATTTAAAGCTTAGTATTATAAAATTGTTCTGTGGGACAGAGCTTTCATCAGGCAGACCTGGAGGCCTGGCTCTCACCTCTGAGAAGCCTACATCCTTTGTCCTTAGGAGTGAGCTTTAGAAGCCTCCTTTTCCCCCTGGGACAGCCATAGATACCCTACAAGTACTGTGCTGGCAGGTAGGACTAGATGGTTCGCTCAGCAGTTAGAGAATTACAGTTACTCAGAGTCCCTCATCTTCTGAAGAGGCAGCTGTTGCTTCTTCTGTGCCTCAGTTATTTACTCTGTTGGAAATGAGAAGGAAAGGAGGATGTACCGGCTTCTCATGGAAACAAAGTGGGAACTCTTATTCCTGTCGAGACCAGAAATCTGTTTGTTGCACACTCTGGTGTGTGGTACTCAACAAGATTGGAAGTATATATTCAACTGCAAAAACAGACAGCAGCACGGGGAGTCCAGGTGTCACCAGACCAGTTTTAATTTTTTTTAGCTTGGCATTTAGTTATCCTGTTAATTGCTTGTATTAAAGTATAAAGAAGAGAGGTAGGATAAGAGGTGGGAGGAGAGGCTGTCAGCAACTCTAGTTGTGTTCATGGGTGTGGCATGGCCCAGGAGAGCCCAGAATCTTATTCTTCAACTGTGTTTTAATCAACCCTGCCAGGTAATTTTAAACTTTTGGTGAAATAGGGAAGAAATTCTGGGGCATGGTGGCTAACCAGCTTTGCCTGTATTGAAGGGTTTGTCTCCTCTTTTTTAGTCTGCAAATTCTTGCTTGGGTCTTTGCGTGAACTATTGGGGGAGGGGGGCGTTTCAGTATTCAGTCTGTTATCAGTGCCTTGAAGTTCACCTGCCAATCTGCCTGTTGCTATTATAACACATGCCCTTGGTTGTTCCTAAATTAGAATCATGGGATTTTCCTATATCTTACATTCTTGTTTCTTTCTTGAAAGTAACTGAATCCTGGGTATCACACAGGATTTGCCCTAGTGGATCAAGCAATTGATCCATACAGTGTGTTGTCTTGCCCCTGGCTATGGCTGATACCCTTCTGTCCTTGTCAGGCAAGCAGCGAGAATTCACAGTTTAGCACTGAGCTCTTGTAACCAGGTATGCCAGTTGATGCTTCAGCTTTAATGCAAACCACCAAATTTCCTTTGGTCTTAAGCACTCAGCAGGAAAAAAATCTAGAAATACATGTTAGATGATTTCACATGCTCCTAAGTGAAGCCTAATTGACTGTCTCTGGTAAGTTCAGATTATCTACTGTGTTCTTCACCTCTTGGGCAAGAGGCTGGATTTCTAAAGTGCTTGTTGGATTTACCACAGACATGCATTCTTTTCAAATGATCTAACATACAGTTCCTTGGCTTATGCCCAATTGTGATGGTCTACTTACAGAGAGATTTGATTTTATTTTTTTATTTTTATTTTTTTTTTAATTTATTTATGATAGTCACACACACAGAGAGAGAGAGAGGCAGAGACATAGGCAGAGGGAGAAGCAGGCTCCATGCACCGGGAGCCTGACGTGGGATTCGATCCCGGGTCTCCAGGATCGCGCCCTGGGCCAAAGGCAGGCGCTAAACCGCTGCGCCACCCAGGGATCCCGAGATTTTATTTTAATGCTGGGAAAGAAAGCCCTGAGCTTTCTGCAGTCTCTCCGATGTAGCCTTCCTAGAGAGACTGGGGAGGAGTTCAGTTTGGCCCACAGAGTGTTACATTTAGGTGCCCAGAAAAATGACGGAGACTACAGCCACATTTTAAAAGATGAAGGACAGCAATGGGAACATACACCTCTGGGACTGTCTTTGACAGATAGCTCTTGTATTCCTCCTGCCTGTCTGCTCGGATCTCTCTAGGAAAGGGTGAGTTGTGTAGTATTTCTTTGAGAATGCATGGACTGTTGAAGAGATGTTGAACTGCCCGGAATGGTTTGGGGCGTGGGGAGGGAGCCTCCGTAATTTACTACTGGAAGTGAACGCTGAGGAAGGTAGTTTGAACTCAAACAGAACACTTCTCCACTGCAGAAAATCTTTTTCTTAATACATATATTCACAATCTTTTTTCCATTCCCCTTCCACTCTGTACAGGTTATTAACTGCTGACAAGAAATTCACATCTCATAAATAATGCTTAAGAGCCATTGCTATATAAATTGAATGTGTTATGAATTGTGATGGGCCTTTTTGTAGCATTCGATGCCTGGAGCAGGAAGAACAGAGGATGTCATTTTCATTAATTTCTAATGAGGTGCCAATTAAAGACAGGGAAGATGCTCCAAAGGGAAGAGTGGCCAAGCTCCCCTGAATCCTCCGCCCCGGGGCTGTCATCCAAACACTGCCAGCAAGCCTCCTCTAGAAATTCCATTAAATTACAGTCTCATCGAGAGCACACACAGACACATTCAGCTTCCCTTTGATCTTCAAAAGAGCAATTTGTAAGGCGAGTTCTGAGCCTTCTCACATAGGGAACAGCCAAAGGTGATAGGAATTGTTAATTGCCAAGATACTCCATGGGCTTTCAATAAGGAGGTGAATTTTGAAGATGAATTCTCCTCTGCCTTGCTGTGATTAGATAACCTTTAAATCAACAATACCAAAGTAACACCCTTTTCCTGTGAAATCTTTCAGGGTGCCAATTAGAAAAGGCATGTGGTGAGGCTGGGAAGATATCTTGCATCCCACAGTATCTTCAACAGTTTTAACTTCTCAAGATAGAAAAAAATTGCATAAAAATGGATTTATTTGTTTCATTTTTTTACTCAGTAGGCAAATTGATCAGCTCATTCTCATTACAGGAGTCTTGTCTCTCCAAATGCCACCTAGAGGATGTTATGAAATCTGGCCATCCTCATAAGCTCTGGGCCACATCACAGCCATGTGAATGCTGTGTTCTCTAAGTGAATCTTGCGTGATGCACACCGCATTGCTTTGTAATCTCTGTGCCTTGCTTCCCAGAACCACAGAATTAATATTTAAATACTAGTCTAAGAGCTTGCATAAGTTACCACCTGTTTTCAGTTGACTATGACTTAAACTGTAAGCTGATATGCTCCCTTTTGGGACAGCAGTGCTTTTACTAACCTGAGTAATGTGGCTTCCTTTCATGCTTTCAAAATAAATTTTATATTCACTTTAGAAACTCAAAGTGATGCTTTAGCCCTTTAGAGTAGTTTGTCATCTCTAGGTGCCTCAGTAGTCATTTTCTGTGTTATCATTCACTGTCAGACTAAATTCCACAAGCATTTATTGAGATGTGACTATGCATGAAGCATTTTGCTAGTTTTTGTGGGGAATATAGGATCTAGAAATACATAATGTAGGAATTCATAGTCTAGGTCAGTGGTTTTTCAAATTGGAGTGGGTGGCACTCCATGCATGGAAGATGTGGCAAAACAGATTCCTGCCCATTCACCACCACCAGAGGTTCTGATTCAGGAAGCCCATGCGTGTTCAACAAATTCCTGAGTGGTAGTGATGCTGCTGGTTTGAGGAAGCAAGCTTTGAGAACTGCTCTAGGCAGTTCTCAATCCTGGAAAGCTTTTAAAAATACAGTGTCTGGGCCTCACTCTAATTAAGTAAGAAAAGATTACCAGCTATTGTTTTAGCTTTTTATTTGGAAATTTAAAGTGTTTTTCTGGACCATTTGAGAGTAAGTTGCAAACATTATGGCCTTTTGTCTTTATAAACTTCAATGAATGTTCTTTAAGAATAGGGATATTATTTTATAGCCACAGCACAGTTACCAACTTTAGTAAATGGATACTGATTCAGTACTTTAGTTAGATTTGCCCATATTCCAGCTACCCATATTCCAGTTTTATTAGTTGATCCAAAACTTTTATATAAAGCATTGTTCCCTTTCAGGACCGAATCTGGTCCAGGATCAGGTGTTGTGTTTAGCTGTCACATCTCTTTAGACTCTTTTTGCCTGCAACATTTTTATGGTCTTTCTTTGTTTTTATTAATATTGACCTTTTTGAAGACTACCTACACCCACTACCCCCTTTTTTAAAAAGAATGCTTCTCATTTTGTGTTTGTGTTTGTCTGATGTTTCTTCATGATTAAATTCAGATTTATTCCTAGCCAGACTCTTACTAAGTGATGTTGTGTCCTTTCTCAGGATTTGACATTGGGAGGCACAGATGTCTATCATCCTCTCATTGTAGATGTTAATTTTAATTCACTCACCTAATTAAAGTGTTGTCTAATTTCTCCACTCTATTGGTTATTATTTTTGACCATGCAACTAGTAAGCAGTCTGTGGGAAAACACGTTATGACCATGTCAATATCCTGCTCATCATCAAAAATGTCTCCTAGATTTAGCATCCATTGATGATTCTTGCCTGAACCACTTATGGTGGTTGCAAAATGATGATTTTTCTAACTTCAAATCTCCTTTCTACATTTCTCATTTGATATTCAGTGTTTTTCTGTGAGAACCCTTCTCCCTCATGTATTTATCTATTATTATTATGGGCTCAAGGGCTTTTATATTTTTTCAGCGGTTTGTAATTCATTACTATATTTAATTATTTTGGTAGTGCAATTGTCCCCAAAGTGTTTCCTTACTTTCTGGCATAATAAGATGTGTTCTGGGGGCACCTGGGTGGCATAGTTGATTAAGCATCTGACTCTTGATTTTGGCTCAGGTGGTGATCGCAGGGTGGTAAGATTGAGCCCTGACTCTGCACTCAGTGCAAAGTCTGCTTAAGATTCTCCCTCTCTTTCTCTCTCTCTCTCTAAAATAAATAAATTAAAAAAAAAAAAAAGTGTTCTGGATACATCTGGTACTTACCTTTGCCCACTGGTAGAATCAATAAATTTTCTAGGGAGGATCCCCAAGGTGATTTTAATATGCATTCAAAGTAAGGATTTACTGGGCCTCTGAGGAAGGCAGACACATGCATGAAACAGTTGGCATTCAGTGCAGCCTACCATAAGAGTTTTAACTGAGGTATAAGTTATGTGTTATAGGACAGTGGGGAGGGAGAGATTAATTCAAACTAGAAGACTCTGGGTAGGCTGCAGTAATTGGGGCCTTAAAAGAAGAGTGGGATTTAGATGTGTGTGGAAAGAGAGAATTCCCAGACAAAGCTCGTGTTCCGAAGGTGACCTCTGTGTAGCTGGATTAGGGTTAAGTGAAGAGAGACTACTAGAAAGGGTAGGAATTCTAGGCTCCAGGCTGTTGGGTTTGGATGTTGGTTTGCAGTGAGGAGCTGTCAGTGGTTTTGAATATGGTCAACACAATCTAATTTTTACTTTTTTTTTTTTTTTTTAAAATTAAGCACATAGGAAAGCCCAGGAGGCTGTTGAATCTTTTTTAGAGGAATGATCTAGGACAAATGTGAACTAAGTCAGTAACTGAAAAGGAGATGTGCCTGTG
The DNA here is from genome assembly GCF_048164855.1 of Canis lupus baileyi. Classification (NCBI taxonomy): domain Eukaryota; kingdom Metazoa; phylum Chordata; class Mammalia; order Carnivora; family Canidae; genus Canis; species Canis lupus. The sequence goes on along the minus strand of NC_132844.1, from coordinate 65,465,147 downwards.
TCACAGCCATCTCTGTCACTGCAGGGGACCGCACAGTGAGTGAATAGTGATACCCTATGGTCCAGAGTGACTGGGGCAAAGAGCTGCAGTGACTATGAGGCATGTTGGTGACATGAAATTACTAGGCCAGTTCATTTCACCAGCACTGTAGATCACCACAGATAAATCCATATATCTGTACTTTTGCTTTAACTCTTATCCACAAGTGGTTTGAACCTCTCAAGAACATTTGGCATTCTATCCTTTGTCTCTAAAAGAAAATATGTCAGTATATGTTTTTATAAGGCTTTATAAGTTCTAGCCTGGATCCATCAAAAAACCCCTGCTATCCAGGGAGATGCCTGAGATCTTTTATCTTGACCAAATTGGCTTGGCTGGTTCAGTATTATCATTACTGCCACTGAGTGGTGAGTCCATGCTCTGCCATGTGTTATAGAGAGATATGTGGTTACCAAGACCCCAGCCCTTTGGGATCCCGTTCTTATGCTGAATCTGGCAATGAGAGGCTAAAGTTTCTCCATTATTTATAAGACCACAGCTAGGTATGTGTTACCTATGGCTTAAGAGAAAGAAGTGTCCTGTCCATACTCCCAAAAACAAAAAAGCCCTTTGGTGGGAGTTACTATATATGTGAGAGCTAAGGATAATTGGAAATCTTGAGGCAAATTCTGAGAAATTTTCTCCCTTTGCTGCCCTCTTCCCTTCATTCTCACTATACTTTTACCTGAACAGGAGTATGCTGTCTGAATTCCCCATTTAATCTTTAATGTATAAGAGTTCTAGTCTAAAACCAAACAGATTAGTCTCTCTGTTGCTCCTTTATAAATTGCACATTGAGATGCTAGAGCAAAACAAATCAGACCTTTTACTGAACTCTAACTCCATGTATTTAGCCTGTTTGTTGAGCACTGTCTCAGAGATCCAGCCTACCATATGTCCTTTGACAAGACTAAAGAGAGAAATGAGAAACATGAAGAACTCTCCTCCCCCGCAAAGGAACATCAAAGACTGAGCTTTTAAAAGACACAATGTGCAGAGCATATCTGCTGAAGCCTGTGTCACATTCTCACCCTCTGACAGGTGAGCCAGGAGACCTTTATCCCATGGAGTGAAATATTTTCTGTCTAGATAGCAAATTTGCAACTACTTTTGTAGTCTAATGTTAGGGGCTATAACGGCACAATAATTTTATCAAAGCTATCTGGATAAGTTACCCTGCTTAGAATACTTCTTTTGGATCATTGCAAAAGGAAATGAATGATTGATGTCTTTTGTTTTAATTCCAAGAGTAAGTGGTTTTAGTTAATTCTTTGTCCAGCAAAGTGTGCGTGGTGTTCTTTTTAACAAAATTTTTGGGATAGAATGTGTGTACCATAATATTCACCTGTTTTAGAGTTCAGGGAGTTTTGTTAAATTTAGGTGGTACAGCCATCACCAAATTCAAATTTCAGAATGTTTTTAATCACCTTTGTGCCCCTTTCTAGTCAGAACCCCTGCACTCCCCTTCCCAGCCCCCAGGCAACTATTGATGATCTGTTTTCTGTTGGTATAATTTTGCCTTTTCCAGAATTTTCATATCTGTGGATTCATACAGTATGATATACAGTCTTGTCTATCTACATAGTGTATTTTTTGTGTGTGTATTGTTTTTGAGATTGATCCACATTGTTACACATTAGTAGTTCATTCCTCTTTAATTTTGGATAGTATTTTATTGTATGGATATCATATTAAGTTTATCCATTTACCAGGGGACATATATTTAGATTATTGACAGTTTGGGGATATTTTAAATGAAACTGCTATAAATATTCATGCAGAAGTTTTTTTTTTTTTTTTAAGTTTTTTTAAATTTTTATTTATTTATGATAGTCACAGAGAGAGAAAGAGAGAGAGGCAGAGACATAGGCAGAGGGAGAAGCAGGCTCCATGCACCGGAAGCCCGATGTGGGATTCGATCCCAGGTCTCCAGGATCACGCCCTGGGTCAAAGGCAGGCGCCAAACCGCTGCGCCACCCAGGGATCCCCATGCAGAAGTTTTTATGTGGATATATGTTTTTAATTCCTCTTACGTAGATATAGAGGTATAGAGGTGGAATTGCCAGGTTGAATGACCACTGTATATTTTGCTTTTTAAGAAAATTCTATTGGCAGTGTACTAGGGCTCTAATTTACCCATAATTTGTCAGTATTTAATATTGTCCCTTTTTTTTTTTTTTTAACTTTAACTGTTCTAATGAGTGTGTGGTCCCATCTCGCTGTAGAATATTAATTTCCCATCAGGCATTTCCCAGATGACTAGTGATGTTAAGTATATCTTTTCATCAGTTTTTTTTGCCATTTGTATCTTCTTTTATGAAGAGTCTGTACTTCAAGTGTATTCACCTTTTTTTTTTTTTTTTTTTTAAGAGAGAGAAAGTAGGAGGGGAGGAATAGAGAGGCTCCAAACTGAGTGTGAAGCCCGACACAGGGCTCCATCTCGTGACCCTAAGATCCTGACCTGAGCTGAAATCAAGAGTCAGACGCTTAACCGACTAATTCCCCCAGGCTCCCAGTATCATCACCATTCTTTTTTTAAAAGATTTTATTTATGTATTCATGAGAGACACAGAGAGAGGAGGCAGAGAGGCAGAGACCTAGGCAGAGGGAAGAGAAGCAGGCTCCGTGCATTCTGAAGCAAGCTCCATTCGGAACTTGGTCCCGGAACTCTGGGATCACATCTTGAGTTGAAAGCAGATGCTCAACCGCTGAGCCACCCAGGCATCCCTATCTTCATCATTTTAAAAAGATTTATAGAATTGCCATTTAATAATATTCCAGCCCATGAACCTATCTATTTGAATCGTCTTTAGTTTCTCAGTAATATTTTGTATTTCTCAGTATACATTTGTTAAAATTATTCCCAAGTATTTTAATTTTTTGCTATTATCAACAGAATTTTTTTTTTTATTTTTATTTATTTATGATAGTCACAGAGAGAGAGAGAGAGAGAGGCAGAGACACAGGCAGAGGGAGAAGCAGGCTCCATGCACCGGGAGCCTGATGTGGGATTCGATCCTGGGTCTCCAGGATCGCGCCCTGGGCCAAAGGCAGGCGCCAAACCGCTGCGCCACCCAGGGATCCCTATCAACAGAATTTTTAAAATTTATTTTCAGATTATTCTTTGCTGTCACTTCAAAACAATTTTTGCATATGATTTTTTATTCTGCAACTTACTTATTTTAGATTCCTTAGGATTTTCTACATCCATGATCATGTCATTGCAAATAAAGGCCAATTAACTCCTTTTCAATCTTTGTCTATAATTTATTTTTCTTGTATTTTTGCACTGGGTAGGACCTTTCCCATTAATGAAAAATGTTGAGAGTGGATCTCCTTGCTTTTTCTCTTATTTAGGTAAAATTCCATCTTGTACAACTAAGTATAATTTAGCTGTATATATATTTTTAAGATTTTATTTATTTATTCATGAGAGAGAGAGAGGCAGAGACATAGGCATAGGGAGAAGCAGGCTCCCCATGGAGAGCCCAGTGCAGGACTCAATCCCAGGATCCCGAGATTACAACCTGAGCCAAAGGCAGACAAGACACTCAACCACTGAGCCACCCAAGTGCCCCAGCTGTAGATTTTTTAAGGTTTTGGGTGTTTTGTTTTGTTTTGTTTTGTTTTAAGTAATCTCTACACCTAGCATGGGGCTCAGACTCAACCCTGAGGTCAAGAGTTACATGCTCTTCCAACTAAGCCAGCTAGGCACCCCATCTGCTATAGATTTTTGTAGCCGACCCCTACCACTGCCCCTTACCCTGACAAATGGCTAATGATTATAGCTGCTGATGCATTCTAGGAAGACAGGAAATGTTTAAATACATTCCCCCAAATGGATGATATAATGTATGGTGAACTTACGTGGCCTAAAAAAGATTAGCGAAACTGTGTTTTTAAAGTTTCACATCCGGGCAGCCCGGGTGGCTCAGTGGTTTAGCACCGCCTTCAGCCCAAGGCGTGATCCTGGAGACCCGGGATCGAGTCCCACATCAGGCTCCCTCCATGGAGCCTGCTTCTCCCTCTGCCTGTGTCTCTGCCTCTGTGTGTGTGTGTGTGTGTGTGTGTGTGTGTGTGTGTGTGTGTGTGTCTCATGAATAAATAAATAAAATCTTTTTAAAAAATAAATAAAATTTCACATCCCATGAATTCATTTCTGTTTGCAGTTGAAGCATATTCCCTTTGCTTTCAGTTGTATGTAACATGTCTGTACATCTATAAGGGGGAAAGCCTATGACCTGAGAGTGTTCCTCTTTTCATCAAACTAGTGTCATAGCAGACATCTAAGATGCTATTTCTAGGTTACTCTCACTTGAGGTAATATAAGCAAACCACTCTGAGAGATGCTTGGAAATGCTTTGCTTGAATTAAATGCTTTTACCACAAGACACAATCACAGAAATTTGTGTGTAGATATTAGCGTCATATACCACCAGGATTAGAAGGAGCTTTAGCAGTCATTTCATCCAACCCCACTTTTTTCTATGAACGAGGAAACTGAGGTCAGAAAGGTTGCCACTAGCCTTAGATCATACCTGTGTGCAAAATACTGGTATTTCATGCAGCCTTTGATGTAAAGCTCAGGGAATGAAGAGTGTCTGCCCAATGTGAGTGTCCCTCCCATCTCAGAGGTCTTGGGTCCTCCTAACTACATCTCCTCATCATGCATCTTGGATGTCTGCTTGTCTCCACAGAATTTCACTTGTGTCTAATGAAGTACCCAGAAGATTTCTTGGGTTTTTCTTCAAGTTAATACTCTTGTTTTTGCCTCCTCTTGTCTTGGCCTCCAAAACCTCGCTCAGGACTCAGGACTCTTCTAAGGACCCTTTGCAGCAAAATGTCACCAAATTGGAACATTAGTAGTAAAAATAAAGTAGTGTTTAGTCAAAATAATAGGATTAAAATTTTTTTTCCTTCAAATTGACAACAAATTGTTCCCAAAGTTTCGCTAAAAAATGTCCTTTCCAGGGCTTTTAATGTATGTAAACTAATTTGTGTTCATTACACTGTATGCAATTATATGCTACTAGACACTCCCAGTCTTCTGAATGGATTCTTACTCTGATTTCCTCATGAGCAGAACTTCTTTGAAACATGTGGGCCTTAGACCAGCTCTTCAGAGTCCCTGGATAGAAGGGGATGCTTCTTTAAAAAGTAAAAGTGTAGTTGCTCAGGTAATTCTAATATACCCCAGTGTTTGATATACTGTCTGTACACTTCATAGCTCTTTTTTTTTTTTCCATAGGAAATGCAAAGGTAATTTCAGATAGAGTATAATTACTGGATATTTCAAGTAAGGTGATGCACATCATAGAGGTTTTATATCAGATCTAATCAACTCCATTCTTTTTTGCTTAGAGATTTACATCTTCTGAGTGCTTAACATATGCCTTCTGATCTCCTTTCCCCTGCTTAGATTCTAAAATCCTCAGGGGTTAGGATCACATGTTATTCTGTAGCTTTTCACTGCCCATATTAGAATATATGGTCTGTGGTAGTACCCAGACAGTATGTACTAATAATGTACAAGAAAAACTGGAAGTCACAGAAATGTGGTGTCCAGGTGAGCCTGCTGGTATCTTTAGGGAAAAGTCCGTTTTGTAGTAGTATTTGAAGACAGGCCCAAGCCAGTGAATGAAAGAATGTCTGGACCAGTCTCCATGTATATTCTTGAAGCCAGGGTACATGTGCAACCTGAGGTCTTCCTAGTGGAATATTTGGCTGAAGGAATAAGGTATAGATG